>NC_062548.1:9229731-9530184 GCF_016906955.1 Phacochoerus africanus | reverse complement strand
GGACGACTCTGCCCATGCTTGAGCAAGCTGTGTACTACGTGCTGAGCACTCAGGCACTGCCCCCTCCCCTCAGGAAGTGTGGCCCAGTCCTGATGGCCTAGGTCTGGCAGGGCCTCACCAGGTGGTGTCCCCCGAGCTGGTGATGATTTGGTTGTCATCCAGGAAGCGGCAGCATGACAGGTAGCCTGGGGAAAGGGGCTGGTCAGCCGGGTCTTTAAGGGAGGGCAGCGCAGCCCCTCCCCCCACATCAGTGCCCGTGCCTTGGCAGGCCCCTCTCACCAGTGTGGCCAGGCAGCTCCCGGCTGACCCTGACATTGCCCTCACGGGTCTTGAGGCTGTAGATGGAGCAGATGTTGTCCAATCCCCCACAGGCCACAAAGTTCCCTGAGGGCGCGTAGGCACAGGTCATGACCCAAGAGGAGCGCAGTGGGATAGCGTGGACCTATGGATGAGGGGCAGTGCCCAGGGTCAAAGCTGGCCAGGGGCTGCAGCCCAGCCCCTACCAGCCTCAGGCACCACCTTTACCTTGTTGGTGGTGTAGCTGTCCCAAATGATGAGCTTCCCATCCTGGGAGGCGCTGACCAGCAGCCTGTAGGCGGGTGGCAGGAAGGGCAGAGGGGTCAGCAGGGGAAAGCCCCCTCTGGAGGCAGGGCACCTCTCCTAGCTGGTGGGAGGCACTTCCAAGACAATGCCCAGTAGCAGCCCACAACTTGCTGTTGGTGTGGTCTTGTTTCCCATTCCCTGGGGATGTCAGGGAGCCACGGTCTTCCCAGACTTGGCAACATGAGCATCCTGTTCATGGCACCAGATCGGCAAGGCTCTCCCTCCCCACCTTGCCTGCTGTAAACTCAGCCCCAGGCAAACACGACAGCTCAGCACACAGCCCCAGCTCCACACACCTTGAGTCTGTCCCCCAGTGCATGGCATAGATTTTTGCCAGGTGCCCACGGAGAGTCCTCCGTGTCCTCATCTGGATTCTCCCCACTGGGTCCAGCCCAGCTGTGATCTGGAGGTGGAGACAGAATGGGGTCAGGGAGGTCCAGGCGGCAGCAAGCTTGGAACCCTTGCTCCTTCCCTAAACCCCACGTCCAGCCCTGGGATCATCTCACCTGGGTCAGTGTTGAATCTCCACACGCTTTTCGGGCATCCTATAAGAGATGGCAGAGCCAGTCAGAGAGAAGCAGGAGAAAAGACGGGAGGGGGAGGAGAGGAAAGAAAACAGGAAACAAAGGAGTAGAGAGGACGAGACAGTAAAAGATTAGGGTACCACCCCCCTCCACCTCCATCCCCTTCCCTGGCGCAGTACAGTCAAGCCCCCTCCCCCTGCCCGTTCAGCGTCTCCTGCCCAGCCGGCCAGGCCCTCACCCGGATCTGGTTCCGGAGCTGCTCGGCCTCCTGTCTCAGTTGCTCCAGCTCACTCATGGCGCCGGGCCCGTGGGGCGGGGTTGGGGGCGGCTGGGGGCCGCGGGACGGGGGCTGGGGGAGGCAGCTCCTCGCCGCTGGCCCGAGGCCTGGGGGATGCAGGGCTGACGTCAGGCCCAAGGCCGCCGGGGAAGAAGAGGGAAAGGCGGGGTTGAAGCGCGCGGCCCGGAAGGGGTAAAGCGCCGCTGGGAGGGGGAAGGGAGGGGGCGACAGCGGTGGCTGCGGTGCCACGGACAGGGCCAGGGTCTCCTGGCACTGGTGAGCCGCCTTTGCAGCGGAACAGCTGACTTCCCCAATCTTCCTCCCGCCCCCCGGAAGCGGAGCGGGAAGTGTAAGAGGAAGCGCAGGGGAAACCCCTCCCTCGGACAGCAGCCCGGGCGGGACACCCGAGGCAGGAACTGGGGGCCGGTGGGGGGTGGGGGGGTGGCGGGGAGAGTCCCTTCGAAAACAGACCTGGCGTCCGCCCTGGCCCGCACAGGCACCACCCGCCTAGCACCTAATTTTAAAAGGGGCGTTGCCTCTTTAAGTTCACCCCCACACGCCGCACACTCTCCACGCACACCCCCAGCTTCGACTGGGGGTGGGGGGAGACCAGGGGAAAGCTGGGCTGTTCGTGGGGTTGCCTAGGCAACCGTCACCCGGACTGAGAGCACCTCATTGGTGAAGTGCCCCCACCCTAGCCCGGTTGCTAAGGCAACCGCATCCACGGCAGAGACCTGTAGGGTGGGTGACCCCACCCCCGGCCCCATCGCCCCCGCCCGACCCAGCCTCCCGCCCCTCCCCAGAACCGGCCCGGGTGGCTGTTTACAGGATTTGGAAAAGCCGATTGGGCACTAATAGGTTCGGGACGGCTCACCCCGGATTATCCCTGGGCCGGCTGCGCCCCATTAGCCGCCCGCAGCGGGTGGAGGCGAGGGTGGCAGGGAGGGCAGCCCCAAGCCTCTGCTCCTCCAGCGCCGAGGCTGACGGCCCCGGCGTGCCTGCAGGAAGCCCGTGGGAGCCGCTCTCGAGTAATTAGGTCTCCGAAGAGAGGTCCCGGGCCCCGAGCGCGGAGCTGCTCTCTCCCAGGCGCCGGAGAGCGGGCTGGCGAGCGGACGGCCTCAGGCGGCCCGGCCCCTGCGCCCTCGGCTCCCCAGGAGCCCAGCCTGTGAGCTCCGCGCCGGGCCCCCAGGGGCCTGGCTGGCTCCGCTCCAGCGCCCGAAGTCCTACCCCCCCCCCTCCTTTGGACACCTGTGTGATCCGGCCATGCACACTGCACTCTGCCAACCCAGGCGTCCCCCACCCTGCTCCCACTTCCCCCAGGCCCTGGGCGTTTCTCTTCCCCGCTGACATTTCCCCTCGCTCTGTTCAGCTTTCTACGCCAGAGCCTGGGGACGCCCTTCCAAAGTGGAGGGCAGAGACCCCCATCCCATTTCCCCAGCTCGGGACAAAGCCCCTCAATTCCAGCTGCCGGCAGCCCAGGCCGGGCGGCAGCGCCAGACGCCCCAGGCAGAAGGAAGCAGGCCAGGAGGAAGCCGCTGGGGGCGGGGGCAACGCTCCCAGCCCTCAATCCCTATCACCCTTCCGAGCCCCCTCGGCAACCCCAGATTCTGGGCATACAGCAATTGGGGTCCCAAGGAGAAATGGGGGTGCCACCGCCTCCGCAAAGCTGACGGGGCGAAGGGGAGGCAAGGGACAAGCGAGGGTCCCCGGATCTGGCAGGGGAAGGCGCGGGCCGGTGCGGCTCTTCGAAACGCAGTGGGCCTGGCTCTCCGGCCCCCACGACCTCCATTTTGCCCAAAAGAAAGCTCGGTGGGGGGTAGGGGCGACTGGGAGCTAAGCGTGAGGTTAGGACTGCTAAAGGGAATGAGGTGCCGAGGTCTCTGGTCTAGGGGGTAATGGGTCCAGAAAATAACCTAAATCGAGGGTGGAGACAAGGGAAGGGTGGCCTCGCGGCCTTGCCTGCTTCTCTGAAGATTCTGGACTTTTGCAAGGCGAATGCCAGCGGCGGTGCGAAATGGGAGGACACGAGGGGTGCTACCCCGGGGGAGCTAAGAGGGTGGCAGTGGTGGGGAAAGGGGGCGGGACAGGGCCTAGAGGAAGCCCCGAATTTAGCCCCCCAACTTCTCAGGGAGCAAGAGGCAGGTGGGGGTGAGATGAGGTCTGGAGTCAGGCAAAAGGCCCCTGATGGTGCAGGGAGCGCGTGCGTTATTGGGGGCGAGGGTCCCCCAGTTCCCCTTCCGGGTTTGGGAGCGACGGGGCCATAAGAAGGGAGGGGATGTCTGGGGAGTTACGTCCGCTCCCGAGAGGCCAGACCGGGTAGACAGACGGAAGAGAGGTTCCCCCACGGGAATTTGGGGCTGGGAAGGGGATGAGGACTCCTTTTACCAGCGGAGGTACCTGTGGCGGTGGGACTCTGCGAAGGGTCGCTAGAGGAGAGCGGGAGGTCCTGTCTTCCTCCGCGGCGGAGGCGGCAGCGGCGGCGACGCGGATGGATTTCCTCAGTCACCCCAACTCAACCGTCCAGCGCTGCTCTCCCCAGAGCGGAGGGATCCCGCCCGCCAGTGACGCGGCCGTCGCCGCCGCGCCCAGGGCCCGGCTGGACGAGACTAACTACTTAGCGGGGGGAGGCCGGGGGAAAAAATAGCACTTAGGGGGCAAATATTGACCCCATAACATCAAAGATATTACTCTACATTATTTCGACGCAAAATGGGCCCAGAAAAATACTTTGCTTCCCGAAAAGTCACAAAACATCCCCTCTGGGACTGACATAGGTGGTACCGGCATAGGGGAGGGTGAAACCGCTCGCTGGTCACGTGACCTGCCCTCCCGGATTGGGCGGCTCCAGACTGGGAAGGGGAGCTCGACGCCCCAGTTCTCGCCTTGGCTCCGCCCTTTGTCTGTGAGACCACGCCCCTCCACAGGGGACAGGGTTGAGAGAGATCAGTGCTGATCAGTGCTGGAGAGGCCAGCCGGCCTCAAGGCATAGCGAGGAGGAGCAGTGTTTCCGAAGGTGCCCTGGCGGGAAGCCATGGGGACCAGGGCGGCCCCTGGGAACTCAGGTATGCTGTGAGAACGGCTCTGCCCAGGCAGTGCCCCCGCGTTGCCCAGTGGCTTTTGTGGAACTCTTTATGTGGCGGCATGACACTCTAGTAGCAACTCGTTTATTGAGCTTCATACTTACTTACTCCTCACAGTACTATGAAGTTGAGTACTGGCTTTGTCCCCATTTTACAGTAGTGGAAACAGAGTCCTAGGGCTGCAGAGTTGGAATATGAACCAAGGCTGCTTTATCGACCTTATTGTGTGTATTAATATCTAGCCTCTTGATGAACCTCGCTCTGGACCATCTCCGTGAAGGGATGAGAATGTAAGTATAGGCCTCGGTTTCCACATCTATAAAATGAGAGTGTTGATAGCTACCTGCCCTGCAAGTCACCTTGGATTATTTTAAGATCCTGCGGATTGTGAAAATGTTTTGGAAAGTTCAAGTCAATGAGTAACCTTCATTGAGTCCTCATGCGATTTAAAAGTATTAAAACATACACTTTTCATTTAGCCTCAGTTGAAGGCATTAAAAACAGTTTCCAAAGCACCAATTTTTAAAGAAAATAAGAAAAGTCACATTCTTAATTAAGCACAAATTCCATTTATGGAGCACTCACCAATTCAGTCATATATTAGCAGTAGGTAATATGTGTCAATGAGAATTTGGAAGGGAGGGAGTTCCCATTGTGACTCAGCAGGTAATGACCCCAACTAGTATCCAGTATCCAACTAGTGCCCAGTGGCTTAAGGATCTGGCATTGCGGTGACCTATGGTGCAGTTTGCAGACCGGTTTTGGATCCTGCATTTCTGTGGCTGTGGCATAGGCCAGCAGCTGCAGCTCCTATTCAACCCCTAGCCTGGGAACATCCATATGCTGCAGGCGCAGCCCTAAAAAACAAAACAAAAAGAACTTGGAAGGGATCTTATAGAAAATTTACCTCAGTTTCCTCTCAATCTACAGATGGATTAAAGTGACTTCCTTAAAGTCACTTAGAAAACTAGCAGCCTAGAATGGGAACCCAATTTTGTTAATCTCTATAGGCAAGAATCTCTAAGTTATTCTTCCTCTCACTTTTTTCTTTTCTTTCCTTTTTTTTTTTTTTTGGCTGCCCTGCAGCACATGGAGTTCCTGGGCCAGTGTAGCTTAGCCACATTCAGGACCTAAGCTACAGCTGCAGCAACACTAGATCCTTAACCCACTGTGCCGGGCGTGGGATCCAACCTGTGTCCCTGTGCTCCCAAGAGGCCACTGATCCCGTTGTGCCACACTGGGAACTCCATGCTTCCTCTCGCTTTGGTTTCTGTGTGGATATGTTTCTTTGTTTTAACTCATTCAACAAATAGTTATTAGGTCCCAATGATGTATCAGGCACTGTCTTAGGTACTTGGAATACAAGTTCAAACTTGTGCACCCTCCTCTGCCTGCAGAGAGCTTACAACAGCCGATAGACAACCATGGAGATAACTATTAGTAGTGGGGGCTTTGGAAGTGTCATTCACTGAGAGCAAAACAGTTGGAAAGGGTTACATTTGGGGAGGAAGATCAGGAGTTTGAAGTTGGGGCACGTTAGGCTTAAGGTCCCTAGGAGAAGTACAAGGAAGAATGCTCAGTACTGTTGAAGCAAGTCTGGGGCACAGCAGGAGTCTGTTGGAATAGAGCCTTGAGGATGAGTGGCATTTTAGAGCAGATGAAGTCATAAAGAGGTTCAGGGAAAAGACAGGATGGCCTAAGACCAAGCCTTGAAGAACTCCAACAGTTAAAGGTCAGGCAGAGGAGCTGCCAAAGGAGAAACCAGAGAGCTGAGAAAATCAGGAGAATGTGGAGTTCTGGAACCCCAAAGAAAAGAGTGTTCCAAAAAAGGAATGGTAAACTGTGTTGAATGCTGCAGAAAGATGAATCAAGACTGGACTGGGAAGTGGGCATGGGATTGACCACCGTGGAGGCCACTGCTGATGGTCCAGAGCATTTGCAATGGATGCTCTGCAGTGGGATGAGGGCAAGTGGAGCAATGAAGTGGTAAAGCTTTGGGAATCTTGGCTGGGAGGAGTTGTAGAAAGGTGGGCAGCAGCAGGAAGAGAATGTGGAGTCCAGATATTTGTGTTTTGATTGGAGCTACTGGAGATTATTTTGATAATAAAAAGGACAAGTGAGAGGAGAAAGGTGAAGGATACAGATGGGGTATGACCACTAGATGATCAGTTTCTCCAAGAAAGCAGAAGCCCTGGAGTACATGTGGAGACCTGGCCCTGCCGGGTCATGGGACACTTCCTCCCCCCTCTGACTGTTCTTTCTCAGGCCTTCTCCTCAGCCTCTGCCTCCTCTTCAGGATCCTGGGTAAATGTTGATTTTCTCAAGATCCTGACTTCAGCTTCCTCCTCTCATTCTCTGTGTTATTCACTAGTGACTTCAGTCACTACTGGAACTTTAATTACCCCCTAATTGCTCATCACTCTCAAATCTCTTTCTCTCTCTCTCTCTTTTTTTTTTTGTCTTTTTGCCATTTCTTGGGCCGCCCCCGTGGCATATGGAGGTTCCCAGGCTAGGGGTCGAATCGGAGCTGTAGCCACCAGCCACAGCCACAGCCATAGCAACACAGGATCCAAGCCATGTCTGCAAGCTACACCACAGCTCACGGCAATGCTGGATCCTTAACCCATTGAGCAAGGCCAGGGATTGAACCTGCAACCTCATGGTTCCTAGTCAGATTCGTTAACCACTGAGCCACGATGGGAACTCCTCAAATCTCTATCTCCATGTGCAGACTTGGTGTCTGTTCACCACAGATTGTACCTCTCCAGATGGATATTCATGGACACTGGTGTGTTGGAGTCAGCTCGTGCTGGCTCATATCAGCTCACAAGAGCCCACTGTATACCTCTCTTTGAAACTCCTTCCTTGTTCAATGACATCATGTTAGCACATAAGAATTTTTTTCTTTTTTTTCTCTTTTTTTAAAAATTATAGTTGATTTACAATGTTCTATCAGTTTCTGCTGTACAGAAAAGTGACCCAGTCATACATATATATACACAATCTTTTCCTTACTTTATTCTCCATCATGTTCCATCACAAGTGACTAGATATAGTTCCCTGTGCTCTACAGCAGGACCTCATTGCTTATCCACTCCAAATGTCATAGTTTGCATCTGTTAACCCCAAACTTGCAGTCTGTCCACTCCTTCCCCCTCCCCTTCGGCAGCCATGGAGGACATGTTCTCCATGTCCATGAGTTTGTTTCTTTTCTGCAGATAGGTTCATTTGTGCCATATACTAGATTCCATCTGTAAGTGATATCATATGGTATTTGTCTTTCTCTTTCTGACTTACTTCACTTAGTATGAGGGTCTCTAGTTCCATCGATGCTGCTGCAAATGGCATTATTTCATTCTTTTTTATGGCTGAGTAGTATTCCATTGTGTATATGTACTGCATCTTCTTATCCATTCATCTGTTGATGGACATTTAGGTTGTTTCCATGTGTTGGCTATTGTGAATGGTGCTGCAAAGAACATAGGGGTACATGTATCTTTTTCAATGAGAGCTTTGTCTGAATATATGCCCAGGAGTGGGATTGCTGGATTGTACGGTTGTTCTATATTTAGTTTTCTGAGGTTCCTCCATACTGTTTTCCATAGTGGTTATACTGATTTACAATCCCACCAACAGTGAAGGTGGGTATCCTTTTCTCCACACCCTCTCCAGCATTTGTTATTTAACTTGTTAATGATGGCCATTCTGACCAGTGTGAGGTGGTACCTCATTGTAGTTTTGGTTTGCATTTCTCTAATAATTAGTGATGTTGAGCATTTTTCATGTGCTTCTTGGCCACCTGTGTATCTTCTTTGGAGAAATATCTGTTTAGGTCTTCTGCCCATTTTTCAATTGGGTTGTTGTTTTTTTGCTGTTGATTTGTGTAAATTGTTTGTATATTTTGGAGATTAAGCCCTTGTCGGTTGCATCATTTGAAATCATTTTCTCGCATTCCGTAGGTTGTCTTTTTTTTTTTTTTTTATAGTTTCCTTTGCTGTGCAAAACTTGTAAGTTTGATTAGGTCCCATTGGTTTATTTTTGTTATTTCTATTGCTTTGGGAGACTGACCTAAGAAAGCATTTGTATGGTTGAAGAGAATATTTTGCTTATATTTTCTTCTGGGAGTTTTATAGTGTCTTATTTTATGTTTAGGTCTTTAAGCTATTTTGAGTTTATTTTTGTGCACAGTGTAAGAGTGTGTTCTAGTTTCATTGATTTATATGCAGCTGTCCAGTTTCCCAGCACTACCTGCTGAAAAGACTGTCTTTTTCACATTTTATGTTCTTGCTTCCTTTATAGAAGATTAATTGACCATAGGGGTCTGGAATGATGTCATGTTGATAGTAGTAACTTGTAATTGTTATGGTGGGAGTATTTACACCATGGAAATCAATGAATGCTTCAGATTGAGGGTCCCTTCCCTGAAGAGCTGGCTGGGTTTTTTTTGTTTTGTTTGCTACACCTGTGGCATGTGGAAGTTCCTGGACTAGGAATGGAACCCATACCACAGCAGGGGCCCAAGCCATAGCAGTGACAACACCAGATCCTTAACCTGCTGCACCACCTGGGAACTCCAAGAGCTGGTTGTTAAAACAGCTACTACATATCACTGTTCGCAGGTGTCTTACACTCAGCATACTCAAAACTAAATTAATCCTCTTCCATCCCACCTCATCCTACCCAACCCTACCCCTCCTCTGAATTTCTTAATGCAGCTAACAGCACCACTATCCACCCAGGAGCTTCTCACTCCCTCATTCCCTGTATCCAAAGAATGGTCAACTAGTGAGGCTATAGTCCAAGCAGCTATAACAGAGTCCCCAAAATTCAGTGGCTTAAGTGACAACCCCAAAATAGATCTTGTGGGACTGTGCGGTAACTCGGCCATCCTCAACATGTGACTTCCATCTCTGTGTCCAGTGTGGCCCGGGCATTTCCCTTTATTATATCTGAAGCTCATCTCTTGGGAAGGGGGGTGGCATGGAATGCACAAGTTCTTTCCTGTTTAAGGACACCGCTACCTTCTGCTCAGAAGTTGGCCAGATGCAAGGAAGGCTGGGAAATGTAGACAAAATGTAGTCTCTAGGCACATACCCAGCTAAAACATTGTTCATAAAGAAAGGAGGGAGGGGAGTTCCTTGGTGGCTCAGCGGAAACTCTGGAAAGTATCTTCCTAAAATGCAAGTTGGAGGAGTTCCTGTTGTGGCTCAGTGGTTCACAAACCCAACTAGTATCCATGAGGACGTGGGTTTGATCCCTGGCCTTGTTCAGTGAGTTAAGGATCCAGTGTTGTCATGAACTATGGTGTAGGTTACAGGTATGGCTTGAATTCCGAGTTGCTGTGGCTGTGGTGTAGGCCAGCAGCTACAGCTCCGATTTGACCCCAGCCTGGGAACTTCCATATGCCACAGTTGCGGCCCTAAAAAGACCAAGGAAAAAATTAATTAATTAAAAATCAGTCAATCAATCAAATACAAGTTGGGTTGTACAACTTTGCCATCCAAAACTAGGCAGTAGTTCCTCCTCAGTTCTGTGAGAAGGGCCAAACTTGTTTGCAAGACACACAGGCTGGGTCTTGTCCCCTCTACCATGAATGCCTTCTATACCTACTCCAATTCCACTTCCTTGTCAGCCGGGAAACTTCATTTTTCTGTCTTAGTTTAAATATTGCCTCCCTGACGACACTGTTCTTTGTGCCCCACTGCAATGCTGGCTCCATTCCTATTGCAGCTTTTACTGGACTGTTCCTTTCTTGGCACTTGCTGCCTGTCCTAGGGGCTCCCTGGGAAATCAGGACACTTGGTTTGTCTGGCAGAAGTCTGAGTGAGAGCTCACTAAGCAATGACAGACCTTCACAAGATACCAAATTATATCCAAGGTGTGGGGTCTCAGGCTCATGGCCTACCACCTTCAATGTCATTACCAGGTGCGCAGGCTTCTAATGTGAGAACCTCCAGATGACTTTATTGAGCTAATTGTTTAATCATCCATCTTCCAGAATAGACATTAAATTGTACGAGCCACATCAAATTGTACGAGCCATTTTATTCCCAGTGCCAATCAGGTACCTAGAGAATATCTATGAAGTAAATAGAAGCATGGCAACATCTTCCCCAGGATCAATACTTTTCACAGTTCAAATCTCACCTCTGTCCCTTTCCAGCTTAGTGACCTTGGCCAAGTCACTTAACATCTCCAGGAGCCTCTCTCTCCCTTGCAAAATGGGGGTGATAATTGGGTCATTATGAGGACTAAAATATTAATATTTGTAAAGCATTTATAACAGTCCCTGGAACATAGCAGATGCTTTGTGTTTGTTAAATAAAAATAGTATTCAGGAGTTCCCTGGTGGCCTAGCAGTTAAAGACTTGGCATTGTCACTGCTGTGACAGTTACTGCTTGAGTTACTGCTGTGGCTTGTGTTCAGTCCCTGGCCCAGAAACTTCTGCATGTGAGGGCATGGCCAAAAAAAAAATATATATATATATATAGGGTTCAGGCATGAACAAGTAAGTCTTTGACTGTTTCTTCAGTTTCATCTTCTCTTACACTGGTCTCTGCCACCAGCTCGTCTCCAACTCTTCTTCTAGACTGAGCTCCTATTTCCTTTGCCCACACAGTTCTCTGGATGGAAGACCTTTCCCACCTTGGTTGCCAGTGAATCCCTCTTCATCCTTCACAACAGCTCAGACTTCACATTAGAAGCCTCCCCAGACTTTCAGAGACAAGTAGCCCTTCCCTCATCTGGACCTCCATTTCACCCCCTTTCATGCAAGTCCGAGTTCCCCACTGCACCAAAGCTCCTTGAGAGCACGGATATATCTTATGTGCCTTAGTATTCCCATACCTGTACAATGTCTGCTACACCGTAGGCATAAAAGATGTTTGTTGAATCAATGATGGATGAAGGAAATATATATACAGTGATATATATATGAAATATATTAATAAACTTTAACTTAACCATTTCCATAATGCAATAGAATATCATGTCAGATCATATGACAAATGAAAATTGGCTGCAGGTAACTGGAATTTAAATCAAGTCTAGTCCTGTAGCTAGCTGACTGTAGCTCTTCCACCAACCATGAGAGGAAAAATCACTTCACCAGATCAACCACAGATTTCTATGAACATATGAATAATAATACCAAAGCCTCAAAAATGCCCCAGGGATTTTCTTTGGACCGAATGCTTGCTGAATAGTCCTTGTGTCCAGCTCTTAACCAGGGGTTTGATTCTGGCATCAGATTGAATCCTCAGTATTGTCTCCCCTCCAGATGGGGACAGTGAAGCCTGGAGAGACACAGAGATGTCATCTGTCAATTAACTGATGAGAGAGGTGAATTCTAGTCCTGGTTCTGCTCCAGTGGGCTGTGTGACCCAAGACCAGGCCCTGCCTCTCCCTGGGGGAATATCCCTGTAAAATCTAGGAGTTGGATCCCTGATCAGTAAGGTTCCTCCTGACCTGGGCAGTTTCTGAATCCTAGATCCTGACTGGGATGGGGGAGGGGGTAGTGGGAATTGACAAGGTATATTTACAGGGGAAGTGAAGCAGCCTCATTCAGTGTCCACCAAAGGAGAGGTGCAGGCCATGGATAGCATCACTTTCCCCTCCAGTTTCCCTTTAATCTCACCTCAGCATTTTGAAAGATGAGGAAATGCAGGTGCTGAGAGGTTAAGGGCTCATCCAATTCATCCAGTTCATCCAGGCCTCCCTTTATAGAGGCCAGTGACAGACCTAGGGTCACTCTGGAATATTTCCATTTCCCAGCTCCTGAGTCAGCTCTCTGTCCTCCAGCTCACCCCTCCTACTGAAGCCTCCAGTCTGGGGAGCCAGGCCTGGACTAAGAACCAACTCTGAGTATGTGAAATGCCACCGGCACCAAGTAGGTAACAGATGAGCCAGCTCAAACCATCTGTGAGCATCTGGTGAACTTCAGGGGCATTCAGCCATTGTTCAGAACCCTCTTCCTTGGCTACTTCTGGTCTTAATGTCCCCCTTACCCCCAAACAAGTAGGTAGGAGTGCCCCTGAGCCACACAAGTATTCACACATACATTCATGTATGTGCATATGCACACACATGCTGACACACTCAAACACACACAGTTAAGAACACACCTACACACAGGCTCACAAAAGAGTGTCTCAGCTGAGCCAGACTTTCAGAGCTGATCCTTGGCCTTCAATATCAAAACTGCTGTGGAGGAGTTCCCACTGTGGTTCAGTGGAAACAAACCCAACTAGTAACCATGAGGATGCAGGTTAGATCCCTGGCCTTGATCAGTGGGTTAAGGATCTGGCATTGACCAAGCTGTGGTGTAGGTTTAAGGAAGACATGGCTCAGATCTGGTGTTGCTGGGGCTGTGGTGGTGTAGGCGGGCAGCTGCAGCTCAGATTTAACCCCT
The DNA here is from genome assembly GCF_016906955.1 of Phacochoerus africanus. NCBI lineage: Eukaryota > Metazoa > Chordata > Mammalia > Artiodactyla > Suidae > Phacochoerus > Phacochoerus africanus. Next base: position 9,517,289 of record NC_062548.1, on the reverse strand, counting down.
AGCCTGGGAACTTCCTTTTGCCTTGGGGTGTGGTCCTAAAAAACAAAACAAAACAAAACAACAACGGAGTTCCCATCGTGGCGCAGTAGTTAACGAATCCGACTAGGAACCACGAGGTTGCGGGTTCGTCCCTGGCCCTGCTCAGTGGGTTAATGATCTGGCGTTGCCGTGAGCTGTGGTGTAGGTTGCAGACGCGGCTTGGATGCCACGTTGCTGTGGCTCTGGCATAGGCCGATGGCTCCAGCTCCAATTAGACCCCTAGCCTGGGAACCTCCATATGCCGTGGGAGCGGCCCAAGGAATGGCAAAAAAAAAAAAAAAAAGCAAACCCCGCCCACCCCCTCCTCCCCCAAGTGGCCTCAGGCGATGCCCAGAAAAACCTAGGAGCCTCTGGTACAAAACCTGCTTGCTTGATAAATAGCTCCTGAAAGGAACAGATAAAGAGAGCGAAAAGGAAAGGAAGCAAAAGCTAGGTTAGCTGAGTGCCATGTATGAATACGTGTACATGTGTGTACACGTGTGTATGTATAAGGTGTAGGCACTAGGGGATGAGCAGGAAAAGAGGAGTCATCAGAAAGACAAGGGTGGAAAGAAACAGGGAGAAAATCGAGACACACCTGCTCCCTTACCTCTCCTTCTCCTTCCCTACCCCACTTTCCTGGTGATTTCATTTAGTTCAGGGTATGGCAGAACCTTGCTCAGGAGCCTGAGAATGGACGAGTCTCCGAGACTATGGCGCCCTCTCCTCGACCCCATTTTAAAATAAGGAAGCAGAAGCCCTGTCGGTCACCATGCAGAGTCCTGATCTCCGGATGGACAAGGTTTCCATCTCTTGCCTACTCCTGCTTCTTGCCTGCCTATCCCTTAGGGCGGGCCTCGAGGTCCTTGATCCCGTTAATTCCCTCCCCGACGCCTAATGTTGAAGTGTCTGGCCCTTTAAAGCAGCAGCCCCCGGTCGAGTTATTGTCTCCCCTCTCAGCCAATCGGCGGCGCCGTTGGGGGCGGGGGGACCCGGCCTCCCGATAGGCCGCTCTGAGCCCCGCCCCTCCCGGGATTCCGGGAGCTGTCCGGCCACCTCGGTGCTGATCCCGCCGCCGCCGCCCACGGGCCGCGAGCAGCGCTGAGAGGGCACTATGAGCGGGGGCGTCTATGGCGGAGGTGAGCGAGCCTCGGGCTTCGGGCTCCCCAGCCCGGCGCGGCCTCACCCGAAGCCCAGCGCCCCGAACCCGCGCGATCCAAGCTCTGGACACTCTGGGGCCTGTCACCTCGGCGCTACAGCGGGTCCAACCCGGGGTTTGGGTCCTGCGCCGCTCCAACCTAACACCCTTCCCAGACGCTCGCACGCACTCGGCCCAACCTCTCCATCATTCAACCCACCTCCACCCGGCCCCCAGCCCGGCAAGGAGAGTGGCCTGCACACGGGCCACGGGTCAAAAGGGACTTTGGAATCTTGACCCCCCACTCCCAAGACCCCGAACTCCTGGCCGAGCTCCCACCTGCCCCGTCCGACGTTGAAGGTGGTGAGACTGTGGCTCTGCCCTGACCTCCTCTCGGAGCAATCCAAGGGGAGAGAGTTTGGGAGAGGTCCCCTCACAAGTCTGTCTCTCCGCACAGATGAGGTGGGGGCGCTGGTCTTTGACATTGGCTCCTTCTCAGTCCGCGCTGGGTATGCTGGGGAGGACTGCCCCAAGGTGAGCCTTCCAGCCCCCTCCCCAAATCCTGCCCCCCCACCCAGGCTTCTCAGTGATCCAGGGTCTCAAGGCCAAGAAAGAAGCTCTGCTGAGCTGGAATTTGGCAGTAAGCCCAGGGATGGGCTGAGAGCCCTGCCAAGGGCCTGGGTAGGTGCAAGAGATTGATTTTTCCTCTGTATTTGCTCCCCTCCAGGCTGACTTCCCCACCACTGTGGGGCTGCTGGCCGCAGAGGAGGGGGGTGGGCTGGAGTTGGAGGGGGAGAAAGAGAAGAAAGGGAAGATCTTTCACATTGATACCAACGCCCTCCACGTGCCTCGGGATGGAGCAGAAGTTATGTCCCCCCTCAAGAATGGCATGAGTAAGGGGCCCGCACCCACTGCCTCCTAACACAGACTGGGAGCCCACCCCCCCTCACCCCAGGGCACAGCACTCCACACCCAAGGAGTCTTCCTTGCAGCTGCCTAAGTCCCAGGGATGCCCTCACTACTTTCCACAGCTGCCTGGTTCCTAACCAGGGGCCACCAGATTCCTGGGGAGGGGGAATTTCTGCAGGAGCTTGTCTCACCTCTCCTCCATTGGCCTTGGCCTCCCTCCTTCCTTTCCTTCCTGTCCCTGGACACCTGCCTGCCCACCTTCATCTCTCCCCTGGTCTCCTGGCCCCAGTCGAGGACTGGGAGTGCTTCCGTGCGATCCTGGATCACACCTACAGCAAACACGTCAAGTCCGAGCCAAACCTGCACCCAGTGCTCATGTCTGAGGCCCCGGTAAGTGCCTCATCCAGCCCCTAGTTTAGCTCTGGGTCCCACCATTTACCATTCACCTCTCTCATCAAGCCACTGCCATCAATCACTCCACTTTGCTTTTTGGACTTTCCTTCCTTTTTTTCTTTTTGTATTTTTAGGACCACACCTGTGACATATGGAGGTTCCCAGGCTAGGGGTCCAATCAGAGCTGTAGCTGCTGGCCTATACCACAGCCACACCAATACAGGATCCAAGCCATGTGTGCAACCTACACCACAGTTCATGACAACGCCGGATCCTTAACCCACTGAGCAAGGCCTGGGATTGAACCCCCATCCTCATGGATGCTAGTTGGGTTCATTAACAGCTGAGCCACAGGGGGAACTCCCTCAGACTTTCCTTCCAACACCATCATCTTCAACCACTTTCTTTCCTCCCTGGTTTAATCTACATGCCTCGCTCCTCCCGCCCCATCCACGTGCTTTTCCCCCAGCCAGACTCCTACACTGCCCCTCCACTGCCCCTCCTCCCAAGGTCTTTTTTGAACTTTTAACTTAAAATTGTTGTCCATATTATATATACACATCAATAGTCAATTTACATTAACACAACATTGTAAATGAACTATACTTCAATTTTTGGGTTTTTTTTTTTTGTTTGGTTGGTTGGGTTTGGTTGGTTTTTTTTTGTTTTGTTTTTTTTTTTTTGCTTTATAGGGCTGTACCCATGGTATGTGGAGGTTCCCAGGCTAGGGGTCTAATAGGAGCTATAGCTGCCGGCCTACACCACAGCCACAGCAAGGCCAGATCTGAGCTGGGTCTGCAACCTACAGCACATTTCCTGGCAACACCAGATCCTTAACCCACTGAGCGAGGCTAGGGATCGAACCCGCAACCTCATGGTTCCTAATTGGATTCGTTTCCACTGTGCCACATCAGGAACTCCTATACTTCAATTTTTAAGTAAAAAACAAAATGAAAGTGATAATCAATTTGCTTTAGAAAGTATGTTAAGGGAAAAACTGGCATTCATACCCTCTCTTCACCCTTTTCCAGAGGCAGTTACTTTTCTCTTAGCTTTTTTTTTTCCATTACCTTTCATATCTCTGATTATCACATGAATTGAATTGCTGATCATGATTTTTTTTTTTATTTTTTTTTTAGGGCTGCACCTGAGGCATATGGAAGTTCCCAGACAAGGGGCCAAATCACAGCTATAGCTGCCAGCCTACACCACAGCCACAGCAAGGCCAGATCTGAGCCTTATCTGTGACCTGCACCACAGCTCTGGGCAATGATGGATCCTTAACCTACTGAGTGAGGCCAGGGATCGAACCTGCATCCTCACTAATACTAGTCATGAATACTGCTGAACCACAATGGGGACTCCTGATTGTGAATTTTTTTAGCTTTGTTATCTGTGAATTTCCCACTATAGAAAATCAGCATTTAGCTCTCTTTCCTCTCTACCCACACCACATACATTTCTTATTTCTCACCTTAAGTACTGTTGTAGTTTAGGGTTTTTTTTTTAAGATCAATATTCAGTATTTACACTTATTATATATGCTTATTAGGCCTGAGCCAACCAATAAACTATGGTTTCTACCTTTCCTGTGCAAATTTTTTGTTCTCTCTAGCACTGAAAATTGTCTTAGTTCCTATTTTCCTTAGTTTTCTATCTGCTAATAACGTAGTAGATAGATTGTTCCTCAGTTATCTATATCTTTTCTCAAGACATTAATTCTTTAGAGTGTTGTATCAGTTTCATCTTGAAGAAATCTCCCCAGGAGCCCACTGACCTGCTCTGCTGTGGATTAGTTGCTTTCTACATAGAAAACATATCTGGAGTTCCCGTCGTGGCGCAGTGGTTAACGAATCCGACTAGGAACCATGAGGTTGCGTGTTCGGTCCCTGCCCTTGCTAAGTGGGTTAACGATCCGGCGTTGCCATGAGCTGTGGTGTAGGTCGAAGACGCAGCTCGGATCCCGCATTGCTGTGGCTCTGGCGTAGGCCAGTGGCTACAGCTCCGATTCGACCCCTAGCCTAGGAACCTCCATATGCCGTGGGAGTGGCCCAAAGAAATAGCAAAAAGACAAAAAAAAAAAAGAAGAAAAAAGAAAACGTATCTATCATCCTGACATTGCCCTCCACCATCACCTTAAGGAAATACTTTGTCTCTCTCCTGTATTAAAAGTTCTGTTTCCTGTATCTCATGACCCCTTTCCTTGATTTACTCCCTTGTTTTCATGGAGCACATCATCCAGTAACTGCCTTAGAAAGGTCACAGGAAGTAAAATTTTTAAGACCTTACATGTCTCACCTTGGATTGATAGTTTAGCTAGGTGTAACACTCCAATTTGGAAATCTTTTTTTTTTTTTTTTTTGGACTCTTGAAGGCACTTCTCCAGTGTCTTCCAGTATCTACTGTTGCCATCAAGAAGACCAAAACCATTTACTTTCCGATCCTTTGATGTAACTTATTTTTCTTTCTGAGAGCTTATAACATTTTCACTTTGTCCTCAGTATATTACAATTTTATGGTCTTATATTGGTTTATTTTTGTCCATGGCGGTGGACACTCAATATGTCCCTTTAATTTGGAAACCTATGTCTTTCAATTTCATGGAAAAACTTTAATTACTTATTTGATGATTTATTTCTTTCAGTATTTTCTGTTTTCTCTTTTGGGAAATCTATTATTTGGATTTTGTACCTCCTAAATTGTTCTCCTAATGTTCTTATCTTTTCTCTTATGTTTTCCAGCTCTTTATGTTTTTCCTCTAATTTCCAAGATAGTCCCTCAATTTACTTTTCAACCCTTCTATTAATTTTTTCATTCTTGCTCTTGTGTTTTTATTTCCCAGGAGGTCTTTCTTGTTCCACAAATGTTACTCTTTAGGGTATCCTATTCTTGTTTCATATGTGCAATGTCATTCATTATCTCACTAAAGGTATTAATTAGTTTTGTCTTTAGAAGTTTTCTTCTCCTTGTATAATTATTGTTCTTCCAAGTTGCTTTCTTTCCCTGCCCTTTCTTGGGAGTCTCTATTTTTGGGGGCTCTTCTTAGATTTCTGTAAATCCTTGGTTGTCTGCATATGTTTAAGGATGGGAGACTATGGAATTTCAGCTGTGGTGCAGTGAGTTAAATGACTGCAGCAGCTCAGGTCACGAGGTGGCATGGGTTCAATCCTGGCCCCGAGCAGTGGGTTAAAGGATCTGATGTTGCTGCAGGTGTAAGTCTACAGCTGTGGCTCAGATTCACTTCCTGGCCCAGGATCTTCCATATGCTTTGGGTGTGGCCATTAAAAAAAAATAAAATCTGATTGGGCAAGGGGACTTGTTGGCTGAAATCTTTGCAATAGGATGATTTGACTGGCGTGTTTACTTGGCAGCCTCTGATAATTGGCATCTTTAGATCTTTGATGTAACTTACTGGGAAGACTTCCACCCTGAAGACAGGCCTGCCCCACCCCCTTTCTGGAAGCCAAGTGAGCAAATAGGGATGATGTTATCAGCATTCAATATGCATGGTATCACTTAATTCCCTTCTTTTAAATATAATGTCCTCATTCCCAACAGTATCAAGTGTCCCACCATTTCAGACCCTCAGCTTTCCTCTCTCTAGAGAATAACCTTCTAGTCTTCTCTGAGGTTGGAGTGGGCAATAGCTTAGTGACATGGAATTAGGAAGAGAGTTTAGGGATCTGTTACTTGAATAGCTTTAAACACTCTTATTTAGGAGTTCCCACTCTGGTGCAATGGGATCGGTAGCCTCTTAGGAGTGCTAGGATGCAGGTTCAATTCCAGGCCCAAACCAGTGGGTTAAGGATCTGGCATTGCTACAGCTGCAGTGTAGGTCACAATTGTGGCTCAGATGTGATTCCTGGCCTGGGAACTCCATATGCCATGGGGCAACCAAAAAAGGAAAAAAAAAATCTTTTTCATTTTCCCTTTCCCTCTGCTTCCAGAGGTACCTGAAACTACCAATTCCTGATCCCTCTGAGGAGTCTGAGATTTAATAGGCTGTTGCTGGCTGCTTCCAATATCAGTTTTAGAACTCAGTGTTCTTGAACCAGTTAAGTCAGTTATCACTCACCTGATTTCCAACATTCAAAATTTTTTTTTGCTGTGTTCCCTTTTTCTTCCTCTTTCTTTCTTCTGATTTCGTTCTTTCTTTTCTTTCTTTTCTGTCTTTCTTTCTGCTTCTTTCTTTCTTCTTTTCTTTCTTTCTTTTCTTTCTTTTCTTTCTTTTCTTTCTTTTCTTTCTTTTCTTTCTTTTTGTCTTTTTAGGGCCCAACCCACAGTGTGTGGAAGTTCCCAGCCTAGGGGTCAAACTGGAGCTGCAGCTGCTGGCCTTCGCCGCAGCCACAGCAACGCAGGATTCAAGCCACATCTGTGACCTACATCACAGCTCATGGGAACATGGAATCCTTAACCCAGTGAGTGAGGCCAGAGATCAAACCCACATCCTCATGGATACTAGTTGGGTTTGTAAGCTGCTGAGCCACAAGAAAACTCTGAAATTAACTTTTTTTAAGTTAACAATTCAGTGGCATTCACTCCATTCACAATGTTGTGCATCACCTCTGCCTAGTTTCAAAATATTTTCATTACCCCCAAAGAAAACCCATTTTCATTAAGCAGTTCCTCTTCACTCCTCTTGCCCCCAGCACTTGGCAACCATCAATCTACTTTCTTTCTCTATGGATATATAATATATATCCTGGGATTGTTAATATAAGTGGATCATACAACATGTGACTTTTTGTCTCTGTATTATTTCACTTAGCATAATGTTTACAAGGTTCAGCCGCGTTGTATTGACTGAGAAATACTCCTTTTTAGGAATATGCCACAATTTGTTTTTTTCTTCATACATTGATGCACATTTGAGTTATTTCCACCTTTGGCTATTTTGAATAGTGCTGCCGTGGGCAGTTGTGTAGAAGGATTCATTTGCATACCTGTTTGAAATTCTTTGGGATGGATAAGTAGGAGTGAAATTGCTGGGTCCTGTGATCATTCTATGCGTAATTTTTGAACAACCGCCGATCATTTTCTACAGTAGCTGAACCATTTGACCTTCCCACCAGCAATGCACAAGGATTCTTATTTCTCCATATCTTTTCCAACATTCATTATTTTCTTTTTCTTTTGTTTTTTAATTGTTATCACCACCCTAGTTGTGAAGCGATATCTCATTGTGCTTTTTATTTGCACTTCCCTTATTTTGATGGGCCTGTTGGCTTTTATAGGTTTATGGGTTGTTTTTTTTTAAATTCCCCCTTTATTATAGTTTTGCCGTGATCTTAGGAGGGAATAAAAGTAGATGTTTGTATTCAATCCAGCATTTTTACCCAGAAATCGTCTTCCTCAGCTTTCTTGCCTCTGAGATGACTAAAATGGGGACGAGGGATGTACTGGGGTCTGCGAGGGCCCTGAAATATGATGTATTTTGCACAGTAAAGAGCACTGGGCTAGGAGTCAAGAGACTCCATGTGACTCCGATCCAACTCTACCAAGAGCTTTCTGTGTGACCTTGGCCACGTCACTATCCCTCTCTGAATGTTGTTTTCTTTAGTTGGGTTTGGATTGTTATCTTTAAAGTATTTTATAGTTCTCACATTCTAAAGCTCTGAGGGTCAAGGGACCTTACCTCTGTCCCCAGTGCAAGATGGATGGATGTGCGTGTGGGCAGGTGCATGGATCTCTGCCTTTCCCTTCCTGAATCTTTCCCTCTTTCACTTTCTCCCCAGTGGAACACACGGGCCAAGCGGGAGAAGCTGACAGAGCTGATGTTCGAGCAGTACAACATTCCTGCCTTCTTCTTATGCAAGACAGCTGTGCTTACCGCGTATCCTCTGGCTTGAGCTGCTCTGCCAGGGTGGAGGGCCAGGGTGGGGTGTGTGGCGCACTGAGCTGGAGGCTGGGCCTGATTCTGTGGCCATCAGTATCCTGGATGGGCAGACATCCCCTCTGAGCCCCATTAGTGCAGAGGGGCCCCGGGGGGCTAAGTGCTTTGGACCTTGAGATGGCCGTGTCAGCAGCCCTTTCCCGTTCCTTGGATCAGGTTGAGCATGGAGAGTTGGGACAAGGAGGCAGGGGCTGGGGCTGGAGAGAAGAGGGAAGGGTATATGACACTGAGGTGGTCCCTTCCCAAGCAGCCAAGCAGCATTTTTTTTTTTTTAAGGCTGTGCGTTGCATTGAACCCTATGCGAAGCCCTGGGGTGATATGGCCCCTAATTTCAGGGAGCCCATGGGACTGAGAAGGAAGACTAAAGAGAAGCTGGGAGCACAAAAGGAAGGCAGAAAGTGTGATTCAGACAAGAGAAGCGTGACAGGGATCTCAAGAGCCTTCTCCAGTGGATGGGTCACAAACCAGGAGAGATTTGCAGACTGGGAGTGGGCTGGATCCGGGAGAACAGAGAGCGACTAGGCCAGACTCAGGTCCCGCTCCCTCGTTTGCTGCTGCTGTCTCTTTGACCGCCCATCCCACACCAGCTTTGCAAATGGACGCTCCACAGGTCTGGTGCTGGACAGTGGGGCCACCCACACCACGGCCATTCCAGTGCATGATGGCTACGTCCTGCAGCAAGGTGGGGCCTCGGCAGGGGTTGGGGGTGCCTGGGGGGACCAGGCTCTGACACCCACTCCTTTCTAGGCATTGTCAAGTCACCCCTGGCAGGGGACTTCATCTCCATGCAGTGCCGAGAGCTCTTCCAGGAAATGGCCATTGACATCATCCCACCTTACATGATCGCAGCCAAGGTGGAGCCTCTGGGATGTCCTGGGCACTCACCCTATGACTGTCAACCCTCTGATCCATAAAATAGCAGAGGGGAGCAGCCGGGCCCAAGAGGACCCTGGTCCTCAATTTGTAACTGAGGCATCAACGATCCAGACAGGCGAAGGGACATGGCCGAGGTCCCACAGCCATCTGCCAGCAGGATATATGTGTGAGGGCTGGGGAGGGTTCTGAGGGCCCAAAGACCCAGGTTCAAGGTCTGCTTCTGCCACAGAAAAGCTGTGTCACCTAGAAATGAGACCGAAGCTCCCGAGCCTCAGTTTCCTCCCCGTAAAGTGGAATCATAGCACGTAGGGCTGCCGTGAGGGTTCAGTGAGATACCGCATGCCAGGGACCCCCACGTGGAACATGGCTCAGTTAAAGGCTGATTGATTCCTGAAGGTTTGGCCTCCTACAGGATACCCCAGGGCCCTCAGCCTTTCTCTTACCGAGCCTTTCAGATCAGCTATGCCCACTGCACGCGTGGCATCCATGGTGATGGGCTCTCCTCGTTCCCTCTCCTCTAACAGGGGAGAGGGAGAAGCGCCTTTTCTGGGCAGCAGAGCATCTGGGCCGTTAGCTGAGAACCAGTGAGTGCTGGGAGCATGGGTGCGGCCAGCAGGGTGGGAATGGGTGCTCACAGGCTGTGTCCCCACAGGAGCCCGTTCGGGAGGGTGCCCCCCCCAACTGGAAGAAGAAAGAGAAGTTACCCCAGGTTTCCAAGTCCTGGCATAACTACATGTGCAATGTGAGGCACTGGAGAGGGTCCCCTGAGCCCCCGCCTCCAGCTCCTCGTCCCCTGCCCCACTGTGAGGCCAGGAGGGACCCGAGGCCCTGCGGGTGGGGGCGGGGCTCAGGAGGGAGCCCCGCCCTCACCCCCTCCCCGCGTTCTTAGGAGGTGATCCAGGACTTCCAGGCCTCCGTGCTGCAGGTCTCAGACTCTCCCTACGATGAGCAGTGAGTGGGGCCCACAGCTTGAGGGGGGGGGGCGGCCGGCCTGGGGTTCAGGGGCGACCTCTGGTCTTTTGAGAGCACCCCCAAGCAGAGCCTTGCTCCTTCCTGGGTAGGGTGGCTGCGCAGATGCCCACAGTGCACTACGAGATGCCCAACGGCTACAACACCGACTATGGTGCCGAGCGACTGCGCATCCCTGAGGGCCTGTTCGATCCCTCCAATGTCAAGGTGAGGCTGGCTGGAGTCCCTGGACCTCAGGGTGTGGGGGAAGCTGGGAAGGATCACTTGGGTCTGGGGAGAGGGGACAGAGGGCCCAAAGTCCAGTCACCTTTCTCACAGGGCCTGTCGGGGAACACCATGTTAGGTGTGGGCCACGTGGTGACCACCAGCATCGGCATGTGTGACATTGACATTCGCCCGGTGAGTCCCAAGCCTGTGTCTGGGTGGGGTGGCCCAGAAGTGTGTCTGTGAGGGGCGGGGTGGCAGGGAGGAGACGTTCCCTGACAGTTCACTCCGTCTCCCTGTTCTCAGGGCCTGTATGGCAGTGTCATTGTCACTGGAGGGAACACACTGCTCCAGGGCTTCACTGACAGGCTCAATCGAGAACTTTCCCAGAAGACTCCACCGGTAGGAGCCCATGCGTGGCCAGGGCCTTGGACTCCAGTCCTGGCTTAGTCCTTCAGGACTGAGTCCTTCCTCCTTCCCACGCATGGAGGGAGTGTTCTGGCCACCAGAGCAGATGGCTGCCCGCTGTGGCTTCCCAGTGCTCCCCACCCCCAGCCCTGACCCTTCCCAGAACCCAGGTGTCGGCTCCCCCCAGCCCCTCTTTCCCCTCAGAGCATGAGACTGAAGCTCATCGCCAGCAACAGCACCATGGAGCGCAAGTTCAGCCCCTGGATTGGTGGCTCCATCCTGGCCTCACTGGTGAGAGGGAGGGGCTTGGCCTAGCACCGAATGTGGGGAAGGGGCAGATCCAGACAGCCCCTGCCGTCTTGCCTGCCTCCTCGTTCATTCATTCAACAAGCATTTATTTTGGTGAAAGGGCAGTCAGTGCTCCTGTAAAGGCGGATGTGACATCAGGACACAAATCTGGGAGCGGAGGAGAGGAAGCTGGAGTGGCTGGCTGGGATGAGGTCGTAGTGGTCTTATAGGCCAGGGCAGGACACTGACTGCTTGGAGAAAGATGGTGTGACTGCCACAGGCACGTTTGGGAAGATTATGTCAGACATGAGTCTTTGGAGATCAGGGTAAGAGCTGGACGCAAGGGGACTTTGCCAGCAGGCTCTTTCTGTAGTCCCGAGTAGTAGTGTGGATGGGGTAGCGAGAAAGGGGCAAAAAGGAGGAGGCAAGCAGGAGTTCCCGCTGTGGCACAGCAGGATCAGGGGTGTCTCTGGAGCATTGGGATGCAGGTTCAATCCCTGGCGCGGCACAGTGGGTTAAGGATCCAGCATTGCCACAGCTGCAGTGTAGGTCTCAAATGGCTTAGGTCTGACCTCCGGCCCGGGAACTCTAAATGCCGCGGGATAGCCAAAAAATTAAAAAAAAAAAAAAAAGAAGAAGAAGAAGAAGAAGGCAGTAGGCAGATTGGTTCCAGAGCAGAGAGCTGCAGATGCAAACTGTATCTGAGGAGTGTCAGCCACACAGAGAGGACAGCAAGGTGATGACAAGACAAGGAGGGCACCCACTGGAGGGGGTGCCCCCAAAGAGATAGAAGCAAGGGTCAGAACAACAGGAGGCTGACGGTCTGAAATTAACTCAGAGCTGGGAGCATGCCAGTCACCAGTTGCCCCAGGCCTCCCGTGTGCCTGAAGTGGACAGACGTCTGGACCTAGTCCCTGCCTCCATGAATGGGGACAGTCTGGAAGCCGAGACAAGCAGGAGGTCGCCACAAAGTGTTGGGAGTTCCTAAGGAGTTCCCGTCGTGGCTCAGTGGTTAACAAATCCGACTAGGAACCATGAGGTTTCGGGTCCGGTCCCTGGCCTTGCTCAGTGGGTTAAGGATCCGGTGTTGCTGTGAGCTGTGGTGTAGGTTGCAGATGTGGCTCGGATCCCACGTTGCTGTGGCTCTGGCGTAGGCTGGTGGCTACAGCTCCGATTTGACCCCTAGCCTGGGAACCTCCATATGCCGTGGGAGCAGCCCTAGAAAAGGCAAAAAAGACGAACAAACAAACAAAAAAACAAAGTGTTGGGAGTTCTGTCAAAGGAGGACCTGATGTGGCTCAGGGATCATGAAGGGCCTCTGAGGACCCTTCAAGCTGAAATGAGTAAGAACTCATGAGACAAAGCAGGAGAGAGGGTGCATGGCCCATGGGGAAGCCAGGCAAAGCCAAAGGCCGTGGGTAGATGCTGTGGCATCTGAGTTTGGGAAGCTCGCTTGGGCTGCAGAGCGGAGAGTGGACTGGAGAGGCTACTGTGGCCTCTACTGTGACCTGGATTTGACAGAGGAGTGGATACTGGGGGGGTGAAACTGGCAGCTTCTCAGAGTTCGGACTGACTGAATGTGGACACTCTTTGGATGTGCAAGGTAAGAAGGAGAGGGTCAAGGATGAGGCCCAGGATGCTGGCTCCTGGCAGTGCTGTCCAACAGGAGTGTAATGGGAGCCACGTATGTCATTTCAAAAATTTTAGTAGCCATTTTTTAAAAACAGTCCAAAAAATAAGAATATATTGTATTTGGGGGGAGTTCCCTCGTGGCTTAGTGGTTAACGAATCCGACTAGGAACCATGAGGTTACGGGTTCGGTCCCTGGCCTTGCTCAGTGGGTTAAGGATCCGGCGTTGCCGTGAGCTGTGGTGTAGGCTGCAGACACGGCTCTAATCTGGTGTTGCTGTGGCTCTGGTGTAGGCCGGGGGCTACAGCTCCAATTCGACTCCTAGCCTGGGAACCTCCATATGCCGCGGGAGCAGCCCAAAGAAGTAGCAAAAAGACAAAAAAAAAAAAAGAATATATCGTATTTGGGGAGCTCTCATTGTGGCTCAGCAGGTTAAGACTCTGACTAGTTCATTATTAAAAAACAAAACAAAAACAAAAGACTCTGACTAGTACCCATGAGGATAGTATGCCACAAGCTGCTGCGTAGGTCACACATGTGGCTCGGATCTCATTGCTATGGCTGTAGTGTAGGCTGGCAGCTGCAGCTCCAGTTTGACCCCTAGCCTGGGAACTTACATATGCTGCAGGAGCTGCTCTAAAAAGAAAAAATATATATATATTGTATTTGGAGTTCCCCTACTGGCTCAGTGGATTAAGGATCTGGTATCGTCACTGCTGTGGCTTGGGTCAGGGCTATGGTGCAGGTTCAACCCCTGGCCTGAGAACTTCTGCATGCCACAGGCATGCCCCCCCCCCAAATATATATATATATATATATATATATATATATATATATATAGTATTGAATCCAATACATCGAAAATATAATTTCAATATCATCAATATAAAAATGGAGGTGTCTTACATTCTTTTTTCTGGACTTAGTCTTCCATATCTGGTGCGTATTTGACATGAGGACTAGCCACACTTCGAGTGCTCGGTAGCTCAATTTCAAGTGTTCAGTGTGGCAAGGGACCCCTGGGTTTGGACAGGGCAACTGTGGAAGGTGAGGAAGCTCAAAGAAGCAGGTTTGGGGCAGGCCTGGGTGAAGATGGTGAATGCAGCCGTGGACATGTCCAGGGTGAGGTCCCTTGGGACACTAAGGAGGAGGTGTCCAAAAGACATTAGGGTCTGGAGCTCAGCATGGAGATCCGAACTGGGAACCAGAGATGGTGGGAAGGGTGGGGCTTTGGCACGGGAGCAGGAGCAAACCCTAGCAGATGACATGGTCCAGGAAGGCGTGTTCTTTGAGCCATAGGACAGAAGCAGGGCCACACACACACGCACTCTTGCAGGCAGAGGCAGAGAAACCATGAAAGAGTGGGTACAGCCTGAAATGCCCAGGACCAGAGACTCTCAAGGAGCAGGTTTCAATGGGGGGCGGGGGGCACTTGGGAGTAAAGACAGCCCCATCCTGATGTTAGGTGATGTCCATTGGTGAGTCGCATGGAGAGAAGATTTTCTTGGGAAGTAGGGAGACTTGACATGTTTGTTAGGCCCTATAGGGTACCTGGAGAAGAAGAGGTATGGAGCGTTGGCCACTGGCCAGGGTCTGTAAGCACCACCTCCCAGCTGGGAAACAGCTATTGAACAGGTGCTCAGTAGATGCTTGTTGAATGAATGAATCCTGGATTGAACGACAGGCAGCGGGTGTTCGCCCTCTGACTACGAAGGGGTGGACTGGAAGATGGGGCAGGCTGGTGGTCGCGGGAGGGATGTGGGATTGAGAGGCAGGGAGGCCCGGAGGAGGGTTCCGGGGCGTCGAGCCTGCACGCGTGGAGTGTGGGGAGGCGCTTCTCTCTTCCTCCAGGGCCTCCCTGACCTCCAGTGTCGTCCCCCGACCCAGGGCACTTTCCAGCAAATGTGGATCTCCAAGCAGGAATATGAGGAGGGCGGGAAGCAGTGCGTGGAGCGGAAGTGCCCCTGAGGGCGCCCCCTCCTCACCCACAGGCCTGCCTGCAGCAGTGGGGGAGGGGACGCGAGAGGAAGGAGAGGGTTAACCCCCGCCCCCGTTCTCCCCCCGCCCCGCCCCGCCTCGGCACCGCAAGCTCCCAACGCTCCCACCGCCCCCTTTTCTTCCCCTTCCCGCTCGTCCTCTTAGATTGCGTTGTCGAACGGAGTAAAAACGTTTTAAGAAAAAGGAAGTTTGGCCTCTTTAGGGATGGGCAGTGGGGTCAGGGTTCTGGAGGGAGAAGAGGGGAGGGCCACACCTAAATCCGCGGTGTGGCATCGCACGGTGGACGCCAGGGCAAGGTCTGAGGGCGGGGGCAGTGAGGCAGGAGCCACGAACGCCTCAGGTATCAAAGGGGCCGCAATCCAGGGAGGATCGCGCAGCGAGAACCGGGTAGAGCCCCTCAATGAAATCCCCAGCGAGGAGCCAGAGTCGGGGCTGGAAATGGGAGTTGGCGAAGGGGATGCGGCGTCAGGGGCGGGACGGAACCGAGGGCCCGGCCCAGGGGCGGGGCCTGGGCGAGGGGTGGGGCTTGGGGTGGGCCGGGCCTCGGGCCTCAGGAGAGGCTGCACCTAAGCACCCCAGGACCGACAGCTCAGGTGAGCCGACCGACCGCTGTCTTTTCCCAGGGCGTTATAGGCAGTGAGAAGAGTGGGGAGGGGACAGAGGCACAGTGCGCCCCAGCAGCTGAGAACTTCTCTCCCAACTTGGGTAGGCACTGAGGTTTCCCAGGGAGACCCCTGACATCCGGGCCCCTGAGCCCTTCCATTTTAGAGCTGCGTGTCTTGGGGTCCTCTGCGGGGCTCAGGGACCTGCGCCCCTGCCTGAAATTGTAGGCAAGGCTTAGAAGTTTGTGCCTGTGATGTGTTGTGAGGTCCCTCGACCCCAAAGCTGTAGAAACCCATGTGGTCCAAATCCTTTGGTCATCAAAGAGGTGCAGGTGCCCAGAGAGGACTATGACTTGTCCAGGGTCACCCAGCTCTGCCTATTCCTTGGCCAGGACTCTCTCCATCGTTGCTTGAGGGGGCCTTGATCCACAGATTCCCTGACTCCAGGCAGGCCCTGGTCCTGGAGCACTCCCTAGTCCTGCCTGACCAGGTGCTCCCACCCTTGCACCTCCCACCCCAGCAGTCCACAGGAGCCTGCACACCCCCCCCCCCTTCAGTCTGATTGCAAAGGAACAAACACATGGCCAGACCAAAACCCAGGTCACACCACGTGGCCCCTCAACTAGGGTTCCCACTGGGGCAGGAGTCCAGACAGGGAGGGCAGCTTATGTGTTACAGGGCTTGGGTACTGGGGAGCCTGTAAGCAAGATGAGGAAGGGGCAGAGGTGTTCATGGTGGGGAGCTTAGGAGGGGGTCCCCAAGAACCCTGGGAGGGGAGGAAGCAGGAGGGAAGAGGGGTCATCCACATCTCCACCCTCCCCAGCCATCAGCCCTCCTCCCCCAGCCCTGCCAGGAACTAGAGGCCAAAGTCTGCCCCAAGGTTAAAAAATTGATTGTTTTGCAGGAAGAGGGCAGGAG
The DNA here is from genome assembly GCF_016906955.1 of Phacochoerus africanus. Taxonomy (NCBI): domain Eukaryota; kingdom Metazoa; phylum Chordata; class Mammalia; order Artiodactyla; family Suidae; genus Phacochoerus; species Phacochoerus africanus. The sequence continues at coordinate 9,501,045 of NC_062548.1, read as the reverse complement.
TGAACTGTGGAGGGATTGGCAGGGGAGGGCACAGCCCCTCGTCCTCTAGCCTGAGCCGGGGGGGCCATGTCTGGAAGGCTGGACTAAAGCCAGGACTGTGCCCCAACCCTGGGAGTGGGGGAAGCGAGGAACGGTCTGGGCTCAGGCTGCCTGCCAGGGCTGATAAGGGGCCTCTGGGGGCTCCCACAAACGGTTTATCACTGGTGGGGGGCACAGCCTGCAGGGCTCAGGAAGGACACGAGCATGGAGCGGCTTTGGGGTGTACTCCAGAGAGTGGTAAGATCGAGTGGGATTGGGAGACCCTTAGGCCTTCTCTCCAGATTCTCAGCTCCCCCACAGACCCCAAGGCTGGCCCCTTCCCTTCCCACTTCCAACTCTCCCCTCCAGCCCACCTCTCAGGACCCTCTCTCCTGCCTAGTTTCATGGCACCCCAAAGTCCCTGACCCTATTATCGCTAGATTCCTCCCCATTCCCCAGGCCTCTTTCCCCAATCTCACAGCCATTGAACCCCCCACAGCAAAGGTGGTCCCCACGACCCTCCCAGACCATCTACAAGCTTGTGGAGGGCACCCAGCAGGGGCGCCTGGAGGAGGAGGAGGAATACGGGGAGGAGGGGGCTGAGCCGCCGCCCCACTTCTGCCCCATGGAGCTGAGGGGCCCCGAGCCCCTGGGCTCTCGACCAGCTCGGCAAAGCCTTGGGCTCTGGGCAGCAGGACGAAGAGCCGCCCCCTACCTGGTCCTGACCGCCCTGCTGATCTTCACCGGGGGTAAGATTCAGGCCCACTCCCAGTGGAGGGTCTGGGCTGGGGGAACATCTGGGGTCCAGAGAAGAGCACAAGGAGAATCTCCACCTTGCCACCCATCAGCCTTCCTCCTGGGCTATGTGACCTTCCGAGGGTCCTGCCAGGCGTGCGGGGACGATGTGTTGGTGGTCAGCGAGGATGTCAACTCTGAGCTGGGCCTGGACTCCCACCAGGGCACACTGTACTGGAGCGACCTCCAGGCCATGTTCCTGCGGCTCCTGGGGGAGGGCCGTCTGGAGGACACCATCAGGTAAGGATCAGCCTGCCCCCTTCCTGGCCCTCAAAACCCATCATCCACTCAGACCGGCTTCCCTTCCTCCTCTCCTGGGACCTGGCGTTGGGGTCCCCCTTCTGAGTCCTTCCACCTGCCTCCTGTCCTATGCTCTGGGAGGGATGGCAGGCATTTGGAGCTGAGAAGAGGGAGGGCAGTTCCAGATATGAGAGTGCAGGGGACACATTTGGGAGTTGAGGAAACTGACTAAATGAGCACAGAGGTGTCCAGCATCCAGATACGAGGTAGGACAGACCCAGGAAAGTCTTGAATACAACATCAAGGAGCTTGGATTTTGACCTATGGCAGCGGGGAGCTCGGGGCGGGGTGGGGGTGGGGGATCTGAGAAGGGGCCATTTTAGGGAATCAGAAAAAGAAGCAAATGTGTTTGTGACCCAGGCCATCCCTCATCTCCATTACGGGGGATGCTGGCCCCAGCACAAGAAGGCCAGTGTTTCTTTTGTTCTGCTGAGGTCACCTTTGACTACTGCTACCCAGATAGGTCCGGAGAAGAGGTGAGGAATTGGTTTTTTTCAGTGCATTCTCTTTGATTTCCCTACTTAGAAAATCATAGGTAGAAATCTATAGATAGAAAATCTATAGGTAGAAACACATAGGTTCTTTTCCAGTGTTTTTACCTCTTATGTCTTTTTCATTTTGTGTTGCATTGAAAAGGACATGAATTTAGATAATAATGACAATAGATTTCCTTGCCTCGTTCCTAACTTTCATAGGAATGTTTTCATAACATTTTGTCATTGAGTATGACTTTGCTGCAGATTCTGGATGGCTTTTAAAAAAGAGAATTCAGGAAGTTTCCTTCTATTTCTAGCTTACTGAGACTTTTTTTTGAATGATCACAAAAGGAGGAACAGGAATCAAAATTTTTTTCAAATATTTTTCAGGAATGTATTGAGATGATCACATGATTCTTCTTTAGTGTTTGCATAGTCATTTATATTAATAGAGTTTCTTGTCTTCATGAGATCAATATAAACTTGATCAAGATGTTGATACACTACTGGATCCATTTTGCTAGACCTTAAATCTGTGGTAGCAACAACGTGCAGGGCTTTTTTTTTTTTTTTTTTTTTTCTTGAACAGTACTTGGTAGTCTGGGTGCAGGCTGAGCAGGTGGACAGTTTGATAGGTCTCGGGGTGGGGTGTGGATGCCATCCAAGGGCAGGGAGCCAGGAGGGAAGCCATGAGAGGGGAGCAGGCAGTGAGGTGATGTAAGCTCTAGGCTGGATAAGGGGAAGGGAGGCCAGAGAGGAGCTGATAGACCTGGAGACACTGGACAGTCTGCAATGTTTGATGGGGTTGAAGAACAGGTATACTGAGGCTAAGGGAATAAGGTGGAACCTGAAAAGCTCTAGTCAAGGAGTGGGATTCTGGATTCAGATTTATCTGATAAACTGTGTCCTAGTTAGCTTGAAGTCTCCGGCATCTACTACTGTGCCTGGCATTTAGTAGGTGGTCAGTAAATTGGATCCATATTCCAAAGATGGAGTTCTGGGTAATGATAAGATCCAGGATGTGGCCAGGAAAGTAGGTGGCCAGATGCCAAAGTCCTCAATGAAAGAAGATAACAGCAGGGATGAACGACAGAGGGGGGGGTGCTGCTGGGTGGCACTGGCTTCAAAGGAAGAGAGTTTCACCTGTAGAGAAATGGTCTGAAATGTGAACTGGGGAGCCAGGCATGTGTTTGGGTGGTATGAGAGCCTGAGCTGCCTTCTTCAAGTGCCTGAAGGAGACCTGGCTTCCCAAGGGACAGCCAGGTTTCTGCCAACACAAAAGATAGGAGGGTGTTCGGTGATGGTGCTGAGGAGGGAGGAGTCTGTTTGCCACAGAAAGAGCACAGGTGGCGGAGTTCCCAATTGTGGCGCAGCAGACACGCATCTGACTAGTATCCCTGAGAATGCAGGTTCGATCCCTGGCCTTGCTCAGTGGGTTAAGGATCTGGCATTGCCATCAGCTGTGGTGTAGGTTGTAGACGTGGCTCGGATCTGGTGTTGCTGTAGCTGTGGCATAGGCTGGCAGCTGTAGTTCCGATGCAACCCATAGCCTGGCAACATCCATATGCCGAGGGTGCAGCCCTAAAAAGAGAAAGAAAGGAAGGAAGGAAGGAAGCACAAGTGGAGCCTGTTGACAGAGAGGCCATGCAACTGGTGGGGTGGGGATGGGGGTGGGGATGGGCCTGGCCAAGGTGAGATGGAAGATCAGGGAGAGTTCAGATGACCACGGGCTGGCCAGTTAAGTGGTGACTATGAAGGAAGACAAGGCAAGGTCTCCGAGACGAGAGACCCCAGATTCCACCAGGAACTTTGGTGGAAGGTGTCTCCAGGAGGCCCAGCTGGAGGTCAAGAGAGATGGAGGGCCCCTCACCTCTGCCTGCATAGCCCTTTGGAAGAAAAGTGTTTTCATGCCTGAGGCAAAGCACAGGCCAGTGTGTGTACGTATAGAGGCAACAGCAGACGGGTGATTTGGCCTGACCCGGGGAAGAACCTAAGGAGTGGTGCGTAGGCCCCCGGCTATCAGAAGCGGAGGGTTAGGCAGAAGGAGGGCCTGGAGACCCTGGCACAGCCCTGATAGTGATGGGATGGCTGGTGATGGCAGGAGAGACCCCACACTTCTGGCTTCCTTCCCCACTCGCACCTCTCTCTGCTCAGGCAAACCAGCCATCGGGAAAGGGTGGCCGGCTCGGCTGGGATGGCAGCCCTGGCTCAGGACATCCGCGCTGCGCTCTTGCGAGAGAAGCTGGACCACGTGTGGATGGACACGCACTACGTGGGGCTGCAGTTCCCAGACCCGTGAGTGCGAGGGGCGGGGGCCTGGGACGGCGCGGGGAAGAGTGAGCCTGGTGGTGGGGCGTTCACCACCCTTGCTCTTCAGGGCTCATCCCAACACCCTGCACTGGGTTGATGCCGCCACCGGGAGGCCTGGGGAGCAGCTGCCCCTGGAGGACCCCGACGTCTACTGCCCCTACAGCGCCACGGGCAACGCCACGGTGAGCGCCCCCTGCCCCGCCCCCAGGACGAGGCAGGGTGCCTTTTCCCGAGGCGGAGGAGGGACGAGGGGAGCGCGCCTCACCATCCACCCATCCTCCCCATCCACCCATCCTCCCCACCCAGGGAGAGCTGGTGTACGCCCACTACGGGCGGCCAGAGGACCTGCAGGACCTGCGGGCCCGGGGCGTGGAGCCGGCGGGACGCCTCCTGCTGGTGCGCTTGGGGCTGATCAGCTTCGCCCAGAAGGTGAGGGCCCCTGTCTGGGGGTGGGGAGCCCGAGAAACGGATGGCGGCAAATGGGAAGCGTCTACTAGGAACCTGCCAGGGGGAGAAAAGAAAGAACCAAATGGGTCGTAAGACACTGTTGTCAGGGAACAAAATCAGGAGGTTGGAGCTTCCCGCTATGGTGCAATAGGTTAAGAATCCGACTGCAGCAGCTCAGGTCGCTGTAGAGCCACGGGTTCAATCCCTGCCAGGTGCAGTGGGTTAAAGGATCTGGCTGTGGAGCAGCTGCAGGGTGGGTTGCACCTGCAGCTCAAATTCAGTCCCTGGCCCTGGGGAACTTCCAGGTGCCGAGGGTGTGGCCATTGAAAAACCCCAGGAGGCTGGGGTGGCGAACAGAAACATGAAGGAATATGGGGTGCAGTGATGTTTGGGGGCCGGGGCATGGCGGAAAGGCAGAAGGTGAGGTCCAGGTGGTGCCCATAGCCTTTCTGTGGATCCACGATGCAGACGGAGGCCGAGCCATTCCGCTTTTACCTCCTCCTCCTGCCTTTATAAATCCATTTTCTCTGGGAGACGGAGTCCTTTAGCCACCTCCTTTGCCCAGGTGGCCAGTGCCCAGGACTTTGGGGCCCAAGGAGTGCTCATATACCCAGACCCAGCGGACTTCTCCCAGGACCCACACAAGCTCAGCCTCTCCAGCCACCGGGCTGTGTATGGACATGTGAGTCTGGGGGGAGCCGGTAGTGCCTTCCTGGGGTCCCAGGGCCGCACTTCCTTGCCTAGGATGAGGCTGCTATGCTATTCTTGGAAACCCAGCTCACGGTTTCATTGTGGGCACCCCTCTCCCCGCAGGTGCACCTGGGAACAGGGGACCCCTACACACCTGGCTTCCCTTCCTTCAATCAAACCCAGTTCCCTCCAGTCCAATCCTCGGGCCTCCCGAGCATCCCGGCCCAGCCCATCAGTGCGGACATTGCCTCTCTCCTACTGAAGTGAGGGACATGGGGTGACAGGAGGGGAGAAGGCAGGGGCAGGGAGGCTGCAGCCAGCCCATAGGTGCTTTTGGGTGAACTAGAACCAAGTGACTCCTCTGGGTGGGCACAGCCTCTTGCCAGGGCCCACTGTTTGGTGAGTGAACCTCCAGCGGGATATCGCACCCACTCTGCTCAGCACCTTGAACAAGATGCAACCTGCACAACTGTCCAAGGCAGTCCTGGCTGCACTGGCCCTGCAGGCAGGGTACAGATACAGAGAGCTGGAGCCAGAGGGTGGGAGGGAGAGAAAGAGTGAGGAGGGGGCTTTGGGCTCTTCTGTAGCCTGAGCCTCTCTGCCACTTCCAACCCTTTCTGCCCCACCCATCTCCAGGAAGTTTGAAGGCCCTGTGGCCCCCAAGGAGTGGCAGGGCTACCTCCCAGTCTCCCCTTATCGCCTGGGCCCTGGGCCAGGCCTGCACCTTGGGGTCAACAACCACAGGACCTCCACCCCCATCAGCAACATCTTTGGCTGCATCGAGGGCCGCTCAGAGCCAGGTGTGCTTGCTTGCCTAAGGTCACCCACACCCTTGCAGGAGGGGCCCTGGAATTAACAGGGAGGGAGGCTGGCAAGTTGGGCTGGGTTGGTACTGAGGTGGGTAGCAGTGAGGGGACCTCATGGTCAAAGCTGTCCAGAGATGGAATGGGCAGTTCTGTACAGTAGTGAGTTCCCTAGCACCAGAGGTAAGCAAGCATAAGTTGGTGATGTTATAGCATGAAAAGGAGCTCAGATTAGATAGGTGAGCCTTTCAAGCATAATTTGACATGGATAACAGTGGGGAATCAAAGTGGGTTCTGGAGCCCAAGAGTGTGGCACTATAAATAGCGCTGAAGGAGAGGCAGAGGAGGCCTGTGATGAAACTCAGATGGGGATGCTGGTGGTGGGCGCATGAGTGCATTAGAGAGGGATTTAAAAGGGGAAAACCTGCGATCCCACCCTAGTGCCGTGAGTTAAGAATCAGATGGCAGCGGCTCAGGTCACTGAGTAGGTGGTACGTGCCGGTTTAATCCCCTGCCTGGCACAGTGGGGATCTGGCCTTGTCACAGCTGTGGTGGAGGTCACAGCTGTGGCTCAGATTCAGTCCCTGGCCTGGGAACTTCCGTATGCCTCACCACAGCCTGCCTAAGTCAGTCAATCAATCAGTCCTGTCAGGACCTGGTCAACTGCAGGACGCGCTGATCAGGGAGGTTATGGAGTCCCGAATGAGCCCAGGCACTGCGGTGAAGAAGCCGCCCATCCAGGAAGGGCCCTGGGGAGGAGAGGCACTTTCTTTAGGGACAGCAGGGATTGCAGGGCTGGGGCTGCAGAGGTGTGAGGGTCCTGGAGAAATGGACCCTCCCAGGATTGAGGGAGAAGCCTCTGGGTTCTGCCCATGTACGAGCTGGACCCCCAACATCCCCTCACCCAGACCACTACGTTGTCATCGGGGCCCAGAGGGATGCGTGGGGCCCGGGGGCAGCCAAGTCCGCCGTGGGGACTGCCATACTGCTGGAGCTGGTGCGCACCTTCTCCTCCATGGTGAGCAATGGTAAGGTCAGGGCCTGGGCCGGGCAGCCGGGGCTGTGGCCTGAGCCAGCTCAGGACGAGGCAGAGGGGCAGTTAGGAGCACAGGCTGGAGGGTGACCACCAAGACCATCAGGGGCTCAAAACCTGGGCCCTCCCCGTCCTGGCTGCAGGGCCCTGGGCAAGTCACTTTGCCTCCGTTTCTTCATCTGAAACTGGAGTTCCTGCTGTGGCACAGTGGGTTAAGCATCCGGCATTGCCACAGCTGTGGCTTGGATGGCTTGGATTTGATCCCTGGCCAGGGAACTTCCATATGTTGTGGGTGTGCCCCCCCCCCAAAAAAAAGAAAGAAAATACTAATAGTCCATGTCTGAGTGAAGATTAAACAGGATATTCCTTATTGCTTTGTAAGCATCCCCATCACTGATAACACCTGAGTCAGGGCAGACCAGGGGAGATGGGATGGGATGAGGGCTTGATGGGAGGGAAGAGAGACCCCAGGGGACCAGGACAGAGGGAGACAAAGAAAAGGGTCTTTCCTTGGCCCCCAGCCAAGCCCCTCCTCCCTCCCTCCCTCCCCCTGCTGCCCCCCAGGCTTCCGGCCCCGCAGAAGTCTTCTCTTCATCAGCTGGGATGGTGGTGACTTTGGGAGTGTGGGCTCCATGGAGTGGCTAGAGGTAACCTGGGGGCCTGGGCAGATAGTCAGGAGGTGGGGAGAAGTGGGGGAATTTCATTCTTGACACCCTTCACCCACAGGGCTACCTCAGCGTGCTGCACCTCAAAGCTGTAGTCTATGTGAGCCTGGACAACGCAGTACTGGGTGAGCTGGAGCACTGCCACCATTTGGGCCCCCTCAGGTGCACCCTGCCTTCCGGGCCAAGCCTTGAGCCTGGTGTCCCTCTCCACAGGGGATGATAAGTTCCATGCCAAGACCAGCCCCCTTCTGATCAGCCTCATCGAGAACGTCCTGAAGCAGGCAAGAGTCTGGCCAGGACCAGGGGCTAAAGGGAAGCTGGTGGCTGCCAGAGCCTGACCACTGCCCCCACCCTGCCTCCAGGTGGACTCTCCCAACCGCAGTGGGCAGACCATTTACCAGCAGGTGGTCTTCAGCAATCACAGCTGGGAAGCTGAGGTGTAAGCTGGGCAGGAGGGGAGGGAAGAGAGCTGGGCAGCTTAGGGGGAGCCTGAACCCACACTGCACTCCAACCTGCCCATCCCCAGGATCTGGCCGCTGCCCATGGAGAGCAGTGCCTATTCCTTCACAGCCTTTGCCGGGGTCCCTGCGGTGGAGTTCTCCTTCGTGGAGGTGAGACTCCTGGGCCCTGCCCCAGAGCAGCAGTCCCTGGGCCCCTCCGCCCGGAGCCTGCGCGCAAGAGCCCGCCCTGTCCCTTGCAGGATGGCCTGGTGTACCCATTCCTGCACACCAAGGACGACACCTATGAGAACCTGCACAGGGTACTGCGGGGCCGCCTGCCCGCCGTGGCCCTGGCTGTGGCCCAGCTCGCCGGGCAGCTTCTCATCCGGCTCAGCCACGATCGCCTGCTGCCCCTCGACTTCGGCCGCTACGGGGACGTGGTCCTGAAGCACATCGGCAGCCTCAACGAGTTCTCTGGGGACCTCAAGGTTGAAGATGTCAACAGGCCAGGCTTCTGGTGGGGGGGCCTGCCGGGGTGCGGGGGGGCGCGCTATATCCCCTCAAAGTGCTGCCCGGGCCAGGGGATTGTCCCCTTTCCCCCTTGGTCTAGGTCCCATCTGGCAACCTGGCCCTTTTACTCTTGAGCCAGTCACTGCGTCCCTAGGACCCAGCTGGTACCTGCCCAACCGCACAGATCTCTCTCCCTTCCTTCTGCCCCCAGCATCCTGTCTCCCTATACCCCCCCCCCGACTCCTGCCAGGCCCCGGGTCCCAGCCCCGTCCCCCAGCACCCAGACCCTCACCCTAGGCCGGGGTCTTGGCTCTTGCCGCCGGCCCCAGCCCGCGCCTCCGCCCTCAGGCCCGCGGGCTGACCCTCCAGTGGGTGTACTCGGCGCGGGGGGACTACATCCGGGCGGCCGAGAAGCTGCGGAAGGAGATCTACAGCTCGGAGGAGAGCGACGAGCGGCTGACGCGCATGTACAACGTGCGCATCATGCGGGTGAGGCCCCGCCCACCGGGTCGCCTAGTCCCCGCCTCCCCGCCCTTTCCAGCTGCCTGAGGCCCCTCTTCCCCGCCCTGCCCTGCCCTGCCGTGCCCTGCGAGCCCGTGCCCTCCTCTCCCCTGGCTCCACTATCACTTGTCCCTGGCCTCTGGGCACTCCCAGTCCTAGATGCACTGTGCTTTGCGGACTGACCTGCCAGGCTGGAGCGACCACTGAGGTAAGCCCACAAGGTGATGAGGTAGGGAGGGCCAGTGCCTCTGCCACAGGGGCCACCTTGGCAGAACTGGGACAACGCCCCCTCCCTCCCAGTTCTCCACCCCTCTGGAGAGAAAAGTATGTCCACAGTAGTGCATGAGACTAAGAAACACAGGATTATGGCTCAGGAGGTACAGAAGGCTTAAGAAATTCAGCATATAGCGAGCTCTCTTCCTCCTGGTGAGATGGATGAAATCCAGAAAGGCTACCTGGAAGAGATGTCATGTGAAACTTTTAGAAGATGATCATTATTTTTTAATTTTTTTTTAAAATTTCACTGTTGAGTTGTATGAGGGTTTTTGTTTTGTTTTTTGTTTTTCCTGTCTTTTTAGGGCAGCCCCCATGGCACATGGAAGTTCCCAGGCTAGGGGTCGAATCTGAGCTATAGCTACCACAGCTCACAACAACTTAGACGTGTTCCTTAGACGAATCCTTAAGGCATGAGGGAGGCCAGGAATCGAACCCGCATCCTCTTGGATACTAGTCGGATTTCCCCTGACCTGCAAGAGGAACTCCACACGATTATTATTATTCCCTTGCCAATCCCTCCTGCTTAGCTTCGAATACTTGGCAACATGCATCGCATCTCCAGCTCCAACCCCTCCTCTTCCTTCCATTTCCTCACCCCAAGAACTCAACCCTGCAACCCTTCCATCTCTGGAAGTGGGTAGGGACTGTGGGCAGGGGGAAAAGTCTATAGAGCAAATGATAAGCAGGGCCATCCCTGGCGAGTGTGGGGCGAGCAGGGACTCCACACTGCACACACGTGTAGTTTGGGATGCCATGTCTGGCCCTTGCAAGGTCTTACTCTTTCTCCCCCTTCCTTTTTCCTGTGTGTCCCTGCCTATTTCCCTGGCATCACTCATATTTTGTGTTCACAAACCCACCTGTCTTGCTCTTTCATCCTGGCTCAGGCGTGGGTCATTCTCATTCACAAATCTTGCTTTAACCCCTGCTGTGCCAAACTCCAGAGACACAAAAAGGCACCCATTCACCCTACCCCTGTTGCCATGTGCCCATAGGGGATAAAGGGCATCTTTCTGTGAAAGACATGATTCAGACTCAGGGCTAGAGAGTAAAAGATGCAAACTTTCAGAGTCTGAAACACAGGGCTGGGCCACACCCAGGGAGCTTTGTGGTTCTAGACCAGGGGTTGGTAAACTATGGCCAGCAGGCCAAATTTGGCCTGCCACCTGTTTTTGTCAATAAAGTTTTATTATAACACAGCCCCGCTCATTGTTTTTTTGTTTTTTTTTATTGTGTGTGGCTGCTCTAGTGCTACAGCAGCAAAGCTGAGCGGTTGCAACAGAAACAGTGTGGCCTTCAAAGCCTAAAATAGTTACTCTCTGGCTTTTTGCAAAAAACTGTTTGCTGACCCCTGCTTTAGACAATGATGTGGGTCTTGAAGAATGGGCGGAACATGGGTTGATGCAAAGAGGATGCTCCAAGGTGGAGAGACCAAGAATAAGCAGTGTTAATGAAACAGGACTGGCTTTCCTCGGGAGCCAGATGTGGACCAGGAGAGCCAGAAAAGAAGAGAGGAGGGGAGTGGGGTAGGGATAACTATAGGGAGCCTTGAATGCCCGGATAAAAAGTTTAGGTTTTTAGGGTCTGGGCATCAAGGAAATTAGAAAGGTTTTTTTGTTTCGTTTTGTTTCCTTTTTGTCTTTTTAGGGCTGCACCCAGGACATATGGAAGTTCCCAGGCTAGGGGTCGAATTGGAGCTGTAGCTGCCAGCCTGCATCACAGCCACAGCATTGTAGGATCTGAGCTGCATGTGTGACCTACACCACAGCTCATGGCAATGCTGGATCCTTAACCCACTGAGCAAGGCCAGGGATCAAACCCGCGTCCTCATGGATACTAGTTGGGTTTGTTAACCACTGAGCCACGATGGGAACTCAGGAAGGTTTTTGAGCAGGGAGGTGATGTGGGCAAAGTGGAGTTTTAAGAAGGACTTGGCCAGAAATGTAAATGGCCTGAAGAGGGAATGAAGTTAGGGATGGCCGAGCTCTGGGTGAGAGCGGCAAATGCCATCTGTAGGTTGAGGGGACAGGACTGCTGTGACACATTTGGAAGGAAAAACGAACAGACTGGGTGTCGAGGGAAGACAAGGAGAATAATAATAGTAGCTGCCACGTATCAAGGGCTACCATGTTCTAGGGCTTTTCTTCACTTCCTCCCATAGGACTCCTTCAACTCCTGTAAGTTTGCTAGTATTATACACAGAAGTAGGCCCAGAGAGGCTAAGTGACTTATCCAAAATCAGATAGTAAGTGGTGAAGCCAAAATTAGAAACCACACAGTCCGACCCCAAAGAAAAACTGGAGTGTGATCCTGTGTTCACCCCACTCTTGTCATCTTTGAGGCTGAGAGCCTGACACCTGGGTATATACCATGGAGCTCATGAGGGTCATGTGTATGAGGCCCCTTACCCCAGTGGGAAGGTCCAGCAGACTGGGGGACAGGATTCCAGTGGATGATTTTTCAGCTTTGCAACTGTCTCCACCAGCTCCCCGTTGAAACCAGGGCTCCTCTTTTTTTTTTTTTTTTTTTAATTATTTTATGGCTGCACCTGTGGAATATGAAAGTTCCCCGGGCCAGGGAATCTGAGCCACAGCTGTGACCTTCACCGCAGCTTTGGCAAAGTCAGATCCTTTAACCAACTGCACTGGGCTGGGGATCGCAACCACACCACGGTAGGAGACCTTAAGAAAATACCAGTGTGGAGTTCCCGTCGTGGCGCAGTGGTTAACAAATCCGACTAGGAACCATGAGGTTGCAGGTTCGGTCCCTGCCCTTGCTCAGTGGGTTAAGGATCCGGCATTGCCGTGAGCTGTGGTGTAGGTTGCAGACGCGGCTCGAATCTGGTGTTGCTGTGGCTCTGGCGTAGGCCGGTGGCTACAGCTCCGATTCAACCCCTAGCCTGGGAACCTCCATATGCCGCGAGAGCGGCCCTAGAAATAGCAAAAAGACAAAAAAAAACCCAAAAAAAACAGTATGTGAGACCACTCTTAGAGATCTTGATTGTGCTGGGGCAGCACCCACGCAACAGTAAATTAAAAAGCTTCCCCAAGTGATTCTAATGTGCAGCCAGGGTTGAAAACCATTGGCTTGTAGGTAATAGGAAGAGCAGAAGGTAGAGGGAAAAACCTTGGGCCTGCCCGCAGGTGTTGGGAGCAGAAGGAACAAGAGAGGTTGGCAGAAAGGTGGAAGAACTGGGCCAGGATCGTGCCCATCTCAAGAAAGATGAACAGCATCAGTCCAGAGGGTGAGAACCTAGAGTCAGACACTTCATTCGGACTGGCTTCTCCCCTTGTCCTTTGGCTCTGGGCTGAGGACATTTAAACAGGCGGGGAGGTGAGGAACAGCGAGAAGATGGGCAGTTCTTTGAAGCTTTGGGCAGGGAAGTGAATGGATAAGGAAGGAAGAGTGGGGGACCTAGATGCAGGCTTGGAGGCTCAAGGAATAGGAAGAAAGGGATCCAACGGAAAACACAGCGGAGGATGCATCCTACCTGGCTACTGGTGACGTCACGTAATGGCACTTTCTCATTGGGTAGGTAAAAGGAGGGTGGGACTTAAGAAGCTGCTCAGCACTGTTTAAGCGAGTGAGCGGGCCCCAAACTTGGTTTGGGATTGGCGTTTCAGATCTTCGCTTTACGGCAGAATCCTGACTCCCACCTGACCTCTCGGCGCAGGTGGAGTTCTACTTCCTGTCCCAGTACGTGTCGCCGGCCGACTCCCCGTTCCGCCACATCTTCCTGGGTCACGGAGACCACACGCTGACCGCCTTGCTGGACCACGTGCGGCTGCTACGCTCGGGCGGCCCTGGGGCCCTTGGGGCCACCTCCTCCCACGTGGCACCCGGCTTCCAGGAGAGCCGCTTCCGGCGCCAGCTGGCCCTGCTCACCTGGACGCTGCAGGGGGCAGCCAACGCGCTGAGTGGGGACGTCTGGAATATCGATAACAACTTCTGAGGCCGGTGGAGGGGGGCACGTGCCCCTGACCCCTGCCGAAATCGCCTGCTTTCCACCCTTGAGTGATTTCTGGGTGATGGAGACCCCCTTGTGCACCTCCGGTTGCTGACCGACCGTTTTCTCCTTAGTCGTTAAGGTACCTCCAAGGGACCCAGCAATGATGCCAGAGCAGACACCCACACACCCCAGGCCCTGCAATGTAGGAGGTGGTGAGCAGCGCCTTTCATAATGGGCCATACTGTCAATTAATCAGAGAGCAGCATCCTCTCCCTCACTCATAGCCCCTTCCTCTTCAGGAGTGAGATTCCCCATCCCCCTCGCCACAGCTAGAGACTTCTGGAAGGTTTCCTAGTCCCTGGGACCTGGCCAGGCCTTTTGGTGGGAGAGATCGCTGGGACCATAGCCTTATGGCCGCCAACACGTAGCCTGTGGTAGGAGTGGCTGGGGTTTGGAGCTCAATAAACCACCTCGTGGCATCTGTTGTTTATAAGCACTTGTATGCATCTTCCTCCCCCTCACCTCCCCCAGTGGTTCCCTCCCTTGAGACCTAGGGAAGTGTTGGGTAGAAGAAGCCAGGGACCGTGCAAATGGGAATACTGTCACCACTGGGAAAAGCAATGTTCCTGTTACCTAAGGAAACTGCCTGAGGAAATAAGGGCCCATTTCCAAAGACCACCTCAGGGTGAGGGGCTGGCTCTGTACCTTCTCCTTGGACCAAAGATGGCTACATAATTTGCGAGGGCTGGTACAAAATGAAAACGTGGAGCCTCTTGTTCCAAAAGCGAGAACAGAGCTTTTGTCTGCTTCCACAGCCTCTCAACCTGTCCTGGTGGTTTTTAATTTGTTATTTAATGACCAGATCCCTCAGACAAGGAGGTACTCTGGGCCAGATCCCCATAGGCACTCAGGGTTCTGCCCTGCAACTTGGTACAGACAGAATGTGTCCCCAACCCTGACCCAGACCCAGATCTAGACCCTCCCTATGCCTGCACCCAGGTCTCTGCTGGGGAAGGAAGGTAGCTGCTGTGGATGGGAGGGGGCAGGGAGCTGAGAGGTGAGAACCCATCCAGGAGAGGCAGGATCCCCAGCACATGCTCCATTGTCTCATTGGACTGCACTTTCCAAGTCATGAAATCAAAGGTAGGAGTTCTCAACGTGGCTCAGAGGAAATGAATCCGACTAGGAACCATGAGGTTGCGGGTTCGATCCCTAGCCTCAATCAGTGGGTTAAGGATCTGGCGTGGCTGTGGCATAGGCCAGCCGTGACTCCATATGCCACCGGTGTGGCCCTAAAAAGACAAAAAGACAGGGAAAAAAAAAGAGCTCGAAGGTAAAATCATTAAGAATTTCAAGGCAGGAGTTCCTGCTGTGGCCCAGTGGAAACAATCTGATGTAACCATGAGGTTGCAGGTTTGATCTCTGACTTTGCTCAGTGGTTTAAGCATCCACTGTTGGCCGTGAGCTGTGGTGTAGGTCGCAGAAACAGCTTGGATCCCACATTGCTGTGGCTGTGGCGTAGGCTGGCGGCTACAGCTCCAATTAGACCCCTAGCCTGGGAACCTCCATGTGCTGCAGGTGTGGCCCTAAAAAGCAAAAAGGAATTTCAAGACAGAGCCTACTGAGCACCCCCCCTCAAGCACAGGGCCTCCTTTTGAGCTTGGAGCCCTGTGAAGCTACAATGGTTACACAGCCATTAGGTTGGCCCAGCCTGGGACCTGTCTCCCCTCGAGGGTCCCCTTTGGCCCATCTGTTCAGTGAGGTGGAAGCTGCAGGAGACAGGGAATTACAGGTGCTGCTGCACCACTTTACCCGTAATCATGGCCTCGGGAGGCTGTGGCCCAGATTCTCACCTCCTGGTGGCTGTGTAAATCCTAGGGCCTGGTTCTCAGGCTTCTGGTCACCTCTTGCTCCCAGTGTGACATGAGAGGTTCTAGCCTGCTCCCCAGGATGCTGAGAAGCGAAGGCTTGTTAGTTTAGGGCTTGGGATGCCCCTGGGTTCCAGGGTGAAACTGTCCCCTCCTTAGTCCTTTGAGTCTGACCTGTTGGGTTCTTAGGAGCCTGGACCGAGAGTCAGAAGCCTCCTCAACTCCTTGCTTCCCTGAGATACTGTCCAGAACAAATTTCCATGGGACTGAGTTGTTGCTCAGTCCTTCTCCACCTTGTCCATTTACTCCCTGGAGTGGACAGAATGGAGTTCTGGACAGAGAGGTCCACATCCTAAAACCCCAAATCTGTGTTGAGTGGTACCTTACATGACAAAAAGGACTTTGCTGATGTGATGAGGTTGAGAATCTCTCTCTCTTTTTTTTTTTTGCATAGCTATTTATTGTATTTTACTTTTCGGCCACTCCCTAGGCATGTGGAAGCTCCTGGGCCAGGGATGGGACCTGCACCACAGCAGTGACCCAAGTTGCTACAGTGACAATGTCAGATCCTTAACCCACTGTGCCACAAGGGAACTCTAAGCATAGTTTTGTGTGTGTGGTTTTTTTGCCTGTTTTTTTGTTTTGTCTTTGCTTTTTTTAGGGCCAAACCTGTGGCATAGGGAAGTCCCTGGGCTAGGGGTTGTCGGCCTATGCCACAGCCACAGCAACGCATCCAAGCCACATCTGTGACCTACACTGCAGCTCATGGCAACACCAGATCCTTAACCCACTGCTTGGGGCCAGGAATCAAACGAGCATCTTCAGGGGTACTAGTTAGGTTCCTTACCACTGAGCCACAACGGGAACTCCCAAGCATAGTTAATTTTTTTTAAATTGAAGTATAGTTGATTTGCAATGTTATATTAATTTCTGCTCTACATCAAAGTGATTCAGTTATTCACACACACACATATCTTTTGTATATATTCTTTTCCATTATGGCTCATGACAATATATTGAATACTGTCTCCTCTGCTATGAGTAGAACTTTGGGAAGTTCCTATCATGGCTCAGCAGTAATGGACCTGACTACTGTCCATGAGAACAAGAGTTCGATCCCTGGCCTCGCTCAGTGGGTTAAGGATCTGACATTGCCGTGAACTGTGGTGTAGGTTGTAGATGAAGCTTGGACCCCACATTGCTGTGGCTGTGGTGTAGGCTGGCAACTCCAGCTCCTAGGCTGGAAACTTCCCTATGCCACAGGTGTGGCCCTAAAAGAAAAAAAAAAAGTAAGACTTTGTTGTTTAAGTTGAGAATCTTGAATTGTATCCCTCCCAATTCATATACTGAAGCCCTAACTTCTGGTACCTGAGAATGTGTTTGTATTTGGAGACGGGGGCCTTTAAAGATGTAAGTTAAAACGAGGCCCATCAGAGTGTGGCCCTAATCCAGTCTGACTGATGTCCTTAAAAGGGGAGGAAATTGGGTGTACAGAGAGACACCAGGGACACAGGTGCTCAGGGGAAAGGCCCAGTGAGGACACAGTGAAAAGGCAGCTATCTATAAGCCAAGGAGAGAAGCTTCTGGAAAAACCAAACCTGCTGACATCAAATCTTGGACATTAGCCTCCAGAACTGTGAAGAAATTAATTTCTGGTTTTTTTTTTGTTGTTGGTGTTTTGTTTGTTTTTAGGGCTGCACGTGCAGCATGTAGAAATTCCCAGGCTAGTGGTCAAATCAGAGCTGCAGCTACCAGCCTACACCACAGCTACACCAACACCAGATCCAAGCCATGTCTGTGACCTATACCACAGCTCGTGGCAATGCTGGATCCATTAACCCACTGAACAAGCCCAGGGATAGGACCCAAATCTTCATGGATACTAGTTGGGTTAACCCGCTGAGCCACAATGGGAACTTCTAATTTGTGTTTTTTTGTTTTGTTTTGTTTTCGTTTGTTTGTTTGTCTTTTTAGGGCTGCACACGCAGCATATGGAAGTTCCCAGGCCAAGGGTTGAATCAGAGCTACAGACAGGAGCCTACACCACAGCCACAGCAACACGGGATCTGAGCCGCATCTTCAGATTACACCACAGCTCACAGCAATGCTGGATCCTTAACCCACTAAGTGAGGCCAGGGTTCAAACCCTGGGTGCCAGTTGGGGTTCATTAACTGCTGAGCCACAATTGAAACTCCTGAAATTTTTTTTTTGGCCATGCCTGAGACATATAGAAGTTCCCAGGCTAGGGATTGAACTGGCACCACAGCAGCTACCCAAGCTGCTGCAGTGACAATACTAGGTTACCTGCTGTGCCACAAGGGAGTTCCCCCTTTGTGTGTGTGTGTGTGTGTGTGTGTGTGTGTGTGTGTGTGACTTAAAACAATGATTGTTTGTTGTTTCCACTCTTGGCTTTAAAGATGCAGGAAGGGGTCACCACCTAAGGAACGCAGATGGCCTCTAGAAGCTGGGAAGTTCAAGGAAACATTTTCCCCAGGTGCCTCCAGAAGGAACCAGCCACGCTGACGCCCTGATTTTATCCCCCAGAAGACTCATTTTGGACTCTGGATCCCCAGAATGGTAAGAGAATTAATTTGTGTTAAGTCACTAGTTTGTGAAAAACTGTTACAGAAGCCACAGGAACCTAATACCCACCTCCTCCAACTACTGCCAACTCAGTATTGATTTCTAAGAAATTTACTTAAAAACAGTCTATCCCAGAGTTCCCTGGTGGCACAGTGGGTTCAGGATCTGGTGTTGTCACTGCTGTGCCTGGGGTTGCTGCTGTGGCCCTGGAACTTCCACATGCCACGAGGTGCAGACCCCACCCCCCAAAAGTCTGTTTGAAGCCCCTGTCACCCCTTCATAGCTTTGCCTCAGAAAGCCTCCTGATCCCACAGGCAACGAGAGGCCTTTTCTCAGCAAATACCAGCAATATCATTAACGTGTGCTATCTTAAATGCCTTCTTGGAGTCCTGGGCAGAGCCAGCCCAGTGTGAGTGGTTATCACTCATACACTTGCAATTGGTGAGGGGTTTGCTGGGCCACGGTGAGCGCCCTATCCTACACAGGCTACAGAGCCATCCTCTGCTCATGATTGGGCCCACACCCCATTTGCACCAGCTCTGGCTGTGGGAAGGACAGGACTCAGGGCAGGGAGGCGGTTCCCAAGGCCCCCAAAGTAAAACTGGAACAACTGATAACCTTCCAGCAGCATAACAGACTGAGTCTGTCTTCATGTTGTCTTGTTCCCAATCAACAATCTGCCAGTGTCACTGGCTGCCCCTCCTCCTTTCCTCCCACCTAGCCTTGCATCTGAAGGAGGGCCGGAAGCCTGCCTTTCAAGAATCCTGTTCTTTTCCTTTGCCTAAATGTCTCCTGCCTGGTTAGGCTGAGGTCATGTCGGGCAGGGCTCTTTCTCCCCCATCTTGGCAAGGACCTTAGTGCTTCTGACCCACAGGGGTCGAAGTCAAAGGAGGAGACAACATAAAAGCAGATAAAGGGGCGAAAAGGCAGACTAGGATTCTGGGGATGGGAAGCCTCCAGCAACCCTGGCAAGAGGCTCTGATGGCTCAAGATGGTGAGACCTGAGTTCTGCAGCAGGTATGAATAGATGCTATTTTTGTTTGTTTCTTTTTAGCTTAGGTGGGTTCCTTAGGGATAGGACCTAATCCCTAGGATAGGGCTAAGGGCAAATATTAAGAATCAACTTTCCCAATTCCCTTAATTAATTAATCAATCAATTTATGCATGTATGCCACCCTTTGGCATAAAGAGTTCCTGGGCCGGGGATCTGATGCAAGCCACAGCTGTGACCTAAACGCCGGATCCTTAACCCACTGTGGTGGGCCAGGGATGGAAACTTTGTCCCAATCCCATTGTGCCACAGTGGGAACTCCCCAATTCCCTCATTTTAGAAGCAGAAACTGAAGCTCAAGAGAAATTAAATGACTTGCTCAAGGTACACTGTTCTTCTGGGGCAGCACAAGGCCTAGCACCCAGTTCTTCACTGGGCCTCTTCACAGCCCCGGGTGCCAGGTCCCCAGTGGGTAGGAAGAACTGGAGGAAAAAAAGTGGAAAGAAAGGGGACTGTTCCCTACACGTCTTAGCTCAACTTTACAAATTTATTTTATTCAACTTGGAAATGAATACAAATCCCTGGGTTTTGTCTGTGTAGGGGTGGGGGGATGGGCAGGAGGGAGGAAGAAGGAAGCAGGCGTGGCGGCAGGGTTATGAGCATCACAGTGGCTGTCTCATGTCCACTCCACGTCCCTGCCCAGGGAGGGGGGTGGTGGAGGTGGAGCAGGGAGCTCAGATCCGGAGGAACACCATGGTCAGGAGGCCTGGAGAGGGGAGAACAAAAGAGCAAGGTCGTATATGCAGCCGGGGGCCCTGGAGGCCCCCTTTCCAGTCCCGGCTCCCCCTCTCTGGGCCCACATCGTCTACCACCACCACTGTGCTCACCCAAGACGTAGGCTGCCACCAACTTCTGTCCCAGGGAGACGTGCAAGATTGGGGGCAGCTGGCTGCCAAGTTCATCCTGGAGCGGGAGCAGCAGGAAGGCCACCGAGACGATACCCATCAGCAAGAAGAGGAGGAAGGAGCTGGTGGCCAGTTGCGGGTGGGGGTCTGGGAAACAAGGCCTGTCAGACGCTCCAGCCCGCACTCCTGCCCAGCCCAAGGTCCTACAGGGAGGAGGCTGAAGATGGAAGGTGTACCTACTTTTCGTTGGACACTGGAAGTGTCCTCTCCTCCCTGGAGCCTCTGTCCCCACAGCCACAAGACACCCTCTTCCCTTTGGTCCCTCATCATTCTTCCTCTCTCTTCACTCTGCCTTGAATACTGGCCCTGCTTACTGGTCTATCGGGCAGAGACCCCTGTCTCCCACACATACACAACTTGGGACGGCAGGAATTGCTCAACCTACGCTTCTTATTGAACTGAACTTGGCTGATACATGATGGGAAGTACTGAAGTCAGAGCTAAGGGAAACATTTTTTTCCCCCTCAGTGGAAGCCAGAAACCAACCTGATGTAAAATCTCAACTCCTAGGTATGTTTCCACCAAAAAGCAAAAGACTGAACCGGAGGCCTCTTCACCTCCAACTGAGCTCATGTCTAAGATCATGCTAGGTCCTCCCTCCCTACAGAACTCTCAGAATTCCCATCCCCAAACTCACTCTCTGGGAAGTGTTGGGCCGAGGGTGGAGCAGTCCAGGAAGGGGGCCCTGGGTGGGGCGTTGGGTCAGGCTGTCCCTGAAGCTCAGGGGGGTATGTTGGGGCCCTCAGAACTGAGGTGATGTCCTTGCGCCCCACCACTCGGCCCTCTGTTCCTTCCTCAGACAGCTCAATGCGGAAGCGGTCCTGGACGTCATAGTGGCTGGGATTGGGGGCCACGTGGCGAATCACACTGGTCTCAAGAAAGGAGAGAGGCCCATTGAGGGGCCGTGATCCAAGTGGATCCAGGCCCCACCCTCCCAGGAAACTTTCCCTTAGGGATGCAGACAGAGGGGTGGGTAAAACAGATTGAAGAGAACAAGGTCTGAGACCTAAGACCAAAGCACAGTAAGTCAGAGAACTATTCTGGCAGCAACCCCTGGCTTTCATCAGCCTCTCGACCCCTCCCCTTCCAACTCACATGTCAATGCAGGATTGAGGCTTCACATATCCTTCCGCGTCAAACACTGTGTATTTGGCAGGTGCTGTGCACAGAACTGGAGGAAGAAAGCACAGAGAATGATTATTGCTTCAGGGACCCTGTACAAGCCCCGCCCATGGAGCGCCTTCGCCTCCTACCCCGCCCCCCCACCTCCGATCTTCCATTCTGCCTAGGCTGGACATACGACCGTACTCATCTGACTGCTCAATCCATACAGCTCCCCAATTTTCTTCTGCCAGTCCCCAGATCCTAGCGCGAGACGCCCATCCCCTTCACCTCGGAAGCGAAGCACTGCTCCCGTGGGGTTATAGAGGGTCAGCAACTGCCGGGGGCCGCTCCGCTGGTCCGCCCTGAATACTAGATCCGGGGGAAAGACGAGGACCGGGACAACAGGTCCCGAGGGAGCAGGGGCGCCCCGGGACCCCCGCCCAGGAGCCCCCGAACCCACCAGCTCGTGGTCCTGGGGCGCCCCACGGCGCATGCAAGCTCTGGGCGGTGGAACATCCGAGGGCAGAGTTCAGGGGACGGGCCTGGAGGATAGAGCTGAGGGGCGAGAGGGGTGAAACGGAACGGGATGAGACCGTAGGGCAGCGCCTGGACTGATGCTGCCGCCGCCTCGGAATCCCGCTAGATGAGGCCCCAGAAGACAGGCCCAGCCCCCCCAAACCCTTCCCCTCTCCAGCTCTGCCTTGGGTCTCCTTAGGCCCCGCCCCCAAGCTCTACCTCGAGGGTCACGCCCACCTCGTAAACCCTGCCCCTCCCCGCTCCCTGCCCGGGCCCTTGTCTTCAGTCCGGGTTCCTGATCTCCATAAGCCCCGCCCCACTCTGCATCATGCCCCGCCCCTTCCGGGCGTCCCTGGACACTTGCCCAGTCTGCCCCTCCAAACTCTACTTGCCGCAGCCGCCTCTTCCGGGGCTGTCCTTTCCGTCTTCTGTTTTCCCGAGACCTGTATTTGTGCCTCCGACCCCTCCCTGAGCTCAAGCCGACGCTTATTCGGGCTTCCGCCTCCGAATGGCCGCTCTTGCTATGAAGCTCGCCTTCTGGTCACAGCACCTGCCAATCAGCTTTTGGCTGGACTAGGGCTGCCATCTTCCGGAGAGACCGTTTCACTCTTCCGCCGTACGGGCTCTGTCATTGGCCAGCGCCGCCTCGTTTCAGCCGTAAGTGCGCCCACCGGTGCACGTAAAGAGGTGATTGGCTTCATCCTAGTGACGTAAAACTTTACAAGCGTCTCTAGAATGCTAACCCTGGCATAAGCGGGGGTGGGGACCCGGGCGGGGCTGGGAATGGGTCTTTGTTCCTTCTCCCCACTCTGAGCCAGTCCAAATCACTAGAATTACGTCCCACGAGAGAGCCCTCTTTCTCTACTTCTATCCCAGATCCTCCTAGAAGCCTTCGCAGCAACAAAAACCGTTTTTTACAGAACTAGTTGGAAGTAGCTTCCAGTTGGACTGGGATCTCAGCCCAAGGCTCTTCTGATTCCTTCCTGCACGGAACTCACTCGGAAATCCCTTATATTTGCTACTTGCTGAATTAAGAGTCAGCCTTGCTACTTACGTCATCCCACCGAATCTTCAACTCCCTTCACAGAGGAGGAAACAGCTTCAACGAGGTGAAGAATCTTGCCCCAGGCCACACCTTTGGTTAGCAGCAGTGGAGCAAAACAAAGTTATCTTATCTGAAACCCTTCTCTGAGCACCCTATCAAATGTAGAATCTCCCTTTGCCTGTCCTCTTGTCATGCTTTTGTTTTCTTCACAGCACTCATAGAGCTACTTAATAGCATGTTTTAGTTTATCGCTGCTCCTGTAGAATGTACCTTGCTCTCTACAACAGTAGGGACTTTGTTTTATTTTCAGCACCTAAAACATGTGGAGTGAACAATGAATGAGTGACTAGGATGAGCTTGAGCGGAGATCTGATTGAAGTTTGGAAGCACGACACGTGTCTGTGGAAGAGAATTCCAGATGGAACTGCAAAGGCAAACACCGGAAGTAAATGTGTACTAGATAGAAATGGCCAAGGAACCAGTATGGCTGGAACAGAGGTTTTAAGGGAGACAGTACTCAGCGATGAGATGAGGTGGAAGGAGGGATGCAGATCACCTAGAGCCTTAGGGCCCACGGTAAGACAGACTGATGGGAAACTATGGGAGAGTTTTCTTGTTATTTTATTTATTTTATTTTGTCTCTTTTGTCCTTTTTAGGGCCGCACCCGCGGCATATGGAGGTTCCCTGGTTAGGGGTCTAATCGGAGCTGTTGCTGCCGGCCTACGCCAGAGCCACAGCAACGCCAGATGCAAGCCGTGACTGTGACCTACACCACAGCTCACGGAATGCCAGATGGTTAACCCACTGAGCAAGGCCAGGGATCAAACCCGCAACTTCATGGTTCCTAGTCGGATTAATTTTCCCCTGTGCCACGAGGAGAACTCCGAGTTTTTGTTTTTTGTTTTTGTCTTTGTCTTTTTTTTAGGGCTGCACCCGTGGCATAGGGAGGTTCCCAGGCTAGGGGTCTAATTGGAGCTGTAGCCACCGGATTCGTTTCCGCTGTGCCATGAAAAACTTTATTTAGGAGTTCCTGTCGTGGCGCAGCGGAAACGAATCCGACTAGGAACCATGAGGTTGCGGGTTTGATCCCTTCTTGCTGTGAGCTGTGGTGTAGGTCGCAGATGCGGCTCAGTTCAGGCATTGCTCTGGCTGTGGTGTAGGTTGGCAGCAACAGCTCTGATTGGACTCCTAGCCAGGGAACCTCCATGTGCCGTGGGTGTGGCCCCCCTGCTTCAAGAAAAAGGAACAGTCCTTCCTAAATAAAACAACTAAAAAAACTAGATATCCTTAACATAAAAATTCTGTGTACGTGTGTGTATGTATGTGTATCCAGGGCCAGGGATTGAACCGTCACCACAGCAATGACCACAGCAACAGCAGTGACAATGCCGGATAATTAACTTGCTGAGCCACCAGGGAACTCCAAAAATTGTATGATTTAAGGTGTACAACTTGATGTTTTGATATATGTATACATTGTGAGAAGATTACCAAGCTAATTTACATATCCATTACCTTTGCATAGTTACCATTTTGTGTGTCTGTATGTGTGTGTTAGGAATATGGGAGGATTTTGAGCAAAGGGGTGACAAGATTTGACTTACATTCTTCTGTATGGTAACTGTCTGTGGAGGTTTTGTTGTTGTTTTTTTTCCTGTCCTTTTAGGGCTGCACCTGCAGCATATGGAAGTTCCCAGGCAAGGGGTCGAACTGGAGCTGCAGCTGTGGCCCTACAGCAATGCCAAATCTGCTGGATCTGAACCACATCTACAACCTACACTCCAGCTTGCAGTAACACCAGGTCCTTAACCCACTGAGCCAGGGATTGAACCTGCATCCTCATGGATAGTAGTTGGGTTCTTAACCCACTGAGCCACAATGGGAACTTCTCTCTGTGCAGTTTAATGAGTGAAAACAGATCCGCTCTAAGATGAGCACTAAAACCACAGACATGGAGATGTGGCTCCTTCTTCAGTCAAGAAACATTTATTTGGATAAGAAAGGGGTGCCTAGGGCTCAGGCCTGGGACTCAGCAGCCTGAACAGGCTGGGAAGGACACCTCCTCTTGGCGAGGTTGGTGAGGATCTGGTCCTGGTTGGGCCGGTAGAGAACCACGAAGCTCTCTGGAGGAAGGATGGGACCTCTGTTCTCGTCCACCTGGCCCATCATCAGATAACTGGTTCCTAGGGAAAGGGAGGGAGGGATTGAGAGTTCATGTAACAGAGACCTTACAGATGTGCCTCCTCATCCCAGCACCTCAGATGTTGTCACCTCTGTCATTTTCATGAGGCTAAGTCCTCCTCTACATTTCCCCACATGTCCATTACCTTTCTTCATGGGGGGACACTGCTTGCAGGGTGCATAAAACTTCAGGGAAGTGTCAGTGGGTGGAGAGGGCAGGTCCAGGCCTCCGGTTTTGTAAACACCAATGAGACTGACGGTGACTGTGAGGCCCTCCCCAGGGCCCCGAACCATGGACTTCACTGTTGCCGTCACCACTGAGGGAGATAAAGGGAGAGGTGTGGAGACAGGAGGACAGGGCTGGAACCAGAAGGAGGGGGGAACTTCGGGGTCAGGAAGGGAGGTTACAGGTGTTGGAAGGGCAGAGCTGGGGTATGGGGCTTCTTACCCAGGTTGCTGTTACAGAAGTTGCTCTGCAACGTGCCTGTCCTTCGGCACTGCTTTGGGCAGGGGACACTGGGTCCATCTGGTGGGGAGGGGGGTCATTGTCTGTGGAGTTTGTGGAGGGTGACCTACCCAGCAGGTAGGAAGGACCACCATCCCCACAAAAGCATTGCTTCGAACTTGTTCAGAATGCGATCCTGTTTGGGGTCGCAGGACTTAGTATCAGCCATTAGCACAGAGATGGCACCAGTGAGTGCTGTGTGAATGGACAAGGAATGAAAGAGCGCAGAAAGATACAGGTCCTTCTGTCGGCCTCCGCTTCCTATCCCTTTTCAGACTCACCGGAGCCCGCCGGAGTTGCCTCCGCCTTGGGCGCGGCCTTCGGTTTCTCCTCAGGTGGGAGTTCAGGCTTGACTTTGGGCCCGGCTCCGGGCTTGGGGCCTGGGCCGAGGAGCGGGGGACTTGGCCGGGCGTCCTCCCCCGGGCTCTGGGCTGGCGCTTTCTCGGTGGCGCCCCGCGGCAGGGTCCTGTAGGAGGCCGAGAAGCCGTCGGCCGTGACGCTGAGGTCCGAGACGAATTGGACGAGGAGCTCGTTCCCTTCGGAGGAGATGGGGCTGCGGGCGGAGGGGCAGTGGGGGAGGCGTCAGGAGGGCAGCGCCTCGTGCCCCCTAACCGGGCCGGTGGCCTTTTAACCTCTGCCCCTGGGTTGGCTGCCTTAGCTTCCCGATTTCGCAAGCGCCGCTCGCCTCTAGATCGTGGACCCCTGGCAGGCGCCAAGCCTCGCTATCCGCCGGGCCCACTCTCTGCTCCGCCCACCCGTTCGGGGCGACCAGGTTCACGTCCCGAGTCTTCGGCTAAGCCCCGCCCCTCCCGCACCTGCGGCGGCAGAGCCGCGGGGACGCCCACCCAGGTCCCGCCCCCTCACCCTGGGGCCTTGTCGCCGCAGAACTTCCCCAGTCGTTTGGCGTCGTCGCTCACGGCTCCGTTGAACACGCTGACCGAGTCGTAGCGGCAGTAGGAGTCGGGCTCCAGATCAAACTTCCCGAAGGTCAGTGAGATCACCTGGCAGCGGGGCAGAGGCGGAGGCTGCGCGGCGGGACCCCGGGCGGCCAAGGCGCGGAGTTCTCACCTCCACCCCGCCTCCGCCTCCCGGAAGCTTGCGGTGGTCTCCTCTCTCTTCTCCCACGTCCCTTCGTGCTCTCCTCTTAATGCATTCAAACCACAGCTCTGAGGAACACACACATCCACGGAAGCCCTGCAGTGGCGTCGGTCGCCGTAGTCCGCAAGGTCAAATCCGGGCTCATTCTCAAGGAACGAACCTAGCTAGAATCCATCTCCTCCACCACCACCGCCTACACACACACCACACCACACCCACACACACACCAGTCAGTATATATGTCGGCATTGGGTACCTCGCTCTCGTAAGGCTCTCCTCACAGTTGTGATTTTACAATTTTTGTTTGGGTGAAAGCAGGTCTGGGTCTGGTTTTGCTCCCCACTATGTCAAGCTCAGTGCTCGGGACATAGTAGACGTTCAATAAGTCTTTGCAGGCTGCATGCTGGAGAACGCCGCCTGGATCCCCGGGGGCAGCCCGAGCAGGGGGTCAGTACCTGGTCCGGGGGCGCGATGATGTGCCAGGAACAGCTGATGCCCGGGGGGTAATCGGACTCGGGCCAGTTGGGCGTGGTCAGGGTTCCCTGGGCCTTCTCCAGCCGCCCCCCGCAAAATTGGTGCTCTGGGGAGGGGAGAGAGGAGTGGGGGTGGGGGGCAGTGGAGACCCTCGGTCAGCTGGAGGAGAGCTCTAGACTGGGAGCCCGTGCAGAAAGCTCAGATGTCTGGGTCTCGAGAAGACGGGGAGGAAGGGAGGTAAGATTAGCAGAGGAGGAGCGGGGCTCCAGGAGGTCTTGGACCGCAGCGGATAAGGTCTTGCACCGCCAGGCACCCAGCCGGACGGGGGTGGGGGGGGGAAGGGGGAGGAGGAATTGACTGGGCACGCTCCCTTCTTGCCCCTCCCCCTGACCCGAGGCCACATCGCTTCTCTTCCCCTGGGAGATCCCATCTCCCCGGCCCGGCAGCAAAGTCCCTTTCGAGGCTGGCGAGTCCTCGTGTTGTGAGGGTGCCCTCAAATTGGGGCACAGCCCCCGAGGCCCCTTTGGAGAAGTCCCTGCCTTAAACACTTAACGGGAGACTTCTGCCGCCAGGAGGGGGTGATGGGACCGCAATCGGGAGCCCCGGGCTGGGTGTAGGGGGCTCCGGGTCGGGGGAACCTAGTCCCCCAGCCTGGAGTGCCCCCTCGCGCCCGTCTGAGGGAGCCCGATTGCGGACGGGGGCGGGCAGTTACTCACCGTCCCAGTAACCCCAGGCCGCCCATTCCACCCGCGGGTCGGTGACCCATTTCCGCCTTGCGCCTGGGGGGGGGCCTGGAAGAGGGGTGGGTGGGAGCGGGAGGAAGGGGAGAGAAGACGGGGAGGAGGGACTGAAGGGGCAGTTAGTGAGGAAAAAGGGTAAGGGAGGCAATGGGGGCTCCAGGCTCTTGGGGTGGAGGTTAAGGCGGGGTGGGGCCTGCGCCGGGGGCGGGGCCAGGAGAAGGAGAAGGCGGAGGTGAGGGAGGTCTCACCAGTGCCGGAGGTGGCCCGCCCGCTGTACCAGAGCAGGAAGCCTCGTCCTCCCGTGCCCTCGTCCGATGTCATCCTCAGGGTCACCTGGTTGCCAGGGGCGACTAAGGGCGCCGGCCGGAAGGTTCCGCAGAAGCGTCCGAGCCGCTGACCCGAGGTTCCAGACCCGGCAAAGACCTCCAGAGCATCGTACCGGCAGGAGGGGTGCAGCTCCAGGTCAAAGACTCGGAAGGAGAGGGACACAGTCTGGCTCTGAGGGACCTGATGGTGGGGACAGGGATGGGGACCCGCAAAGTCAGGCCCAGCACGACTGGGCCGAGGGCACTTCCCTTTCCCCAAGTAGTTTCTATAGAAATTGGGCCTGAGGGGGAGGGGACCCCATCAGGGTGTGGAGTGGAGGGTTTGGGCAGGGGACGAGACCCGAGGTCTGTGGAGAGACTAGAGTGGCGGGCGTGAAGTTTGGAATGGAGATGCAGCCTCTGAGGGAACGTGTGAGGATACTTGACGCGTGTTATTACCGGCTCGGATGCCATCACTGATGCCATCACTGACCGGAGGCGGGGAGCTTGGACTTCCCCAGGGAGAGGTGGTTGTGCTTCTGGGGAGGGGAGTGGGGTTCCCTCTGCAGTCAGGCCTTTGGCCACCCGGGGGGACCTTGACAAGACTTTGACGAGGGGGCAGTGGCCAGGGGGGCCTTCTCACCGTTATTGTCCAGATGCACTCCTTATTGGGGGGGTAGAGGTTAGGGAAACCCTCACTTGCCAGGTAACCCGATTCCCCGGTCACATCCCCTCCACACAGGAACACAGGTCTGGAGAACAGAAGAGAGGTCAACCATGTGGGGGAGCAGTGGGGAGACCGGGAGAGGGAGAGGGGAATGAGGATGGAGAGGCCAAGGAGGGAGAAAGGCCCAAGGGATCTGGGGCGCCTCCGCAGCCAGGACGGGACTGGAGGAGGAAATACTCCGGCCGAGGATCAGGAAAAAGTGGGGCCAGCAACTTGGCTGTCCCTCCAGCCCTTCGGAGTCCCCACCCCCACCCCAACAGGAATTCCCGGAATCCTCCTCGGCCCCCCTTCCTCATTCTCCCCCCCTCGCCCTGCTTGGCAGTCAGGGACAGGAGCCGCCTAACTACTTCCAGATGTGGACAGAGCCACGAGGCGAAGGGGTGGGGGTGGGAGTAGGGGGCGGGGAGATGAGGGAGAAGCAGCAGTGAGGGCCCTCAGATTGAACCTGGAGACTGGGCTCCCTGAGCTCCCAACCTTTGCCCTGCTCCTGTGCCAGCTAAATATCTGAGTGTCGGATTTCCAGGTCTCCCCCTCGCAGGCCCCTCTTCCCCAACCCCATTCCCCATCTCTAATTCCCTGCTGGAATCCAGGCAAGTTCAAGGTCTTGGTGTTCTCAGGTTCCATGGGGGGCCAAGGGTCTGGATAGATGGGGAGACTCAGAGGTCAGAGGACAGAGGGTAGAGGAATGGGGAGCAGTGGTGACCTGCAGGAGACAGTGGCCTTGCAGCAGGGAGGGAGGACTTGGGGACCCAAGGAGGGTGGGGGCTCTGGGAGGTGGGGGGGTTGTTATGTTAGCAAAAGAATCTGCAAGATACACAGGCATATCCCCACCCCCCCACCCCCACCCCCAGAATCGGAGATTTGAAACTGACTCAAGCTGTCTGCAAGGTGCCAAGAGACCTACCTGGTGTAGTTGGGGGTCTGGCCCTGGGCAAAAGGCAGCAGAGCCCAGGCAGTGAGGAGGGGCCCCAAGAGGGAGGTGGTGGCAGCAGGCAGCATGGTCGGGGGGGAGAGGCGCTGGGGTCCTCAAGACAGAGGCAGCAGCTGAGTTGAGCAGCGGCAGCGGCAGCGGCAGGGATAATCAGTGCCAGATGAGGCAGCCTCGGGCGTGTGGGCGTGGGGACTGGCCAGTGGGGCGGGCGGCGGGGAAGGCGGGACGGGGAGCGTAGAGCTGGGACAGTGGCGAGTCCAGGGGCCTCTCTAGGTCCAGGACACGTAAATACTGACCTAGGAGGGGGTGGAGCAACAAAGGGCAGAGGGAGCATCAGGCTCTCGGCCTCGGCCAGGCAATCCAGAAATGTCATCTGGAAGCCCGCTCTGTCCAGTGCCCAAGCATCCTTCCAACTCAACCTCTGGTCTTTCCCAAGGATTCTCCAGCCCACCCATGATTCTCCCCATTCCCGCTTCTCAGTACCCAGAGGAAGCCCTTCCCTGGACACCCAACCTCTAATTACTTACCCTCTTCCTGACCACCCCCAGCTCCGGTTTATCTTCCACTTCAAATTTCTACTGTCTGCTCCACAGAGAGAGAGACTAGGCCAGAGACAGACTTCTGCTCACCCTTCTTCTCTCCCAAACATTTGGAGGTGTGGGTGTGGGGCAGGGAGCCTTAGTACATAAATAAAAGGTGTTTGTTCCCTGTTGATGAAGAGGAGGATGGAGTGGAAAGGAAGTAAGGAGTTCCCGTCGTGACTCAGTGGTTAGCAAATCCGACTAGGAACCATGACGTTGCGGGTTCGATCCCTGGCCTTGCTCAGTGGGTTAAGGATTGCAGACGCGGCTCGGATCCCGCATTGCTGTGGCTCTGGCATAGGCCAGCAGCTATAGCTCTGATTCTACCCCTAGCCTGGGAACCTCCATATGCCGCAGGAGTGGCCCAAGAAATGGCAAAAAGACAAAAAAAAAAAAGAGAGAGAGAGAAAGATTAGATCTGGACTGGAAGGTAAATAGGAGGAGGAGGAGAGAGCAGGGGGTTGACTTCATAGGG
This sequence comes from Phacochoerus africanus, assembly GCF_016906955.1. Lineage (NCBI taxonomy): Eukaryota > Metazoa > Chordata > Mammalia > Artiodactyla > Suidae > Phacochoerus > Phacochoerus africanus. Next base: position 9,470,744 of record NC_062548.1, on the reverse strand, counting down.
AAAAAGGGAGGTGGGTAGGAAGCTTTCTGGTCAGAAGGCAGCGGCTTCTTGCGTCTGGTGGGTGGAGGACCCACGGGGGTGGGGGTGGGGTGGGGCGGGGAACCAGGTCGCTTGAGGCTTCCCAGAGGGTGGGGCGTCAGGTCTTGGGCTTGGCTTGGAGGGGAATGGAAGCCGAAGGATCCAGGTGCTGGCGGTTCTGTAGCAACTGACGGCTCAAGCTGCTGCATCTGTTCCGCCCGCCTGCCTGTCCACGGTCCTGCCCTTCCTCGTCCACCGAGCCGGGCGGCAGATCTGCCACCCCCTGCCCTGTGTTCCTCCCAGGCCCCAGGCTTCCAAATCGGGCCTCGCTTCAGCCTTTTATTCTATTTGTCCATCAAATCTTTTGTCCATGATAGTCAGGTTGGGGGCCCCTCCTGGGCAGCCCCTGAACATTTTACAAAACAGTTCCCTGCCCAGCCTGGCGTGGCTAGCAGGCCCCACCCCCCACGTCCCCTCCCCACGCGCACACACTGTCCCCCGCTCCACCTCTCCTTCGCCCCTGGCCCAGGGCCGGACTCTCCCTCCAGGGGTGAGACTAGGAGGCAGGTGGTCAGCTCTCAGGGGTCGGGGGGCCTTGGCCAACCCCTCCGGCAGCCCTCTGCAGCATGTCCAGGGCCTCCCAGAAGAAATCCTTCTGTGCAGCCATCAAGGGCATCCAGCCCACGATCTCCTTCATCTTCTCCATGCGGTCCTGCAACGTGGGGCAACTGTGGATCTGGCTGAGGTACTCCTCACAGGCCCGGGCCGCACCCCCAGGGTCCTGGGGTGCTCCGGCCCCCAGGCTGGGCTCGGCGGTCCCCAGCACCCTGCTGGCTGGTAGGTCCCGGTAGGCAGGCTGGTGCCCAATGTCATGGCTGGACAGCATGTAGAGGCACTCTCTGGTAGAGCAGAGGGAGCAGGCACACAGAGGGACCTTGGAGGAGAGACGGGCGTGGCTGAGTGGGGCCTTGACCAGGGGCTCCCAGGAAGCCCAGCTGTTGCATTCCTCCCTCTCGGACCAGCCCTCCTGAGCCAGCAAGGCAGCTGGCTGGCTGAGCTGCAAGGTTGTGTGAGGTCAGAGAGGGCCAGCAGGGTCAGCTCAGGGAGGGAGCCAGGAGCCCCAGTACGTGGCAGGAAAGGGAGGTGGGCGGTGCTGGGAAACGGGGCCCCTGGGTCCCTGCAGGGGGCCCAGCTACAGCCCTGGGGGCTACCTGGCCCTATTGCTCCGTCCCTCCCTGGCTGCCCACCTGGGCGACCTGGCTCTGACCTTGACGTGGAGCTTGACGAAGGAGGCACTCCCCTTAGGCCAGCCAGGGAGGCGGCCTCCGGCCCCACAGCCACAGCCCAACAGCTCCTTGCTGAAGTCTGAGCCCTGGCTCAGCACCAGGGAATGGTTGAGGCCACACCACAGGGCAATGGGGCGTTGCAGATAATGTACCTGAGGACACAGGGCCAGGGTCGCTAAGCAGGGAACCCCAAGGGACTGGGGGCCCAGGTTGGACAAGGGTGACAGAAGGACTCAGGGCAGAATCTTGGGAAGCTAGGGGGGCAGGAACTGGGACCCGAAATACACCCCCCTCCCCTACGAGGTCTGCCCTGCTGACTGCAGACTGGCAGCCGTCTCTCCTTCTCGGTTCCCCTGTAGCCACAGGCTGACGACGTGCCTGCACGGCTCTGGGTCCCTCCTCTTTCTCCCTGGAAGACAGGCTTCTTGCCTGAGGCCAGGGCCTGCTCTCTGCTCCCTCGTCTCACCCCCATGCCTGTGCCCATCACTGTCTCATCCTGCCTGCCAGCCTTGGGGAGGAAGAGCCCTCCTCTCTAAGGATCTGCCTTCCTTCCCTCCTAGCTTCGCTGTTAGTCAGTCATAACATTATCTTTCGAAATGGCCACCCTGTTTTGGAAAAACCTGATTTTCCACCTGATTCCTGCTGCTCCTTCCTCTGCCTTTTAGGCAGCAGGGCTGGCTAGGTGATCAGAGATGGACCACATTCTTGTTCTCACCACAGCCAGTCTTGCCTGAACCTTCTATGATCTGGTTTTTCTCTCTCCTATGCTATGACAGCTCTCCAAAGGCACTTGACCTCCCAGCAGCCAAATCCCAGAGCCTCTCTTGCACGTTGCTCCTGAGACTGTGAGCGCTTTAATTTTGAAGACATATAGATAAATCATTTATGGGCATTATAGGAAAATTATAAAATATTGGCAAGCCAAAACTAATTGAAAAATCATTGGAATGTAAATCAACTATAATTTTTTTTTTTCAAAAATCATTGGAAGCCCCCCCCATGCACTATTAACATCTGGCTGGAGAGTCCTCCTCACTGTTGCTTATACAGACTTATACAGGTAAGTAGTTTTGTTTTTGTTTTTGTCTTTTTTGGCTGTATTGTGCAGCGGCTTGATGTGGGATTTCAGCCCAGAGATTGAACCCTGGCCGCAGTGATGAAAGCACCAAGTCCTAACCACTAGACCTCCAGGGAACTCCCAACAAAGGGTGTGTATATATATGCCACACCTGTGGCATATTGAAATTCCCAGGCCAGAGGCTGAATTGGGGTTGCAGCTGCAGCCTTCGCTGCAGCCACAGCCACACCAGATCGAAGCTGCATCTTTGACCTATACTGCAACACCCAATCCTGAACCTGCATCCTCACAGAGACAACATTGGGTCTCTAACCTGATGAGCCACAGTGGGAACTCCCAAGGGTATATATAATTATATATATATATATACACACACACATATACATATATATACACATATACACATATATACATATACATATATATACACATATACATATATACATATACATATATATACATATACACATATATATATGTTTGGTATTTTGTCTTTTTTAGGGCCATATCCACGGCATATGGAGGTTCCCAGGCTAGGGGTCTAATCAGAGCTGTAGCCACCGGCCTACGCCAGAGCCACAGCAATGCGGGATCTGAGGCATATCTGTGACCTACACCACAGCTCACGGCAATGCCAGATCCTTAACCCACTGAGCGAGGCCAGGGATCGAACCCGCAACCTCATGGTTCCTAGTCGGATTCGTTAACCACTGAGCCACGACAGCAACTCCCCAAGGGGTATGTTTTAAACAGAAATGGGATCGTGCTGTATAAGCCATTTCATGAAATTTTTTATGATTTTTTTTTTTTACTTAGAAATACGACTCAACCACCTTTTCATGTCAGTGAGTATGTTCCTACATTACCACTGTCACCATGAATCACCCCCTCCTGTGTGAACCTTCCCGTGCCTGGGGCTTCTGGGATCTGGCCTCTGAGGGTGTGTCTCTGTCTCTGAGTCAGCTCGAACTCCTTCTGCCCACAATGGCAAAATCTGCCCCCAAGCTTTGCTCCTCTGTCTCTCCTTTTGTTGTTTTTAACCTTGTTCCAGCTTGGAATCCAGCTACTTTCTACTCTAATGTTTTACTCTCCCTGCAGGAAAGTCCACATTCACATTCTTTCCTCAAACCAGCATTCCTTTCCAACCCCCATGTTTATGGGCCATAGAGCCACCTCTGGTCTAGCCCACTGTCCTCGTATCTCATCAGCTTGCAGAGGCTCTTCTTTTTTTTTTTTTTTTTTTTTAAGTCATTTAGGGCCACACCAGCAGCATATGGAGGTTCCCAGGCTAGGGGTCAAATTGGAGCTTCATCTGCCGGCCTACGTCGCAGCCACAGCAACTTGGGCTCTGAGCCTTCGTCCTCATGGATGCTAGTTGGGTTCGTTAACCACTCAGCCATGGCAGGAACTCCAAGGCTCTTCATTTTCGTTAGAAACACTTCACCAATCCGTTCCTTTCTGTTCTCGCTGCCATCATTCCAGCCCCAGGCCCTTATCTCAAGTGCTGGTGTCAATCAACAGCCTCCCCATGGGCCCTCTAGCCAGGTAACCTGTTCTCAATCATTCAGGTCCTGCTTGGGAACCTGCAAGGACACTTTCCCAAATCCACACTTCTGTAGACTCGCAACCACCCACATCACCTCGTAGCTACCAATTTCCAAACATACACCCTGCCACTGTCCCAGGCACATGCAAGCTCTGTCGCATCGTCATCACACAGAATGCCTTCTCCTGCACCCACCCAAATCCTATCGAACGCATTAGGCCCTGCTCCCATCTCACCTCCTCTAGTTACCTCAGCCCACCCACCTGTGCCCGCTTCACTAAACTCCTCCTGAACTGACAAGCACCACACCACACAGAACACACCTCCTGGTTCCAGCCCTGGGTCAGACACGCAACAGTATCACAGGCATTACATACTGGTTGGCCTAATTTCTGGGGAGTAGAAAATGGATTATATGGAAATTGGGAAAATGGAGAGATTCAGGGGTTAGCGAATTAGAGGAAGGGGGTGAGGATGAGAGTAGCTGGGAGGCAGTATCACCTGTGTGGGTTCCCCTCGGTCCATTTTGTCCCCTGTGCCCAGCTGCCCATATCTGTTATTTCCCTGCATAAAGATTCGGCCAAATTCATCCACCAGGCCAAGGTGATTGTAACCAAGAGCACAGAATAGGATCTAGGAGGTAAGACAGAAGGGGAGGTGGGCCTTCATTTGTCTCGGGAGGAACTCTGAGCTGCTAACCTACCATCCCCAGCTGATGGCTTTCTTTCGGTCTTGCCCTCTAAGTCACCCTCCTCCCTGGGTCCCCTGTCCCTCCCTGATCCATCTTTTGATTCCTGCTCATATGTCAGACCTTGGGTGCCTTTCAGTCCCTAAGCCCCGCCCCCTCTGGTCTGCCCCGCCCCTCCAGGATCCTACCTTGGCAGGCAGTGAGAGCGCCAGCGGCATCTGCTGGTCCAGGGGGTCAAAGGCTTGAAGGGTCCCAAAGAGATCACGATACACCCCTGGGGTATGCACCTCAAAATACACTCCCCCCTGGTCTGGGGGGTCGGGAGCCCTCAGCTCAGCAGCTTTGGGCACCCATTTCCTAGAGATAAGGCCCTACCTGGGATGGAAGAGGCAAGATGTGGGGAGTCTCACACCCACTAGAAATGCACCAGCTATGGGGTCTGGGAACCTAAACACATGTTTTTCTAGGATGCCCTCAGGGTTCCCCAGAGAGCTGGAACAAGGTCGAGGGAGGGTGTCTATCTGGACGGTCTGCCTGAGGTTGGGGTCTGGAGAAGAAGGGAGGTGGTTCTTACCTGTGATGTAGAGAGTACTGCTCTGGTTGGAAGCCATGCAGGCCACGCGCAGGTGCGGGAGGCAGCGGGACACCTTCCTCAGGGCCAGCTGGACTGTGTAGGAGCGTGGCTGGTCCAGCTGTGTTTCATTCACTACCAAAGAGTAGATCTTTCCTTCCTCTGGGGGAGGGGGCAGGGAAGCAGACAATTGTGTGTTGGGGGGGACCCTCCAATATCCACATGAACTCCCCAAGAGAATCCCTAAGCCACACAGGACGAGACATTTACTGCCCTGGAGTGGGCTTGGAAGAAAAAGGGTAGAGATGAAATAAGGAAAGAGGGACCTCAGGTTCCCCAGACGCCAGCCCTCACCACCCCCACAAATCAACCAGGGGACTTCAGTGTGAGCGAAGAGTGGAGAGAAAACCTAGCAGCTGGATCCAGTTTGAGTGTTGGGAAGAAGGCCCTCTGGGGATTCAGGGCCCTGCTCAGCAGAAGGTCCTGAGACCAGAAGCTCTCAGGCTTGAGAGTGCGGTCAAGTAGGAGGAACACTGAGAAAGTTTGGGGTATAAAGTACAGTGCCTGGCAGGGAGGTTGGGGAAATTAGCATTTTAAAGATCAGGCGTTCAGAGTTCCCTGCTGGCCTAGTGGTTAAAGGATCCAGCGTTTTCACTGCTGTGGCATGGGTTTGATCCCTGGCCCAGGAACTTCCGCATGCTGTGGGCATGGCACCAAAAAAACAAAAAACAAAAAACAAAAAAACAAACAAAAAAAAAGCCAGGGAGTTCCCATCGTGGCACAGCGGAAATGTATCTGACTAGGAACCATGAGGTTGCGGGTTTGATCCCTGACCTCGTGCAGTGGGTTAAGGATCCCGCGTTGCCATGAGCGTGGCGTAGGTTGCAGATGCGGCTCGGATCCCGTGTTGCTGTGGCTGTGGTGTAGGCCGGCAGCTGTAGCTCCGATTGGACCCCTCGCCTGGGAACCTCCATATGCCGCGGGTTCGGCCCTAAAAAGACAAAAGAAAAAAAGTCAGGCACTCACTAGAACAGTGGATTCCCAACTATTTTTTGCAGCAGGGCCCTTTATTCCTATGATACGTGATGTAGAGTCTTAGACCAGGAGAAAAACAAAAGCAGAGTGCCTTGGTCCGAGTCCAGGACGAGGTGGCACACAGAGCCCTGTGTGAGAGGCCTCCCTCCCCACCCCCTGCAGCAGGTCCTGGGAAATCTGCAGCAAACAATTTGCAAACCCCTGCTCTCAGCCTCACCTGTGAGGAGCAGCAGAGCCCGCTGGGTCTCCTGACCAACCAGCACAATCTGTTTGAAGCTCATGGAGTGGTGGAAGGTCATCTTGAAGACCCGCTGCCCACTGGACTGCAGGTAGACCTCGACACAGTCGCAGGTCCGGCTGCCGGTCGAGCCCACCACTCCTGGCTGCTCCCGAGTGGCCAACACGTAGAGGTATTTACGGTAAACGGTGTCACATCTTGGGTCCGAGGCAAACTGTAGGAAAAGACAAAGGGATCCGGGATCCGGGGCCCTGCAGTGGATGAGGCCGGGGCAGCTGGATCCTGGTGTGGGAGGTGAGATCCTTGGCATGGGCAATGCAGGCTTGGTTTCCCGTTCCTGGTCGGGGAGGGCGGCTCTCCTGAGGATGACGCCTCAGGACTGGTGTGGGCCCTGGGTACCGGGAAGAGAGGTAGGGTCTCGGTGGTTGGAGACCTGCTACTCACATCCTTGGCTCCGCGACACAGCACAACATAGCGGCAGGCCCGCTTCCACTGGATCTGGCCTAGGGTGGAGGAGACCAGGGCATTTTTGAGGAAGAAGAGGGTCCCCGCGTAGTCAAGAATGAAGATGTGGTCCTTGGTGGGCAAGAAGCGGCGGTAGCCATGGGCCAGCAGGGGGGCTACACTCTTGCTGAGACAGCGGCGGCGGCCTCCGAATGCCTGGAAATACAGGCCCTTCGTGTCTGGAGGAGGGAAGGAGAGGGAGGTTGAAGGGAGATGAGTCAGAGCTTGGGCAAGCTAGATTTCTCAGATGCTGAGGTGCTTAGTTCCTTCCCAGCCCCAGGCTCGGGGGAACAGACCCCTTCCAAAGGGCATGTGGAAAGCTCATAAGATGCCTGCAATGATGCCCCGTGTCTGAACTTTAGTTCTCTGTCCCACCTCAGCCCAGGGCCCTATCTGTGCTTCTAAGTGAGCACTTCTTTGTCCAAACTTGCATCGGAGACATCAAAGGAAATGTCGGAATTTGTAGACAAGCAGAAAGAGGCGAGGAAAGGAATGACTGGGAGAGGCCAGCACCCCTCCCTCACCGCTAGCTCTGGATCTGGCATCTGGATCTCCCTTCATGTGAGAGAGAAAGATTGGATAGGGGCTTCCTGGGAGGGGAAGGGGGTTAGAGCATATTTCTCAACCCAGGGATGATTTCTGTCCCTCATGGGACATTGGCTGTCACACCTGGGGAAGGTGCTACTGGTATCTAGTGGGCAGAGGCCAGCAATGTTGCTAAACATCCTACGATGCAAAGGACAGCCCCTCATTTCTTCTTTTGCTTCTTAAGGCCGCACCTGCAGCCTTATGGGGGTTCCCAGGCTAGGGGTTGAATCCGAGTTGCAGCTGCCGGCCTACACCACAGCCACGGCAACACGGGATCCGAGCCACGTCTGTGACCTACCCCACAACTCATGGCAACGCCGGGTCCTTCAACCACTGAGCGAAGCCAGGGATCAAACCCGCATCCTCATGGATACTAGTCGGGTTCTTAACCTGCTGAGTCACAATGGGAACTCCAGCCCCTCACGTCAAAGAGTTACTTGGCCCAAAATTGTAATCGTGACAAAGTTGGAAAATCCTGGTTTAGGGGAGTGAAAACTGTAGGTCTGGGGAGGTGAGAATATCTCAAGGTAAGATTTGGAAGAGTTTGAATATGGCAGGGGACGGGGCATGGTAATGGCATGGCAGTGGCGGCTCTGGGTGATGTGTCTGAGAGCGGACCTAGAGACTTGGAGTAAGTCCTTGATGGGGTGTGTTTAAATCTAATGCAGTTCTTCCAGAGAAGGGAGCCCTGGAAGGTTGGCGGGAAGACTAAGATCATCTGGCAACTTTATGGAGCAGGAGGGATCCCGGAACAAGGTAGGACAGAGGCAGAGACAACTAGAGGTTCTGGGGAAGGTGTACAGTTCAGAATGGCAGCTCTCTTCCAGGGCCGGACCCCGGAACCCTGCTCTCGAAGACGAGGACTGAGCCGGCGACAGATGCGTCTCCACACGCCCTCAGCGTCGCACACTTCATGGAAGTAGTGGCAGGTCTGGCTGAGAGCGACCACATCTCTGACTGGGAGGAAGGAGACGATGTGCTCCACCTGGGGGCAGGGGCAGAAGCAGCCATCAGCCATCTGGCCCCCAGTCCTTTAGTCTTAGCACCAAGCCCCCCCCACCCCAAAAAAAGACTCACCAGCTCTGGGGGAAACAACTGAACAGAAATAGGGTTTCCTCTCCCCTTCTTCTCTTCACCCCCAGGCTCTGGGCCACACGAAGGGCAGCTCCACTTCACCTACCCAAGGAGAAGGGCGCGCACAGGGCTTCCCTGAGGGTCAGGCCTCTCTGTCTCCGTTTTCTCTGTTCACCCCTATCTTGGGGGTTCACAGCTCTGACTTCCAGCTCTGTGCTGTCATATCCTCCCATCTTTCCTCTCTAGATCCAAGGGTCGCCCCTCCCCATCCACCTGGTTCCTGGTCCGACTTCTCCAAGCGGTCCCTCCCCTGCCCTCTGGCTGCCGACTTGCTGCCCTTCCCTCGCCTTCCCCCCCCTCACCCTGAGCCCCTCCCGTCCGCACAGCCCGGTGAACTTTTGCAGCTTCCGTCTCCGGCTTCTCCTCACCATCCTGACTGCCCCCTCCCTGCTCCTGCCCTCATCTCTCCGGGCCCCTTGGCCCCTCGTACTCTGCTCCCTGGCCCCCGTCCCTGCTGCCTTTCCCACACCATGTCCCCTGCCTGGGCTTGGGGGACCTCTGGGGCCCCTCTGCCTCCTAGGCCCCTCCCGCATGGAGCCTGGGGTAGACAAACCTCTCTGTGACCTCACCACCCAGCCACTGTGACCTATTTTCCCCAAGCTTGCCCGGGATTTTCTCTTTTAGCTCCTTGGTTCAAGTGCAGTTCTAGCCACCCAGTGGCTTAGGGAATATGCATGTGACAGGAGAAATAAAGTCTGAACTACTGGTAGATGAGGCCTTTACTTTCAGGGAGTAGTGGGAAGTTTTTCCACTTGATGCCTTTTTAGCACTAATTCTGTAGAGAAACCCTGGTGAATTCTTCACATCTCAGCAGGCCAGAGCCTCCACGGGATCTTTACCTCAAAGATATAAACTCAAAAAAAAAAAAAAAAAGTTTAAACTCAGTTTGACAGGTGAGGGGGAAGGTGACCCTGCTAACTAGAGCACCTATCTCATGAAAGCACACATGAGATGAAAGTGGGTACAACTGAGCTCATGCTTTCCAGCCTCATGAAACACATCCAAAGGCGGACAGTTTTCCAGGGACAATAACATGACTGCACATAGAAAGGGCAGCCTATTAGGTGGAAGGAAGGGACAGGTTTACTCTGAAAGCGTAGGATTTCTCCCAGAGTCTAAGGTGTTCATTTAGTCTTAGGGGACAGGTGGGGGACACGGATGAGAAACAGCAGGAGTGGGGCCTGTGTCTGTCCCTGTGGGGGCAGAGGATCTGCACCAATCCAACCAAGGAATATCTGGATCTTCCCGGAACTCCAAGGAATCCAGGCCTGGACAACCAGCCCTCAGCTGCCCAGTACTATAGACTCATTCGTTTACTCTGCTGGTGAACAGACTGTCAGCCAGCCAATCAAACTCCTTTATTCAGGGGGCCTAGTAAACAGCTAGTTTGGGACACCTGGGATGGAATTTTAATAACTCAATAAATGTTCTGGAATGTCAACATCTGAGATGTGACTTATGGGAAAGAACCTTGAGCTATTTGTGGCTAGGTAGCTATTAACCAATTAAATGGACTATATTGGGTTCTTATGCCACTTAACAGGATGTTAAGACTCAGTGGACAGAGCAAGAATCGGTAACTTCCTCTTGTATTTGGGTCCCCTTTATCCACTCAGTTTCACCTCGGGAGACAAAGAAGAGGATGCGAACAGAAAAAAGCCCACTGCAAAAGTTGATGCAGGGGGAAGGAAGCCTGGCCTCTAGAACGAGCTGTCGGTAACTTGCTGTTTGCTCTTGACAGCTCTTCCCTCTGTCTCACTTTCCTCGTTTGTGAAACGGCGGTCCTCTTCTAGATGAGGAGGTCCCTTCTAGACTAAGCCCCCAGGTCTGATCATCACAATTTGCCCAGGCGCACTTCTTTGGGCAAGGGGGCAGATCGGGCGGTTATTTTCGAGGATCTCCTGGTCTCCCGTAACCCTCCCTCCAGGAGTTGAGCTGGGCATCTCCGGTCCCTGGGAAGCCGCCTGTCCGCCCAGCCTCCGGAGACTGTCTCCGGGCCTCGGTCTCTGCAGCTGATATGACATTCATGGTCCCTGCGGTTGCAACGACCCCCTGTGCACTGGCCTCAGATATCGTCTTGCCTCCAGCTCCCCCTATACCCACAATCTGCCTGGTGCCACCAAAGCAGGCTCGCTCCCTAACATGTCCAGCTCGCACACGCTACTGCAGTCCCTCTACTCCTTCCAGCCTGCCTAACACGCAGCGCTCACATTCTTTACGTCGGTCTCAAAGTTCTAGCTCACCCGCCTCCTTCTTAGTGAAGGGACCGCCTTCTCGCCCATGCTATTGGTAGATAGAGCCGTCCCTCAGAGAAGAGGCCGGGCCAGGTTCCCTTTGGAGGATCTAATTGGCCTTCTCGACAGTCACTCGTCTGTGTATGGCTTGCGATTGGTCTTCGTTGGAAAAAGAGACGGCCTTGCTTTTCACCGCCTCTATCATTTCAAGTGGAGCGCCGGCGTCCCCGCCTCCTGACTGGACCTGATTGGACCATCTCCACCCTTAAGATTTGTGATTGGATGCGGCTGCGCGGGGTGGGCCGGCCTGGAACGTCGGCCGTTGGCGAGCGCTCCATTCTAGTCCCCCTCCCGTGTCTCGCCTCACTCCAGCGCCGGAGTCCCCACCCCCCCGGCGGGTTCTGATTAGCCACTTCCGACGCGTCCCGGGACAGCGATTGGTCCGCCGGGTCCTCGAGCCCGCTTCCTCCCCCTGGAAGCCACTACGGCGGCTCCGAGGAGGGGGAGGGGCAAGGAGGGACGGCCGGTCCCGTCAGTCAGGCAGCGGGAGCCGCCAGGAGCGGATGGCGGCGGTGGTAGCGGCCCCACTCGCCGCTGGGGGTGAGGAGGCGGCGGCTACAACCTCCGTCCCAGGATCTCCGGGTCTGCCCGGGAGCCGCAGTGCAGAGCGGGCTCTAGAGGAGGCCGTGGCCACCGGGACCCTGAACCTGTCTAACCGGCGTTTGAAGCACTTCCCCCGGGGCGCGGCCCGCAGCTACGACCTGTCAGACATCACCCAGGCTGGTGAGTGCACCCGGCCCAGGGCTCCGCGGGGACCCTCGTTTGCATAGCCCCGCCCCTCACTTGTTTTTCCTGGAGCCAGGGAGCCTGGCCGGCTCCCTCACCTGGTGGTCAGAGTTCTGGATTCTGCTGTTTTGCATAAGTCAGCTGCCACCCCTTCCCCATTTTAAGAACTACTAGACAATGAACACTTTTCTCGTTTGCACGGAACGCCCAGGGTCCCCGGCCGAGCGTTGTGAGAGCGCCCCCACCTCCGTTTGTCTTTATTTGCGTATCTGCGCACCTGTAGAATGGTCCCGCCCCTCGCCTAGTTTGGCTTATTTGCGTGACCTCTTCAACCTCAATTCTGATCGTTCCCACGAGCCCCTCTAATGACTCATTTCTCTTTCTGCACCTCGCCTCCAACTCTTTCCCCTGTTCCACCAAGACAGGAGCAGCCCCAGGTCCCCTGCGGCTTCCCATGGATTTGCCCCTGACAGCCCCAAGTTTCTGTTTCCTTTGCTCGGACTCGGCTCTTCACCCAGGCAGCCTGTGGGAGAAAAGCAAATCTCCCACCTCCCGCCAACTCTTTTCTCCCTGAGCTCTTCCCCCTATTATCCCTGATCCCTTTATCTGCAACTCCTCCTCCTTGCGTGTGTGAGATCACTGTGGAGCCTGTGATCTCATAGAGACCCTAGAATTCCCAGTTCAGTTTCTGCTTTCCCTAGGGGAGGGGACTTGCAGTTGCTGAAAGGAAGGAAATCTTATCTCCCAGCGGGGAGTGCTGGGAAGCTAGAGACCATCTAGCTGTCCTTCCCACTCCCCCCACCATAGGCTCTTAACAATCATGCGTCTTCCATCCTGGTGTCTGTTGACGGTAGGGTGTAAGGGACGCCACTGTAACAGGTGAGTCAGGCCTCAGCTGCTCAGGAGGCCACCGCTGACCTTGGGCTGGCAGCTGGGGTGGGTGGGGATTGAGAGAGGGGTGGAGGACTGCATTCCCAAAGCCCCACCCCATCCGAGCCCAGGGTAGGACTTGGGGGCTGGATGAGAGTGTCCCCCGGATGACCCTGCCCTGGGACTGCATTTCTCCCCAGCAGGTGCCTGATCACCTGCAAACACCCTGTAGGCACTGGCACATTCCCCTCTTCCTCGCGAACATTCTGGAGAGAACCAGTTGAAACCACTTGGCTTGTCTCGGGTTGCTAGGTCAACTAACTTGCCCACTCCGCAGCGAGTGAGTTCAGGGAGCGGGTGAGCCCCAGGAGCCATTCCCGACCCTCCCAGTCTCCCCCAGCCGCCTAACCCCCAAGCTCCAGATTGACCTCAGCAGCTGTGGGACACTCGCCGTCTGTTCCCTTGCCCCTCCCCCTTGCTTGTTTTTTGACAAAGACCAAATGTTATTCTTTACTTCCTTAGGGCCCTGTCTGTGTGCGTGGACTCCTGGGGAAAACTACCCAGAACTCCGGGCCCTCCCAGCTCCTGCCCCCTCCGCTCTCCTCCCCCAGCATTCCGGCTCAGGGTGCAGCCGCCCCTCCTGTGAGCCAGCCCGTGTGGGGAGGCGGGAAAATCCCAGCTTCCTGGGAACCCCTCTGAGCCCTGCTCTCCACGCATGAGTCCTCAGGCCTTTCAGGGCCCAGGCTGTAGGCCAGGCGAGCCTTTCTCGTCCCCAGAACTCTCTCCTCTGGCCCCGCTCCCCAGGCAGGGTGCTTGTAGCTTGGGGCGGAAAGGGGAAGTGGCAGAAACCCAGTCCGTGGTGCCCATACCCTACTCCCCACACCCCCTCGTCCTTTATCCCTGACAGAATACAGGCTCCACCGCTCTGCTGCCCGAGTCATTTGGAACCCTCTCTTCCAGCTTTCTCAGCTCTTTCTGAACCAGCGTGTTCCTTGCATGCGTCCTGTGGCGCAGGTCCCCAATGTCCCTTGGACTCGTGCCTGGGCCCTGATAGTAGGGTGAATCTGAGGTGGGGGAAGGGCTGCCCTCACAAAAGAGAAGTGCAGCTCATTCTCTCACAGACCACATCCTGTGTCTCCTGTGCCCTGCCTCCTCCAGCCCGCTCCCTTCCGCCCTAGCTTTTGCCCCCCTTACCCCCTCAGAACTTGCCCTCCACCCCCTTCATCCACAGGCACGTGCAGTGCACACCTCAGTGGATGCGGAGGAAGCGGGCAGGTGGAGGGCGGTGGGAGGACTGCACCTCATCCCTCTGCCCTCCCTCCCGGGAGCTGTCTTCTGTGACAGGACTTCTATCTGCGCACACCAGGCTTGGGAGCAGAGGCGGAGAGAAGGGTTCCTGGGGCATCAGGCTGTCATCCGCCCTGGGAACCACAGGGCTGACCAGAGACAGAACCTGACAGATTGTTTCTACTTCATTTCCTGTCACAAGACTCATGTCCTTGGGGGATACACCCCAGCTTCCCCTCCCCTCAGCTTTTGCTTGCCGCTCCCTGGGGAGGGCCCTCTAAGAAGCTCACCTAAGTTCTGTTGTCTGGGACTTCCCTCAGCAGGCCCAGGGCCCCTCCCAGGACAGGCTGAGCAGAGGAAACAGAAACTCAGGCCCATAGAGATCTAAGCAGCGAGGCCTCCAGGCTGGGGGGGTCCCCTGCCTGACTCCTTGCACTGGCCTAGCAAGCCCCTGGTTGAGCTAAAACGATGGTAATGGACTCTACCTTCTTGCCACCCTCCCTATTCCTCCATCGTGCCAGAGGCAGAGAAGCTGGTCTCAAGTCTGGGTCAGTGAGAGAGGAAGTAGAGGAGGGCTCTTGGGACCAGAAGAGGGTAGGAAGGAGGCCAGCCCTGGAGAAGGTGTGCCTGGGACTCCAGCTCCCACCTCCAGCTTGGGCCGTTTGCCTTTCCCTCCTGGTCTCTGGGAATCTCACAGTCGCTTGGGGCTGGCTTGTGATCCCAGGGGCTGCTGGTTGCGGTGTCAGGTCTGGAGCCAGGCTGTAATGACCCTTGGTTTCTCCCCCGGGGTTGAAAATAGGTTGGGGCTGGGAGACAGGGCCCCTGGGAGGGATAAGCTTTCTTCCTCAGGGGTTGTTGGTCATCTTATCTTGAACCTCCCAGCCCATCACCTTGCTAGTTTCTTTGGAGCACCAACCTTCACCTATGACCTTGGCCTTCCACATCTCCAGGCATCAAAACAGGAACCACAAGAGTTAGAGACTTTAGCCACTCTTGCAGAATAGCCCTGCACTCGTGTGTTTTGAAGATCGTGTTCGTGGCTCGCCCTGTCCACCTCCCCCCCACCCGCCCAAGTCTGGGCTTCTCCAGCCTAGTGACCCTAAGGCCTTCGCCTTCCCTTTGCCCTTCTGGTCACATTTGAAATGTGTTCCAGTTTACAGAAGGCTTTCCTCTCACTCGAGGTCTGATTCCTAAGGTCTGCTGGGAAAGAAGAGGTCTAGGCAACCGGCTCTGGGGAGGCTCAGGGTCCTTCTGCCCAGGGCTAGGCCTTTGCAGACTCTCCCCTGACACTTGCTTCCCCTAGACCTGTCCCGGAACCGGTTCCCCGAGGTGCCAGAGGCAGCGTGCCAGCTGGTGTCCCTGGAGGGCCTGAGCCTGTACCACAATTGCCTGAGATGCCTGAACCCAGCCTTGGGGAATCTCACAGCTCTCACCTACCTCAACCTCAGGTAGGGAGGCAGGGCCACCGGAGGGTAAAGGTTGTCCTTCTCGGCCCCAAGTACCGGTGCATGGCACCCTGAGTGACTCTCCCTGCAACCCTGAGAGGAGAGTGTCGCTGGGACGCCATGCCTGGGGCGTGAGCCCACAGCCTTTCTCCCTCCCACAGCCGAAACCAGCTGTCATCGCTGCCACCCTACATCTGCCAGCTGCCCCTTCGAGTGCTCATTGTCAGCAACAACAAACTGGGAGCCCTGCCTCCCGACATCAGCGCCCTGGGAAGCCTGCGACAGCTTGTGAGGATGGGGGCAGGGCGAGAGGAGGGACTGTCGAGCCAGGCACTAGGGACCTTTCCGGGGGCCGTCAGGGGAAGGCAGCCTGCTCCCTGGGGGAAGGCCGAGACTGAAGGAGGTGGCCAGGGTCGGGGGCAGTTTCTGATGCTCCTGGTCTTGTGGCTCCTGCCCTCCTTTCCTCATTCCAGGATGTGAGCAGCAATGAGTTGCAGTCTCTGCCCTCAGAGCTGTGCAGTCTCCCTTCCCTGCGGGATCTCAACGTTCGCAGGAACCAGCTGAGCACCCTGCCGGATGGTGAGGAAAATGAGGAACCGGAGGGGGTGAGGGTGTGTGTGTGTGTGTGTCTACTTTGGAGGAGTTACAGACAAGAAATCTTCAAGGAAAAGCAATGCCTTAGTTGCCTGGGGGATGCATTGTATGAAACACGCTGTAGATTGTTTTACTTGCTCTTGACCAGCACTCCCTAAGGCGGCCAAGGTGTGGGTTACTAGCTGAACCTGACAAATGGAGGAAAAGGTACAGGGAGGAGAGTAGGTGAGTGCTGTGTAGAATTTCAGAAGGGCCTTCAGGTCACATAGCCAGTGTCACCACTCACCCCAGCAAGGCTCTCAAAACCCGAGTCAGGTGAGGTCTTGTGCCGCCTCCCCAGAGATTCTGAATCTGTGTGGCCAGGCCATGTGCTGGAGCCCAAACAGCCTTTTTAATGAGCTAATTGTGATGCCCTCTGACATTTGATAGCCTGTGCTCCAAAGCAGGCACACCTTCCTTTATTCAGCCAGCATGGTTGTGTGCGTGTGTTTCCTGTGTTTTAGGTGGGGACCAGGTAGATGTGAGTGATGTCACTCAGATCTGGGCCAGCTCGCTCTCTCTCTCTTTTTTTTTTTGGTCTTTTCAGGGCTGAACCCGCAGCATAAGGAGGTTCCCAGGCTAGGGGTTGAATTGGAGCTGTAGCCGATGGCCTGTATCACAGCTCACAGCAATGCCAGATCCTTACCCACTGAGTGAGGCCAGGGATCGAACCTGTATCCTCATGGATACTGGTCAGATTCGTTTCTGCTGAGCCACGATGGGAACTCCCTGAGCCAGTTCTTAAGATTTAATGGCTTAGCAGTTCCCCCTGTGGCACAGTAGTTTAAAGATCCAGGTTGTCTCTGTGGCAGTGAGGGTTTGATCCCCAGCCCAGCACAGGGGGTTAAGGATCTGGCATTGCCACAGCTGTGGTGCAGGTTGCAGCTGCAGCTCAGACTTGATCCCTGGCTCATCCCTGGTCTGGGAATGTCTTTATGCTGCAGGTGCTGCAAAAATTAAAAAAAAGATTTAATGGCTTAATGGGGAGAGACAAGCAGAGGCAGGTGCTAGAACAGGATACTTAAAGAGCCACAGGAGCTAGAGGGAGCCATGTGGCTTTGCCTGGGCACCCAGAGAAGAGCTCACCCCAGAGGTGCGGAGGAGCTGACCTTTGATGGAGTGAGTTCTCCGCCCTTCTGCAACCCGGCAGAAGAGACCCTGTGTGCACAGCATAGAAGTGGGAGGGAGCGCGGTGAGAAAGGCAAGCCAGGGCCAGGTGGGAAGGACCAGGGTCATTCTACCCATGGTTTGAAAGAACAAGAGAGCGAGTTCCCATCGTGGCACAGTGGAAATGA
Source organism: Phacochoerus africanus (assembly GCF_016906955.1). NCBI lineage: Eukaryota > Metazoa > Chordata > Mammalia > Artiodactyla > Suidae > Phacochoerus > Phacochoerus africanus. The sequence continues at coordinate 9,453,508 of NC_062548.1, read as the reverse complement.
ATCTGACTAGCATGCATGAGGATGCAGGTTCGATCCCTGGCCTTGCTCAGTGGGTTAAGGATCCATTGTTGCCGTGAGCTGTGGTGTAGGTTGCAGACATGGCTTGGATCTGGCATTGCTGTGGCTGGAGGCTATAGCTCCAGTTGGACCCCTAACCTGGGAACCTACATATGCCGTGGGTGTGGCCCTAAACAAAACAAAACAAAACAAAAGAACAAGAGAGGGGAGTCAGGTGGTCATCTGTTTTCTCTGCCCCTCCCCCCATACCCGCCCTTTTGCCTTCTAAGTAGGTAGGGGTACAAATAAGCATTTGGTCAGAACTCTTTCTGGGCCATAAAAGAGATCCCAGCAAAATGCCCTGGGAACCCAGAGGAAGGAGCAATGAATTCCAACCTAGTCTCTGGAAAAATTTCATAGATGAGGTGACACTTGAGGTGAACTTTGAAAGATGCATGGACAGAAACGTGGAGATTTCCTAGCTGGGCAAACAGCATGTGGAAAGGCCCAGAAGCCAAGGGGCTGGAGGGTTGTTTGATGTGGTCTGAGGGTAGACAGCAAGGTGGAACTCCTGGGCTGAGCCAGATCATGAGCTCCTTAACCAGGGAGTGCTGCCTGATCGGAGAGCAGTGGTTTTTGTTCTCTCCCTGTGTCTCCGGCCACCACTAATCCAGCTGTGCCTTTTTGAGAAGTGGAGAAGGGAAGAGCACCCTTTCCTGCAGGTGGCCAGGGCCTGGCTCATGGAGCGCAGCAGGGTTGCAGCCCCTCTGCCTGTGCTTTTGTGCAGGGCACAGTCCACTCAGCCGCAGCAGCCCTGGCCGCAAGTTCTGGAAGGCTTTTGAGCAAGGCGGTGTCCCAGTTTGGTTTGGGCCTTGTGACGGTCACTTGAGAAGGAGGAAGGCTGCAGTGTGGAGTGGAGTGGGCGGTGGAGGGGCAGCGCCTGGGATGGGCAGCAGCTGAACTCGCTTTGAGCAGGAAGAAGAGCAGGGAGGTGGTTCCTGGGACGTGAGGCTTGGCGGCCCCAGGGGTGACCGGCTGGTCAGAGCAGGGGGCAGAGGCAGTGAGCACAAAGCCCACCCCTGGGCATGCTCCTGACTCTCCCCTCACCCACCCCCAGAGCTGGGGGACCTTCCTCTTGTCCGCCTGGATTTCTCCTGTAACCGTGTCTCCCGCATCCCGGTCTCCTTCTGCCGCCTCAGGCACCTGCAGGTCATTCTGCTGGACAGCAACCCCCTGCAAAGCCCACCTGCTCAGGTGAGGGGTGGCCTGGGCTGGGCCATGCGGACAGGGCTGAGAATGGGCAGAAGTTGGGGCGTCGGTCCCTTCGGTAGCCAAGCAGGATCTGGGGAGCACCCTCCTGTCCCCTAACTACCCCTCCATGTGCCTCCACACCTAGATCTGCCTGAAGGGGAAACTTCACATCTTCAAGTATTTGTCAACGGAGGCTGGGCGGCGCGGGGGGTCTGCACTGGGAGACCTGGCCCCTTCCCGCCCCCCGAGTTTCAGTCCCTGGTAAGTTTCAAGTGGGAAGGAAGGAAGCCCCTGGATACTTAACCCCTTCCTGGCAGGGACCCCATGGAGGGCAGGTTGGGAGGTTGCTGCCCAGCCCACAATAGGGCTGAGCAGCTCTCGCCGCTGGCCCCAGCCCAGCTGAGGACTTGTTTCCGGGACGTCGGTACGACGGTGGGCTGGACTCAGGCTTCCACAGCGTTGACAGTGGCAGCAAGAGGTGGTCTGGAAATGAGGTAAAGGCCTTCTTTCCCGGGACACTGGGGATCTCCACCCTGGGGGGAGCCTCTGAGCTGGGACCCTTTGCCTGCTGCCTCTAAATCTCAGAGTGACAGCTGGTGGCTGGAGCCGTCATCTTCCTTCCCTCGCCCTTGTATCTCTGGGAAGGGCTGGCTCAGGAGCAGAGCCTGAGGCCCTGAGCACTGGGAGCCCCCAACCCCAGAGAGCCTGTCTCCCTTCTGTGCATCTCTGCATTTACAGTCGACGGATGAGTTTTCTGAGCTGTCGTTCCGGATCTCGGAGCTGGCCCGGGAGCCTCGGGGACCCAGGGAGCGGAGGGAGGATGGCTCTGGTGAGTTGTGGGGTTAGGCTGGGGGCTCGGGGGAGTGGATGAGGGCCTAAAGGCCCCCATCTGCTGGCTGACCTGCCCTCTCTCCAGCCGATGGAGACCCCGAGCAGATTGACTTCATCGACAGCCACGTCCCTGGGGAGGAGGAAGATCGAGGTGCTGGCGAGGTGAGGGCTGCCTGCTTTCACGTGTGTATCCGCCACCAGCAGGCTGTAGGGAGGGCGCTAGAGCAGGCTCGAGGGACCCCCTCAGCCCCTCTGCTGTTCTTCCTTCAGGAGCAGCGGCCACCAGAATCGAGCCCCGTGGCAGGGGACAGGGAGAGGGCGCCAAGCAGCAGGTACACAGAGCTGCCTGAGCCGGCACCTCCTCCCTTTACCCCATCACCTGCACCTCTGCCCTCCCTGGACCCGGCTCTACCTCTCCTCTGCCTTTGCCCCTCAGGCGGGAGGAGCCTGCAGGGGAGGAGCGCCGGCGCCCAGACACCTTGCAGTTGTGGCAGGAGCGTGAGCGGCGGCAGCAGCAGCAGCAGCAGCAGAGTGGGGTGTGGGGGGCGCCCAGGAAGGACAGGTGCGGGCCTGGGGGTGACTGCCAGGCGGTGGGGCCTGGGAGTAAGCCCTCCTGAGCTTCTCTGCCGGTCAGGGTTGGCGGAGCCCCTGCCTGGCACTACTCACCCCACGTGTCCTCCTCCATTTTCCAGTTTTCTGAAGTTGGGAGTCAGGGCTGCTGGTGGGGGTGCTGCTGCCTCATCCGCTCAGGCCACCTACAAGTATGTGTCCTCCTGGACTCCCCCCCTCCCCCCACTCCATCCTGTCCCTTCACACCCCTCCCCTGACTCCCCCCTCTCATTCCCCTTCTGTTTCTCCTCAGCAGCACACCTAAGCCCAGTGCCCCCCAGCAGGGAGCTTCAGGGGGGCAGGGAGCCCCTGCCCCCACTCCGGCTTCCACCTGCCAGGAGCCCCTTCCTGTAGCTGAACCAGGTGGGACAGGGGCTTTGGGAAGAGGGAGACCTGGTGGCCTGAGAGGGAGTAGAATCCTGCGGGGATGTTTCTCTCACCTGCCCCTGCCCCCTGGCTCTGGCCCCCAGCAACCGCCCCGGCTCCCCGGCCGCTCGGCTCCATCCAGAGACCAAACAGCTTCCTCTTCCGTTCTTCCTCTCAGAGTGGCTCAGGTGGGTCTTCCCCCCGCCCCAGTACTAACCCAGTGCTAATCCAGTACTAATCCAGTACTAAGCCATGGGCTGGGGTCATCCCCTCTGCTGGCCTGGGAGTTCTCTGCTCACTTGCCCTTTCTTTTTTTCTTTTTTGCTTTCTAGGGCCTCACCTGCAGCATATGGAGGTTCCCAGGCTAGGGGTCCAATCGGAGCTACAACAGCCGGCCTATACTAGAGCCACAGTAACAGGGGATCTGAGCCACGTCTGCAACCTACACCACAGCTCACAGCAACTCCGGATTCTTAACCCACTGAGCGAGGCCAGAGATTGAACCCACAAACCTCATGGTTCCTAGTCGGATTCGTTTCCACTGCGCCACCATGGGAACTCCTCAGTTGCCTTTTTGTGTTGCAAATCCCATGAGCACAGAGGCAGGAGATGTGGGTGCCAGGAGATGTGGGTGCCAGACACTGCGAACTGGCTACAAGGTGGGTGGATGCAGTGGAGACAGCCCCACACCCTCCTCTTTCTCCAGGCCCTTCCTCACCAGACTCTGTCTTGAGACCTCGGCGATCCCCTCAGCTGTTGGACGAAAAGGAGGTGATGGCTCAACTGCGCCAGGTATGAGAGGCGGGGTCTGCGTGGGGCCTGGGCTTCCCTCGACATCCTCTCCGCCCACCCTGGTACTTCCACGGAAGACGGAAGGGACGGGAGGGGGTTCCCTGCTGACCCTGACCTCTCCCCCGGCTCCCCCTGCCTCCCAGGTCCTTGAGTCACGGCTGCAGCGGCCCCTGCCCGAGGACCTGGCCGAGGCTCTGGCCAGTGGGGTCATCCTCTGTCAGCTGGCCAACCAGCTGCGGCCACGGTCCGTGCCCTTCATTCACGTGCCCTCGCCTGCTGTGGTCAGTTGGGGCCCAGGACAGGAAGTAGGGGTTGGGATGGGGGACTCCTGTGGCTTCTCCCTTACTTTTTTTTTCTTCCTTACCCACCCCCAGCCAAAACTCAGTGCCCTCAAGTCTCGGAAGAATGTGGAGAGTTTCTTAGAAGCCTGTCGAAAAATGGGGGTGCCTGAGGTATGGGGGTGTGTTCTCAGGAGCCCAGGGCTGGTCTCTGCTCTAAAGAGTGCCGTGTCCTGGGCTCAGCTGAGCACTCTGCATGGACAGCGGGACTGCATTCCTGGGGGGTGTCTGCTCCCCAGAAGGAAGCACGTCCCCCAGCCCCGAGCCTGCATGTGTCCCCTGCGTGCCCCCCTTCCCTGCACTCTGCATGTTGGCGTGGCTCTGGCCCTGGCACGTGAGGGCAGGGGGTGGGAAGGATCGTCATGCTGCTGCTGCTGATGTGTGTCCTTTGTCCTTGTCCATCTGTCCTACTCTCCCTTCCCAGGCTGACCTGTGCTCGCCCTCGGACCTCCTCCAGGGCACCGCCCAGGGGCTGTGGACCACCCTGGAGGCTGTGAAGCGGGTGGGGGGCAGGCCTCCCCCACCCCTCTGGCCTCCCTCTGGTCTGGGCGGCTTCATCTTCTTCTACGTCGTCCTCATGCTGCTGCTCTGTGTCGTCTACACTCGGCTCCTGGGTTCTTAGGACCTGAAGTCACCCCTGCCCTTACCCCCTCGCCCTGTTTCTATTTATAAGACTCCCGTGGGAGCCCCATCCCCACCGGTGGTGCCTTCAGCCCCTACCAAAGACACTAGTGAGCCCCCTCCCCTCAGAAACACTGACCTCAGAGGCCCCACTCTGGTGCCCCCAGACCCTGGGCCCGCAGCCTCTGGCCGGCCTCCTGTAGCCCCTCCCCTCTCAGCGCTGACGGTGCCTTCAAGCCTCTCCCTGCCCTGCCCTCTGCTTCCCCAGAGGGTGGATCCTAATCTCCCCCCACCCCCCGCTAGGGGGGGCTAAATTATCTATATTTTGTAGAGAGAACTCTATATTTGTAGGGGATGAGGGGCCCAGGCTGGGTCCCTGTCTCTTGTATAAATTGTACAGACTGTGGCCACCTGTGTGTGTGTGTGTGTGTGTGTGTGTGTGTGTTTGCGTCTGCTCCCTCTGTGCCTGGGCCCAGCCCTGGCCGTGTCCCTTGGGCTCCATGTGCCAGCCTGCCTACTCCAGCATTTCCCTCTGGAAATGTCAGGTCTCTCCTTCCCTCTGAGCCTTGGCCCCCTGTGTCATCTTCCTTCTGTCACCCACTGGCAGCTTCCTTGCATCTCATTTGTCCTCAAGCCATGTCCAGGGTGCCCTTGACCTTTGTCCCCTACATGCTGTCAGCCACCTTTGCCCAGGCTCCTCCAGGGTGCCTTCCACCCTACAGCCGAGAGGAGGAGGTGACAAGAACTTAACCTGGCCCCTCCCTCCAGGAGTCCCTGTGCCAGCCCCACCACATCCTGGAGGAGGAGGGGGCTCCGGGAAGGGGCCTCCCCTACATCGCTGCTGTCGTCCACGCACTGCTGGAACGGCCTTAGGGGTTGAGGTCGGGGGTGCAGGGCCGCGACCGGGCCAGGACCCCAGGAACAGAAGACAGACACGCCTGGGCTCTGCTCTCTAGCGAGGACTGGTGAGGGCGGCCTCGGGCCTGGCCCTGTTCCTCGGGCACTTCGGCCTGAGAGATTGGAAGCCGGCCCAGCAAGGCGCGTGGTCACCTCTGGGTGCGGCCGTGGGTCTGGGATGGCAGGAGGGCCCTGAATATTGTGTCAAGTGCAATAAAGAGAGGCCAGAAGCCATCTAGGTTGCCCCTCGGGGGGGTGTGTGTGTATGTATGTGTGTGTCTGCGAACGAAAGCTGGGTCGCCCGCATCTCCACTGGGCGTCGCAGGTCCCCCGCCGCCAGGGGGCGCCCACGGGATCCCGGCGGGAGCGCGCGCCACGTGGCCCGGAAACGCGCTAGGCGCCGGCGTCGCGAGGCCCTGAGAGGTGGGCCGACCTGGGCTCGCGGGGACCGGGACGCTTAGGGCTCCGCTGGCCGCTAAGGGAGGCAGAGCCCGAGTGGGTTACAGGAGGGGCCAGGCGGGCGGAGGGCGCGGAGCTGCTGCCCAGCCCTGCACCCAGACGGGGCATGTTGCCCTGGACCCCCCGGCGGTGGGGCGCGGGCGGGGAGCCGGCGCCCGAGGAACAAGGCCCCTGGATGGGCAGTGACCCCGGCCAGACCTGGGACTCTGGAGAGGAGCCGGAAACACCACCACAGGACAGGTGAGGGGCTTGGCTGGCGGCTCTTGGGGGAAACAGGAGCCCACAATGTGAGAAAATCTCAGTGTCCCTGCTGAAGAATGGGTGTGATCCATCTCCCCGCCCTGGGCACCCTTGGGCCTGCCTTGGAAATAACTCAGATTTGGAGCAGGGAGGTGACTGGGAGAGGCTGTGACTGGAGCATCTCAGTACCACCCCCTCTCAGCCCTCAGCCCAGGTCCCTAAGGCCTTCCTGGACCTGGAAAGAGCAGCTGCTGCCTTGGAGGCCCCCAGGCTTGGCTGCAGAGCGGTCCTGGGGAACCCCAGGTAGGTTTAAGGTCCTGCCATTTTTACTCCTAAGACGCTTTTACCGATTCCTGAGCCTGTCTTAATTGCTTCAAGTCCCCTCCCCCCCCAGGTCCTCTGTCCCCCGAGATGACCTGGGAGGTGGCCCCATCAAGGATGACCTTGCTAACACCTTGGGACCCCAACTATGAGGCTCAAGCAGAACCACGGCAGGTGTGGGTGAGTTGGGGGTACCTGCGGCTCTGGCCTCGGGTGGGGCAGGGCTGCCTTGGGATGGGGCTGAAGCTGCAGGAACCTCACCTGTCTCTCCAGGGACCCAGCTGTGCATCTGGTGCCTCCTTCTCAGGCCGGACTTTGTGTCATCCGTCATTCTGGCCCCTGTATGAGGCAGTCTCGGGCAGAGGCCTCAGGCCGGGTCTGACAGGACATTGGAGCCGAGAGCAGGTGCCAAGGGATGCAGGTACTGCCCTTGGTCCTCTCAGCTCTTCAGGGAACCGGAGCAGAGCTTGCTGCCCTAGTAGCTTCTCCTCCCCAGGGCTCCCTGTGATGTCCTGTGAAGATGTCTTTCTCTCAGACCCTCTTCTGCCTTGTGGGCAGCGTGTTCCCCTGTACCTGTCCGAGCCCCCTCAGCAGGTGAGCACTCTTCCTGCCCTGGCCTCACCCCAGCCCTCCCCACAGGGCTTGGGAAGAGACACTTGCCCCTCCTCTCTCCTCAGGTGATGGGCTCTCTGAAGCTGCTGCTCCCACCCCCGATCATGTCCCCCTGGGTGCTCCCCACTCCATCCTCTGGCTGTCCCACCGCCTGGCTCAGTGGGCCCGAGCTGATCGCCCTCACCGGTCTCCTGCAGATGAGCCAGGGGGAGCCGAGGCCCAGCTTCTCCGGGGCTCCCCCGCCCCCTCCCGGCCCCCCAGACCTCGTCTCTGACCACCCGGGTGCCAGTGGTGCCCAAAGCTGTTCTCACTGCACTGACCCATCTCTCCCACGAACCCCAGACACCCACGGTCCATAGCCTCTCTGGGGGCAGAGTGGGCCCCCTACTTCCCCGGGCAGGTTCTGTTGACAATAAAACAGTGTTGGTTTGCAGACAAGTTCCTCGTAGTAGATAGCAGAGTGGGCTGTGGAGGCAGGGATGGGGTCTCCTCCTCCACCACGGTTTTGGCTGCCCTCCCCACCCCCTCCAGGGCGGGGGAATCCATGGACCTAAGATCTTTCCAGCTGACCAAGCAGGGAACCTTTAATGTCGGGGGCGGGGTGGGGAGTCTAGTCTCTTAGACTAATTATATAGGAAGCAAGGGCTCCATCAGCTCTGCCAGCTCTGGGAGCAGGGAGGATCGTGAGCACAGAGCTGGCCTTGGGAGAGGGAAACTAGGGAGTAAGGGGGTGCCTCACTTTGGGGAGGCCCTAGTGTAGGACTCCTGGTGCTCTGGGGCCCCAGGAGTTCAGCCCTGAGGCTGGACGTGTGTGTATGTCTCGGGGGTGGTTCTTTGGCTCCAAAGATACACCAGGCCAGCCCTGCGGGCCTGCGGGGGAGGGGCAGGGGCAGGGGCAGGTCCATATCTTCCGCAGCCGAGGCCCGGGCAGGGGCCTGACTTAAGGCTCTGGAGTAATGCTGCGGGGCCTCTGGGGGAAACAGGATCAGGGCTTTGGCTGAGAACGTCCAGAAATCTGTGAGGTTGTGGGGGTTTGGGGGGTTTGTTTTGAAGGGGAGGGAGAGTTCTAGAATTTTCTCCCTTAAAAGAATCCAGCTTCTTGGGGAACCTCCTCCCAAAGATTTCCCAGGTGGCACAGCTGAAAGGGGCGGAGTGGGCACCAGGCCCCAAGAAGCAGCTTAGCAAGCCTCTGCGGGTCACACCTCCTAGGGGACATCTCTGCTTTAGAGCCTCTCCGTCTCAGGGAAGGGGTCTGTGGGGTTGAGGGGCGTGGGCAGGAAGGCACTCTTAACTTTGCCCTGTTTTCTCTCGCCGTCTCCGTCTGTCAGTTAAACCAGAGGGGGTTGCCAGGGTCTCCTCCCTCGGGCCTCCCCAGAGTTCTGGAACTCTATGCGGGCGTAGCTGTGCGGGCCGTGCCTGGCCCCGGGGGCGTTGCCTCCCGCCTCCAGGGGAGGGACCAGGTCCAGGTCGACGTAGTTGAGGCAGCTGGCGGGGGGTTCGGGTGTGGCTACTTGGTCCGCGTACTCGATGCACACGTACTCCCCGGCCAGCTCTGACGGCGGCTGCAAGCAGGTCTGAGCCCCTGTGGGGCCCCAGCTGTCTCCGACGCGCAGACGAGGGCCTTGGAGCCCCGTTTCAGGCTCCCCGGCCCCAGGCCTGTAGGAACCGGGCAAAGAGCTCAAGAAAAGGGACCGTGGTGCACAGCGGCTCATGGACACATATTCAGAGTGCCCGCCATCCAGAGGTGGCTGATGGGGAGCGGCTTTGGCCGAGGCAGGGAGGCCCAGGGGCGCCATCACCACGTAGCTGCTGGCTTGCCCGCCTCCCATGGGCACGTAGTCTCTCCTGGCTCCCATGGTTATGTAGCCCCCGCCCCGCCCCAACCCCTCAGGCTGTGAGGCCGCTGCCCCCAGCATCGCCAGCGTCTTAGGGGTTGCTTGCTCGCTCCTCTCACTAGGGCACCCCAGACGGTTCAGGCTGCCTGACTGAGCCGCAGAGGCTGGGGTCTCAGACGGTCTGGAGGCCCTCGTCGGGGGCTTTCTTGGCAGTGGCTCAGTCCTGCCACCAGCACCAGTGTCCCCGATTCGCTTCATGGCGGCCAGGACAGTCTCGTGAATGCTTTGGGCCATCACAGCATCGGGCGCCTGTAGCCACAGCTCCCCGGGACCTGTGGGTGCTGAGCGCCCGAGCTCCAGGAAGAAGAAAGAGTCTGCGTGACCACAACGGCGCACGCTGAGCAGGGACAGGCGCAGGGCTGGGGGCGGAGGTGCCTGGGTGGCCCTGGAGCTTCTGCCCCTGGGCTTCCGCAGCAGGCTCAGTACCCCGGAACCCAGGCACAAGCAGTAGCCGCCGCTGCCCAGGCCTCGTGTCTGCCCCAGCCCCTTGGGCCGCAGCGTCACGGGCCAGACGTCCTGAAACGGAGCGAGCAGCCAGGCCTCGGGGTCCTCGTGGGAGCTGGGCCCTGCAGAGACAACAGGCGGGTCACAGGGCTTCTGGGCCGGGAGCTTGGAGTCAGTGTGCCCCGGGGACTGACAACGCGTAAACGCTTCATTTTGGATTGGATTTCGGAGACCTGGGGGAGGGACAGCCCACGGATAAGCCAAATCCACGATCACCCCCCCCACCCTCCCACCCTGGGCTTGGGCCTCACCGGCGGCGGCGCGCGCCTCAAGCAGGGCGCTGTACCACGCCTGCTGCTCCGCCTCGCTGGCCGCCGCCACGCCCAGGCTGCGGTCGGCGGTGAAGAGGAAGATCAGGTGGCGCTGGCGCGCGTCCACGCGCTTGCTGATGGTGCACGCGCCCGTCAGGCTCACGCTGAGCTTGGGAGCCGCTCGGCCGGCGTGGAACTTCTTCTCGCTCTCGTAACACTCGAGGCGCGGCGGGTCCGCGCGGAGCACGAAGAAGCGGCGGTGCTGGGATTTGTGCTTCCGAAGGTGGCCGCAGAGCCGCACGTCAGCCGGGCAGGCCCAGGGCGACAGCGGACCCAGGGACACGTCGGCCGACTCAGACTCCGGGGCCGTCGTGGGGCCGCCGCCGCCGCCGCCGCCTCTGGGCTTCATCCTGGGCCAAAGGCGACCAAGTGGCCAGAGCAGGGGCGGAGACGGCTGGGAAGAGGCTCGCCGAGGTGGGGTTCTAGAGGTAGCGGTCCCGGGGGAGGGGGCAGCGTCCTGACAGGCTGCCACTGTCTTAATGCCCGGCGTCTCTCTCTCCCGCTCCCGACTTGAAGTTTGGGGCAGGGGGTCTGCAGTGGCCCCTCGCTGCGCGCAGCGTGTGACCCAGTGACTGCTCGACGGCCTGAGACACCCGAGGCTCCGCCGGGCTCGGAGCCTCAAGCCAGTGGCCTCCCGCCGCCTCCTCTCCCCTCCCTCCCAACGCCGACTGCGCCCAAGTCCCCACCCCCGCGAGGTTAACCCTCACGCGCCCCGGAGCTGGACTCCGCGCGGTGGGCGTGGAGTTTGAGCTGCCAAGTGCGGGAGAGGCGGCCTCGGCCTGGGCTGGTGCCGGGGCGGGGAGGTGTTGGGGGCGTCTCTTCTGACCCGACCTGAGCGCGGAGAAAGCCGTGAGGTGAAGAGAGTGTGCGTGGAGCTACGTCCATGGTGACCGCTGGCGGCCTCGTCCGCAGTCCTGGAGGTAAGGGGGCTGCTAAGCCGGCCGCCCTTACAGCAGAACCCCTTCCGGCTCTAGGCCGCCAGCACCCGTGTCCCCTGCCTCCCCGGTCCCGCTCAGAATGGTTCTGTTCTCTTCCTTTCCAAGTAATCCTAGGAGCCAGGGCCGCCGAGCACTGGGCTAAGCTGACCTCGGTGGAGCTGGAGGTTCAGGTTCTCTGCAGGGTTGGGATGACAGGAGGTGTCTTCATGGGGGTACCCTTTGCCCCCTTGCATCCCAAGAAGTTTGAAATGGGGTTGGGATTCAGGCACTTTTACATCCATTTCTTTTTTTCCCCTTTTTCAGCCACACCTGCCGCCTATGAAGGTTCCTGGGACAGGAATCAAATCCGAGCTTCAGCTGCGGCCCGTTCCATAGCAGGAATGCCCTACACCCGCCTCTGATCCTTCCAAGGACCACCTGCTGACGGCGGGGGTCATGGCACTGGTCAGTGTACACTCTGCAAGACAAACCATGGGTTGACAGGTGGGCCTTAGAGGACCTTATGATATCCCTGTCCTGGCAAGCAGGATACCTGAAGGGCCCGGGGGGAGCTGAGGGTTGGGGAGGGGAAGGGGGTAGCTGTGGCCCAGTTAAAGATGGTATTTGGGGGAGGAGTGCCTTCAGGTGAGGAAGGAGCTGTAACAGGAGTACTGAAGCAAGGCCATCTGGTTCGTTTTCATAGGCTAGTTCAAGGGTCAGGAAAGCCCAAGCAGGGCTGGCCGGGCTTCCCACCCAGGCCTTGGAGGAAGGAGCTGGGATACCAGAGGAGCCAATGGTTTAGTGGACAGGGAGGCTGGCATCCTCGAACATCCTTTACGGGTCATGTTGCAAGCGTGATGCAGGGCACTGCCTGGCATCGTGAGGATGGGCATCTGGCCAGCAGGCAGGTGGTACCCAGTGCCTACTCCAGGTGCCTCTCAGGTCAGCCAGCGCCTCTCTAAGGTGCAGCTCACGTGGTACATGGGGGGGGGGGGCTGTGGCAGCCTCCACCATCGATAGGTGTTGGCCAGGGAGAGGCAGATATGTCATAGATCCTTAAGCTGACACCAGAACATAAGTATGTCCCTGGCCATCGCCTCCAGTGTGTAGCCTTGACATATGCACCATGTGCGAAGTGGCAGGAACACAAAAGACATCTGCTGGCCCCTCCCTTTCCTAGTCTTGGTGCTGCCCTAAGGAGCAGGGCACCCATGGAGCCCACGTGCCTGCTGTGCTCCTGGCTGGAGCCTTCCTCCCCAGGCTTGATTTGAAGCTACCCACAGGAGGGCTCTTCACAGCCACTCCTTCCTGCTCCCATCAACCAGTCCCCCTCGCAGCAGTCCAGTGCTTGTGAAATCACAGCCACTGTCACAGAGACCAGCCTAGACTGCCTCATGTCTTTGACTCTCTAAGTGCTGGGTACAAATAAAGCAGGAAGCAGCAGGGATCCCAGTGCCTGGGTCCTGGGCGGGTGGTCGAGTGGGTTGGTAATCAGTGCCAGGTGATTTAGCTTGCTGGGTACCAGGAAAAGCCTGGAGCCCAACAACTGACCTCATCAGTTGCCCTGGCAACAGTATTGCCCTTGGCTCTACCCAGACAAGATTTATTTTAGCCTGTTGCCCTGGTAACTAGGGTTGCTCCCTAGGGACAGGAAGTTGCAGAACCTCAGCTCTGCTGGGTGAGAGCACCTTCCCCAACCTGAGGGGCTCCACCTGCGTGTCCCTGCCAGGCGCAGGTGCAGCGCGCCCGTGGGGCGGGATCTCCGCATTCCAAGTGCCTGCGGGAGACTTGTTACCAAAGAGGCACCTACAGGGAGGAGACTGGGGCACTAAGGCCAGGATCTTCCCGTGTGGCCCTCTCTCCTCCATCCCAAGTTGTCACTCCTCTGTGGAGGGGGACTCAGGGATAGTGCCATCCCCTTCTTCATCCCCCGCCCCCGCATGGCTACCAGGCTCCATTGTGGAGAGAATGGAGAGCTTGACAGAGGTCCTGGGGACCAGCTCCTGCTTCTTCACCCACAGAGGCAGCTGTTGGGGACCCGCTGAAGGCTGGGCTCAAACCAGAAGACTGTTGCCTGCGGGGTACAGTCACAACCTTGGCCATGGGGACATGAGGACTTGGTCAGAAGCCTGGTGGCAGTCCAGGTGTCCTTCCAGTCTCACAGTGTGGGTTCCAATTTGTAATCACCAGGCAGGGTCTGCAAGGAGGCCCTGGAGGCCGCAGGGCAGGGAGAAGGCAGCCTGTCATTTGGACATTTCCTTGCAGGCCGGGGATTTTTCCATCCTTGCTGCCTGCCTGGAGGAAGGGCGCCCAGAGGCTGCTGCAGTCCTGGTGTCAGCCTGTTCCCTAGGGAACTCTTGCTTTGTCTGCCCTGGAGTCGGAGGCTGACCCAGAGTAACTTCAACTTCACTGCCCGATCACCCTGCCCTGGCCAGTGAGCTGGCTGGGGTCCATGTGGGACACAGTGACTGGGAGGCGTGGAGGGGGGACTGCAGGGAGGTCCCTGGGTTCAGGCACCAAGCAGTCCGAGATCCCTGGGAAACAGCAGGCATGTGACTGAAACACACAGTACGAGGCACTGCAGCGCCTGGTCCTTTAAATCTCACATCCAAACCTCAGAGTTCGAGGTTAGGAATGGTGGGGGCGGGGGAGGGGGCACAAGAAGAAAAGACCACGGAGATTTCAGCTTCCCTCCCTCCCTGGCTCTGGGCAGAGAATGGGAAACAGGTAACAGGTGGAGGGGCCAGAACATGAAACACCCAGGGGAAAAACAGATGGTGGTCCAGCCACCCTGGGGGCGCCACCAGGAGATGGGAGGAGGGTAGAGCCTGGAGAACAGGAACAGGACAGGCTGGGGCCCGAGCCCTGGGAAGGTAGAGCAGTTGAAGGTATTTACAGAAAAACCCTCAAAGTAAGTAAGTGATAACACTGTCCCCACTGCTTCTTGCTGGCAGGCTCTTCAAGGTCACTGAGTGGAGAGACCCAGGGAAATCCCAAGAAGGGACGGCAGAGGGGCCAGACGGTGACGGTGGAAAGGGAGCTGCTTGAGGCAGCAGGGTGAAACTGGGCCTCTTCGCCAGGTGAGGTGTTTAACCCAAGCCACCTGTCTTGTCACCACACAAACAGGCCAGCTGTTGACACAACACCCCACGTGGAAAGGGTCTGAGGAGGCCCCTGACCTGGGAGTGCTGTATCTGATGAGGCCCCACCTTGGTCCCCCTTCCTGCCCCCAAAGTCTGCTCCCCCCAGCTCTCCCAGCTGCTGAAACTGGACTCCACTTCAGACAGGGACTGACTCTGTCTCTGGCCAACAGCCACGCTGTCACCAACCCAGGCAGTCACACTGATGAACATGAGGCCCCTCAAGCTCGTCCCAAGCAAGACCCTGAGAGCCTTTTTTTTTTTTTTTTTCTTTCAAATGCAGTTCTTTTCCAACATTGCCTGCAACAGCTTTGGTGCAGGGATCTGGGGGCGGGGTAGGATGGGGAAGGCACGTGAAGAAAAGAAAGGAAAAAAACAGCCAATTGCACAAAGCCTTTCCCCGGAAAAGCCCAGGCTCTGGGGGTGGTCAGGACGTGTGGCTCCCTCCCCCCCACCCCCTGGTTGAGGCACAGATAGGGATTCGTTCCATTCCCCATGGGAAGGAGCTGTCTGGAGAGGGAGGGAGCCGGCGTGGGGGTCTGCGCGTGCGTGCGTGTGCATATATATATTTGTATGTATAATAGGCTATATTAGAAAATTCTCTATGTATAAATATAAAACACTGATATCCAAACATGACACCGCAGCGAACTAAAGTGCTTGCCAGGAGCTGGGCATGTGTAAGTACGCAGCTAAAACCATTCATCCTGAGTGCCCAGGACATGGGAGGAGCTGGGGAAGCAAACACATGGGGAAAGGGGGTGCTGACACCCCCCTGCCCCGCCCATCTGGTTACCACATCAACACCATGCACGCCTCATCTCCCCCTTTGCCCTACTTTCCCCACTGTGCTTCTGTCCACGAGGAGAACAGCGCTGGAAAGCTGGCATGGGGGAGGGCTGTGCCCACGACTTCCTCCGCCCACAGGGCTGGGCGTGAAGGGCAGGAGGGACAGAGGATTACTGTCATAATTAATAATTTGCAGAATGAAACACCACTGCTCCTCTAGGCTAGGCCCTGCCATCTCGCCTCCCGGGCCCCCTGCCTGGGTCAGGGCTGGAGGGAGGAAGCCTTGGGGCAGCTGACCCGGGGAGCTGCCCTTTGATCTGCAAGCCCCAAGCAAAGCATCAGCACCTCCACCATCCCCAGCCCCCCACCCTGCAAAACAAGACCCATCTGGTCTCAGACCCGCAGAAATGCCACAGGCTAGTGGTCATCAGAGCTCCAGGGAGAAGAGGGGCCCAGAGAGCAGGCCCCCCCAGGACACAGTGCTACAAGAAGGGGTTGGTGGTCGGAGGTTTGGAGGCAAATGGGCTTGATGAGGATCCAGTCTAGAAAGAAACAACCACAAATCGTTAGATTAGGGAGGAAAAGCCGGAGGCCCCAGACGAAGTGCAGCTCAGGATTCTTTTTCCCTCAAAATAACTGGGGAGGTGAGGTGGGGGGAGTGTGGACAACGGTGGGGCCGAGACGAGGTTCCCTCACAAGCCCACGCTTCCCTGCTTGGAGTTTCACGAGGAAGGGGAATGAGGGGTCCCACGTGGCCCTCTGCTCCTGCAGCGGTTCTGTCCCCAGCCCCCAGCATGAAAGGCCCCGTCCCACACCCGGGCTGGCACCGCACTGGGACGCTCACCATGAAGGGGTTGGTGGAGATCCCGGCCGGCTGGCTCAGGGGCCTCTGCCCCAGCTTGGCGGGTCCCAGGTCTCCGAAGGAAGAGCCTGGGAGGCAAGAGGAAAAGCTCAGCTGCCGCCCCTGTGCCCGGCTCCCTGCAGGGCAGGCACAGCCACATCCCGAGGCTGAAGCAGCCAGAGGGGCCTTCCCAAGGGCGGCAGTGACCGTGTGGAACAGTCAGGGGGCACAGGCAGGTCTGTGGCTTCCCTGGTCCCCGCTTCCTGGCCCAGAGGGGCGCTAGCTCAGAGGGCCATCTCCACGGTACATACTCCTGACTGGTTCTCTCACCAGGGCCGCCGGGTGGGCATGGGGAGAGAGGAGGGCAGTCTGAAGGTCTGAATCCCTTACCGTCCGGCTGCTGCGGTCCGGAGGGCTGAGCGGGGAAGAGCGCGGGTGGGAAGGGGCTGGAAAAGGCCCCAGCAGTGGGGGGCACTGTCTGGGGGAAGCCAGGCCCCGCACTGCTCATCCCGAAGCCGGGTCCTGTGGGGGGAGGGACGGGGGGCTCAGGTGAGGTTCTGGAAGGTACGCGGGAGCAGAGTTCTTCCTAAGTCCCTCCAAGGTGGGGAAATGTGGTGTTGTCTTTTCCTACCCAGAGGCCCCCAGTGGAGGGACCCCGACCGAGCTTCCACGCATCCTGCCAAACCTGCCCTCTCCTGCCCGTGGCCCGGAGAGCCGGGTGGTTATGAGCATGGGTACAGGATGGAACTGGGGGCAGCTGCCCTTAAATGGCATAAACTAACGCTGTTCTCCCATCTCTAAGACTGGGGCCAAGCCGTGAAAGTCAGACAACAGCGGCAAAGCCCCAGTTGTTGGGCCTGCCTCATGGGTCAGCTTGGTAGCAAATATGATGTTCTCTTCCTGGCCTCAAGGCTTTGAGAACCAAAAAAAAAAAAAAGGGGGGGGGGTATGAGCTTGAAGCTGAGAAGACCCCAGGGCTCTGGCTGAGAGGGCAGGGGATGGGGCCGTGGTGTCAGGTGGAGCCGGAGAGGAGGAGGAGGCTGGGCTCCCAGCGGGAAGCCAAGGGCGGCTCAGGTGAGAGGTGCAATTCTTTCTAACTCTGAGGTTTTGATTTGCAGACTGAGTGCCTCTACTTTTTGCCCACTAGGTGGCTTGGAAATTAAACCGGTCTGTCCTGGGCTGGTGACTCTGGAGTCAGGGCCGGGGGGGACGTCGGGGAGGCTTACCTGTGGCCAAACCATTGGGCTGGAACGGGTTGGTGGAAGGCAGCTGGGGGTGAGCAGCAGGTGCCGTGAAGGGGTTGAAGGCTGCTCAGGTGGCGTGGGGTAGAGGCAGGAGGAAGGATGGTTATTTTTCCTCATTTGGTTAATATCGTGGTAACAGCATCCGTCTCAGCCCTGCTCCGCCTCTCCCCCCTCCTCCCTGTCCAGAGTCTCCGATTTCCTTCTGGGTGGCTACACGAGACTCACCTCCAAAGGCAAGCCCTGTGCTGCTGCCTCCACCAGTGGGGGCCGACTGAAGCGTGGGGACCTGGCTGGCTATCCCGAAGACGCTGCCATACGAGGAGAGAAGTCAGCATGCACGTCATCCAGCACCAAGGGGTAAGCTGGGCATGGGACGGGGAGACAGCGAACATGTCCTGCCCGAAGGGAGGGGCGGAGCGGGCTGGGAAGGCGAGGCCAGGCTTGCTTGGCTGGCTCTCCTGCCCGACGCCAAGCTCCCGACGTCTGGTCCTACCTGTTAGGGATGCCTCCAGCTGATGCCCCTGGTCCCAGCAGGCTGCCCATATCTGCCAGGTTGTTGGGCTGACCGGCAGGTGCAAGAGGAGAGGCACCAAATGGAGTCGCTTGGCTGCTCCCTGGGCAGGCACAAGAAGCAGAACAGGGAGTGCGGGCGTGAGACCGGACTGGAGGGGGGATGGAGGCAGGGGTGCGGTGGAGGGACGGCACCAGCGGGGTCCTCTGAGCCAGCCCCTTCTCCTGACCGCCCAGTTCAGGACAGCTTGTCTCCCACTGGGAATTCTAGGCAGCCTGAATCTCGGGCTCCCTAGTGCTCCAAACCGCCGGCCCTGAGAGGAGAGCAGTGTTTGCTCAGGCAGGTCCTTGTCCCTCCTGCTCTAGTTTGGCTTCCGCTTCCCATTTTTTCCTTAAGAGATGGAAAATTTTTCCTTTGCCTAAACCAGCATTTCCACGCGTGGAGAAATGGTGTGAAGGGGCTGGGGAGGAGCCGGGAAGGGCAGAGAGGCTCAGGGACACTAGGGAGACTCCTGAATGAGGAGATGGCCGTGGAGGTGAGGGGCGTAAATCTCCGCCAGCACCGTTCCCACTGCCGGCCGAGCCACCTCCGCCCCTCAGGAGACCCCTGTCATGACCTCAGTGCAGGGCTGGGACGCTGTGCTCCCTGGTCTTCACAGCTGAACAGAAAAAGCAGGGAGGGGAGTTCCCGTCGTGGCCCAGTGGTTAGTGAACCCGACTAGCATCCATGAGGACACGGGTTCAATGCCTGGCCTCACTTAGTGGGTTAAGGATCTGGCGTTGCCGTGAGCTGTGGTGTAGGTCGCAGACATGGCCTGGATCTGGCATTGCTGTGGCTGTGGCGCAGGCCGGCAGCAACAGCTCTGATTAGACCCCTAGCCTGGGGGACCTCCATATGCTGCAGGTGCGGCCCTCAAAAGACCAAAAAAGAAAGAAAAAAAGGTAAAGAAAAAGCAGGGAGGGCAAGCCTCCTAGGGGAAGCTTTACAAAACTGCCCTCAGGGCAAGTTCTGGAAACCCTGAGTACTGTGGTGTGGCAAGAAGAGGCCCAGGCCCCATCATTTTAAGAAAGCCTCCTTATCTGAGGACCTAAGTCTCACCCAGAGTGTGGGATCCTGTCAACTACCCTGAGCCGTAGTGAGGGTAAAATGAGGCTACAAAGGGGAAAAATCTTGCTGCTTTTTTTTTTTCGGTCTTGTCTTGAACAAGTGGCCCTACCCTTGATATGACCTGCTGACTCCTACTCACCCTGCAGGCTTAACAGAACCATCTTCCGTCGGCCTTCCTGACCCAGATGTGAATTCAATTTTTCTCTCCTAGAACCTTGTTCTTTTCATTCCTAGCACTTGACGTATTTGTAGTGATGTATTTTCTGTATCAACTGGACCAATTCCACTGCTGGGAGTTTCCTTACAGATATAACTTTCCATTGTGCAAAGAAAGTTATTAACTATGGAGCTCTTTTTCTTTTTCCTGGCTGTGCCCATGGCAGGTGAAAGTTCCCAGGCCAGGGATCAAACCCACGCCACAGCAGTGACCTGAGCCATAGCAGTTGACAATGCCAGATCCTTAACCCACTGTGTCACTAGGGAACTCCTGCAGCTCTGTTTAATAGCAAAAGTTTGGAACATCCTACATATTTAGCAACAGGGGACTGAGGAAATAAATTACAGGATAGACATAATGGGGACTGGGGTGCAGCTATAAAAAATACCGAGGGAGCTCTTAATGTACTGATGAAAATATAACAGCACCTTAAAGAAACACCGGGGTGCACAACAGTGTGTGTTTTAGACCATAACACATGTCGTTAAAAAACAGGACAATAAGAAATGAGTAAATGAAGGAGTCCCCTTGTGGTGCAGAGGGTTAAGGAGCCAGCATTGTCACTGTGGCAGCTCGGGCTGCTGCTGTGGTGCAGGTTTGATCCCTTGTCTGGGAACTTTTGCCTGCTGCAGGCATGGCCAAAAAAAAAAAAAAAAAAAAAAAGGCCACCAGCTCCTTTTCCCAGGGGCAGGGCCTTGGAGAGGAGGGGACACGAGGGAGCCCAGCGTGGGGAAGGCTGCGGAAACACTTTGCAGGACCAGCACCTTGCATCGCATTTGTGGGAAAAGGGGAAGACGCCCACAGGAGTGGAGAAAGTGGAGGTGCAGTTCAGACAGGAAAGGTGATACAGCCAAACCCTGCAGAAAGGATGAGGGGGAGTAACCTTCAGAAGGCACTTTTCTTTCTCAGACACAAGAGGAAGAAGGAAAAGGCAAAGAGGAGGGCAAGAGGCAAGGAAGGAAATGGCAGAGCCAGCCTCGCTCTCAAAGCCAGGCTGCTCCCCAGCCCCTCACACCTCAGCCCCCGTGTCTTGTTGGGAAAGTTTGGGTTGTTTTTTTTTGAACCCCTCAGAACTGTAACGAGAGTCTCCATGCCTTCTCTTCTAAAGGGTCAGGCTGCTGTGTGTGTCCAGACCCCGGGTTAAGGGGTCTTCCCTGTGCTGGGTGCTGAGCGCTCCTGACCGGCCCCAGCTCTGACTTGGAGAGCCCGAGATTCGGGCGGGGACGACAGATGCCAGGGCCCGCCGGCCGAGAGGTTCCAGAGGTGGGCTGCTTCTTGAGGGAGAGCCAACGCTCAGAAGACGGAGCTCTCCTTGGCCACTCTCCTCCCGTCCCCTGGCTTCCCAGAGGAACAGTGCGGGACTTCACCCCTCTCTGATCCACAGGCCCCGAGGAAGCCGGGAAAACCTGAGACCTTGTGCTGGATCTTCTGCTTCTCAGACCCCAGCCTTGCCTTTGCCTGCCTGACTTGAGGTACGAGGAATTTCCAGGGGGATGCAGCTCCCTGTCCTCACTTAGGCCTGACTCTTCAGTCCTGCTCTGGGCCCTGGGGTCCGGGCGAGCCCATGGGTGCAGACCAGCTCCTGGGCCCTCCAGGCCTGCAGAGCTGTGCCGCCTGGTGGGCACTAGAGGGCAGAGGCGGGCCTCGCTCCCCGGGCGGGCGCCCTGCACAGAGGGCCATTCTCAGAAAGGAGGCCAAGGCTGGGAGGACCCGGGAGCAGCCGCGCTCCTGATGGCTTCTTAGCCACTTCCAGAGCCTCACTTTCCACAGCTGGATTTGTGGACTGAGCTTCTAAGAGTTTCAGGAAAACTGCACTTTTAGAAACCTCCCCTTCTCCCTACTCCCCCTCAGATATAAAAATACAGCTGGGCTTGTCAGAGAGACACCCGCCTCTCACTCAGATCTTCCTACTTTGTACCCAGTGGTTCTTCGTGGCACACGCACAGGGACACCCTTGTGATCACGGTGTGCTGGGAAGTGAATGGCATCCGCCACTCATCTGACACCTGGGTTTTGGCCAAGTCATTGGCCAAGCGGAGCCAGTGTCCTCAGCTACAAAATGGGGAACTTTCTTTCCTCAGGGAGCTACTACGGGGGCGTCCTTGCACACTATTGGGGTGCTGGGGGGCTCTGCGTCCACTGCGGGCTGACACTGGACAGAAGGTTCAGCCCAGGACAGCTCCGGGGCGGAGGCCTCCCTTCTCTCCTCGGCGCGCACTCTGATGAGTCGCGCGAGGAAAGCAGCTCTAAATGTGGCCGTTCCTAACTACCTTGGCCCCATTCCCGGGACCACCGCTCTCTCTCGCTAAACTCAGCATTCCCGTAGTCGTTTACACCCTTACCAACAGCACACACAAGGCCTATTTCCCCACCCAATACTGGCCATTATAAATCTTTAAAACTTGTGTGAATATAATGTGCCACATTATTATCTTATCTTAATTTGTGTTTTCTCTGATGAGTTAGGTTGAGGTCATTTTCAATTTGTGATTTTATTTCCCTTTGGGGTAGAATTTACTTCTAACCCTTGTCCATTATTCTAATCTCTCTTATTCAGAGGAATTTAAAAAGGCATCTATAAAGGGTGGGGAAAAAAATGTATACATGTAAGAGTAACTTGATCCCCATGCTGTAGGGCGGGAAAAAATAAAAAAATAAAATAAAAAGGCATCTATGTTAAGGTTACTAACTTTTTGTTTGTTTTCCACATTGTAAGTATGTATCTTCTCCTTAGATGCTTCAGGTCTTTAAGGACATGAAATATTGTTTTAGGAAATTTTTTTTTGCTTTCTAGGGCCGCACCTGCAGCATATGGAGGTTCCCAGGCTAGGGGTCTAATCGGAGCCGTAGTCGCCAGCCTACGCCAGAGCCACAGCAACGTGGGATCCGCCGTGTCTGCAACCTACACCACAGCTCACAGCAATGCCAGATCCTTAACCCACTGAGCAAGGGCAGGGACCGAACCTGCAACCTCATGGTTCCTAGTCGGATTCGTTAACCACTTTGCCACAATGGGAACTCCAGGACATCTTTTACCATATAGAAAGTGACCTATGCAATTTCTCTGTTAGAATTTGCGATTTTATTTCCCAACATATGGTCAGATTATACATGGGTTATATGTTTGAAAACAATATATATTTTCTTTTTTGTTACAGAGTTCCTCTTATATTTCTTAGGTCAGACTCGTTCAAGTGTTACTCAGATGGTCTACTTCCTGTCTGTCTACACCATCTATTAATCTTGTTGGTTTATTAAATTTTCACGTGTCTGTTTTTGCTTTATGAATTTCAAGGCTACCCTGTCAGTTACTTTAAATTCACAGTGTGAGAACTTTGTTGTGAATTTTAACTTCTATCAATATAAAATGTCTCTTCTTGTTCCATTCAAAAATATTAAAATAAGAGTTCCCATCGTGGCTCAGCAGTAACGAAGCTGACTAGTATCCATGAGGATGAAGGTTTGATCCCTAGCCTCGCTCAGAGGGTTAAGGATCTGGCGTTGCCTTGAGCTGTGGTTTAGGTCGCAGACACAGCTTGGATCCCACGTTGCTGTGGCCCTAGTGTAGGCTGGCAGCTGCAGCTCCAATTCAACCCCTAGCCTGGGAACTTCCATATGCCAGGGTGTGCCCCCCCCCAAAAAAAAATATATATAAAGATAAAAACAAAAGCAACCAGTCCCTGGTGGGAGGTGGGAGGGCTGTGGGCAGAGCAGAGAGTCAGGAACTCCTGAGCTGTAGCCTCCTCTGTAAAAGGGCTACATTTGAGGGGTTCCTTCCAGACCTCAAAACTCTGGGGTCAGATGACCTGAGATGGGGCTCTTGCTTTGGGTTGGCTGTGGGGTGGAAGAATAACTTACCAAAGCTGTAACTTCCCGCTAGCATCCGACTGGCTGGCAGTGAGGGTGGGAAAGGGCAAGGCCGGGCAGGTGGGGAGGGGAGAGAGAGAGAGAGTCAGTCACTGGCTGTCCTCAGACGTCTGTCCTTGCTGTGCTGCCCTGCCCTCCAGGGTGCATGATTTCCAAAGGAAGGGGGCAGCCCGACAGCTCTGAAGACAGACGAGGGGGGCGTAGGGAGGAACCCACTGCTTTAGGGGTCTTTGGACTCTTGATGGTGCATGACCAGCACAACACAGGGTCTGCAGGCTGCTGCTGTCTGAGGGCTGCGTGAGGACTTCTGTAGACCTCCTCGGACGCTGACCCAGCCTGGCCCTGGGGGCACTCTAGGGGAAAGGTCATGTCCATTCTCAAGGTTCCTAGGACTCAAGTCTCCCCTGCGTCCCTATAAGCAACCTCCTGGTGAGCAACCTAGACGGCTCCTGCTGCGGTTGTAGCCATTTTCCTTATGAGAAAAAACTACAACAGAGCCCCTTCTTCCTGACGGGAACTGCACCACACTCCTCTCCTCCTTCTGGAGCGTCCCTTTGTCCAGGTCCTTGGGCCGGCCACACACACGTGAATGGAGGGTGATGTATGCGTGTGGACAGCTGGGGCGGGTGTGAGAGAGAGAGAGAGAGAGAGAAGGGGGAGGCGGGAGGGGCAGAGTTTACCTGGGGGCACCGGCTGGGCCGGGAACGGGGCTTGGCCAGCAGGAGGAATGCTTCCAAACGCAGAGGAGCTGGCGCTGCTGCCAAAGGCATCGAAGTTGGCAAAGCCCCCGTGGGACGGCGTTTGGCCTGTAGGTGGAGAGAGCGTTAAGGTTATGTCTATATAGAATGCTATGGAATCTGTGTCACCCAGGCTAACTCTCAAGGCCAAAGGCCACCCAGTGGGACATCGGCTTCCCACAGGGTCCTCTTCAGAGGGAGCTGGCAGGAGCCTGGGACAGAGGGTCAGACACATGCAGACGGACAGGGGATCTCAGCGGCCTCCAGGCTCACTCTCCATTTTGTATCTTTACTCCACGAGGCATTAACATTTCTGTCAGGGCCCAGTTTGGGTGGAATAATGGGAAAAAAATTTTGTTGCGGGGAAAGGGCTTAAAGAGGCAAAAGGGAAACTAGATAACTCTTTCGGGCAACGCTCTATTGGCACCGCTGATCTCCGGGAAGAGGGTGGGGGAACACATGACAATTCCCTAGCCTCCTTTGATTGACTGATTGATTTTTTTTTTGGCTGCACCATGCAGTGCCATCATGTGAGATATCAGTTCCCAGATCAGGGATTGAACCTGGGCCACAGCAGTGAAAATGCCGAGTCCTAACCACTAGACCAGCAGGGAACTCCCTCTTGCCCCATTTTAATAGAGAAAGCAGTAGGAAAGGCTCTTTCCTGTGCTCTAAAAGGGAGCGCTAGGACCCCCCAGCTGTATGGCTTTACGGTCAAACTCCCAACCCTAAGCCCGGCTGTGCTCACCTGAACCCCCCCTCCCAGAGTTACCCACACGTTCATTCCCGCAGAGAGCTAGAGGCAAGTGAATTCCTTGTGTTGGGGGACCTATGCTGTGGAAAGGTTCTATCCCAAGTCCACTTACCCCCAAAGGCTGGGAATGCAGCAAAAGCTGGTGCCACCTGGGGAGCAGCGAAAGGGTCTCCACCGATGTCAGCCAGCAGGTCCGTACTGGCTTTTTTGACTGAGGAGTGGGGAGCTGGCTGAGAGCTCCGGGGCTGGGACGTCCGAGGCTGAGACTGACTGACAGCCTTGGAAGAGAAGGCAGTACATGCAGCGCTTGGAATCCCCGACATGACTCAGGCCCCTGCACGGCGCCCCGGGCTGCCCCCAGATGGGCAGGTGGAGAGGGGAGAGGGAGAGGTTTCCTGGGCAGAAGTTGCCTGAGCCCTGCTCACACCTAATCCCTCGTCATCTCAGTGCGCCAGCTCCCAGAACCACACACTTTGGAGCCTGTTCGTCAAGGTAAGCCTGAGATACACAGGGGTGTTGCCCAACAGCCCCCCCTGGAGCTGTTACTGCCTCATCCTTCCCAGGTGCTTGAAGCAGCTTCCTGGCCCCTGTCTTTCCTTGGAGGGAGGGTCAGGGTTGAAGGTGATACTCTGACACCCCTAAAGGCCACTTCCTGTTGGGTCCTTTCTTCCCAAACATACAAGTCCACAGTGAGAGATGCAAGACAGAGGTAACAGCAGGGCCAAGAACCAACTCTCACGTCCTGTACTGCCATCTGCTAAGTCCAGGAGATTTGATTGAGGAAACTGACACCCCTACTGCCCAAATCCCCAAGTAATGTTGGGGCACAGATCTGAGAGTTACCTGGCTGGAGGTGGAGACAGCAGCTGAGAGAGATGGCACGGGGTCTCCCAGAAGTGTCCGCAGGGGCTTCCCTTCCGGGATGGAGCCCTGGACTGGGGTGGAGGCACTGCCTTTGGTATACTCGGGCCCCTTGACTTGGTCTGGGGGGACATACCTTTGAGAAAGAAGAGTTGCGCTGAGAGGGGTGGGGGAAGACCTCAGACCTCGCTCAGCTTAGGTACTTGAGAAAACACAGGTAATAGCAGTCAAAGCCTTTTCTTATTTTCCTATTTTCTGAACTTAAAGGGAATTTAGCAACTTAGCAAAGTTCTGCCCAACTTGAGCTTCTCCTCTACTGTCAGATGCTCCTTTTTTTCCTCAGGAATGTTCCGTTTGCTCTGGCTTGTGTCTCTTTGCCCCTCACCTCTCCCACCTCTTTCTGACGTGTCAAACCATCTGAGTTTCAAGTACTAACACCCGCAGTCATGCTGACGTAGGTGATCCTACTTTCCAGCTTCCTACTCAAGGGCCCCTTTTATTTGCTGGGAGTGTCTTCAAGCTCCTGCTTCTCAGCCCCATAAAAAAGTCTCTGCCCCCTTGTCTTCTAAGTGCTCACCATCTATCCTGCCGGCTCCCGCTACTTCTCATAAAATCCCCTCGCACTCCAGTGGATGTGGTCTCTGCTTGGGATGTATCTTCTGTATCCAAAATGCTGTTTTATCTATCCCAGTCTCTTTGCTCCCTGCATTCTCTTCTCCACCCCCCAGCTACTCCCCAGCATGCACACACCCCAGAGATCCAACAATAGGAAGTGACACCTGGGGATAGAGAAGGGGGAACAGAGATGCCGTTTCCACAGCAGGAAAACAAGGTACGTATACATCATGGGTTAAAAGCATAAAGCTTTAGGCCAAGTGCTTCCTGCCACCTCTTCCCATAAACGAGATCAGCTGAGCCGTCAAAACTGACCACAGTCCCTAGTCAGGGGGCCTCGCTCTCCCCTCCAGTCTACTGTCTTCCCAAAAGAGGGTCCCCAACCTGCAGGCTTGGTGACCAAGAGCACGTTGTTCTTTCCTGTGCCTTTATTGTTTGAAGTTAGAATTTAGCCCTCACTGAATCTGAGGGGAAGAGACTCAACCCTCATCTAGCCTTTGAGAGATGCTCCGATTCAACTCTGGAAACTGGCCTGTAGGACGAAGCACGCCTAGGACACCTCTCTCCAGTGCGATCCCTTCCGCCCCCTTACCATCTCTTCTTCTCATATTTTTCCTGGAGAAACTCCTTCACTTTCTGAGGATCCCTGGAATCTGGTATTAAGGATGTCCGAGCATCAAAAAGCCCCAGCCAAATCTTCCTGCACACCTAAAGGAATGAAGTCAGGCGACAGAGGAGTTGGGGCAGAAAACCTGGAATGGGAATAGTGCCATTTCCAGCGTCTTCATCAGTAAAGATTTCTTGAGCCTGGACAGAGGGTAAGGATGTGGGTACCCTTCCACGACAGATATGACCCCTGTCCTCACAGAGCCCCTCATCTAAGGGCGAGGTCATGCCTTAGATAAATACAAATACGTTTAGAATGACGCATGACAAACCTTGTGAAAGAAAATAAAGGGCCGTGAGAAGTATGGGGAACTAAATTTGGATGGGGGTGGGTCAGGAACAATTTTCAGAGCTGTGGCTCCCCGAGCACTCTCCAGAGGCCCTTGCTGGCACCCTGCAAGTAAGTCCATCCCCCGTGAGCTAGGGGTGCTGCTAACACCCAGGCTGGCATCTATCTTCCCACCTGCAGATTTAGCCGGAGAAGGGGATTAACTCATTTTCAAGTTAACAACATGGGCTTAAACCTGGTTGCTGAGGCTCAAGTCAGCGGAGCTGGCTCCCGGAGCTCTTCCTCAGAGGCGCCCGTCAACCTGAACACCCATCAGTATGGGGCATTGCCCCCTCCAGTGCCCAGGGGCCACCCCAACAGGCATTCTGCTCCTTCCCCTGATTCCTCCAAGGGGCCCAGACAAACCACAGTCTGTGTAACTAAGATTCATGCACATACACGTGGACATGAGATAAGATACCTTATATACTAAAAAATAAGAGGAACCGGAACAAAAAAGAAAACAGTAGGGTTTTCGTATGATCATGAGGCAAAGCTCTGCTGACAGGGCAACCAGAGCTGGCAGTGGAGGCTCACCTCGTTTCCCCGGGACTGCAGGAACACTACTTCAGGCTCTGTGAAGGTTGTCATGGAGATGGACTTGACTCGATGAGGGGGGTTCAGCCCTCTCCTGTGGGAGCGAAATGGAACGAAAAAGAAGTCGAATGCCGGAGTTGCGGTTGTGGCTCAGCGGGTTAAAAACCCGACACTGTCTGTGAGGATGCAGGTTCGATCCCCGGCCTTGCTCAGTGGGTTCAGGATCCGACTGGCTCTGATTCAACCCTTAGCTTGGGAACTTCCACATGCCAGAGCTGCACCCGTTAAAAAAAAAAAAAAAGAAAAAAAAAAGGAAAAAAAAGTAGAAGGCCATTAACACCGCAGGTCTGTTTGTGGGAGGAGGGGGAGGGAGAAAGACTAAACCAATACAAACGTTAAACTCTCTGAAGCTACTTCCTAGTTCAAGGAAAGAAGGGAAGCAAGAATGTTCTGGACGCTTCTCATAAGAGATCCTGGGAACATCCTGGGACCCCAGTCATTCTGCAGAGGAAGGTGGGGCCCCCACCCAGTGGCCTGCTCTCCCTCGGCTCAGACCCTAGCAGTTCAGTGTTGAGGCTGAAGGGGTACTTGTGGGAACTCAGGCCTGTGACCACTTCCCAGTTCTGGCTTTATCATTGTTTCAGATCTACAGCACATCCTCAAGGTCCCAGGGCCCATGAAGACACGAACCCCTCAAGCACGAGGGAAGGCAAAAATGAAGGCGCGTGACTGTAGTACCAACAGAGATTCAGAGACAAAAGAGTGTCCAGGCTGGCTGCTCCTCTTGTCTACATGGGAGGCTGGCGTGGTGTAAGGATGCAGTGGGGCCTTGTCTTTCAGGGAGTGATCTCGGGGAAAAGAAGTATTCCAGACTTTCTTACTTCTAGATCTTTCAGCGAAGCAGGAGGAAGTCAGGTTCAAGCATGGGATGTGAGACTGGCAAGAGTCAGGAACACACACCCTGTAGTGATGTTTTGTGCCGGCCCTGTGTGTTCTGTTAACTCCCTGGGAGTCCAGCTCTGCCCACAGATGCCCTGTGGACATTACAGCAGAGAAGACTTCCTAGCCCCACTCCGCTGCCCCTCGGAGTGTTCTAGCAGGAACTACAAGCTGAACCGGGCAGGGTTTCAGAGGTTCCCCTTTCTTTACCTTCCATTTTATTCTAGTCTAGACTCACTGCCTTCATTAGATTAAAACAAAACTGGCTAAACCAAAACAAACTAGACCCTGGGGCCGGGAGTGAAAGACCACATGCAGGAAGGGCAGGCTCAACGGAGGAGCCTCTTCAGGCTTTCACTGCCCTGGAAAAAGTGGGAAAACCAAGACATGAAAGTAAAGTAACTCCAGAATAGGGTCCTGGCCGATGCCCTCAGGAAAGCCAACAAAACTTGCCAAATGGCAACCGTCGGAAAAGGGAGAATGCGCACGTTCAAGCTCGTAGGTGCACGTGCTGAAGAAGGTGCCCGGCCAGCCCGGCAGCAGGGCAGTGAGTGGGTTAGCCTAAGTGAAGGCAGCTGGGCTGGGGAGAAGGAGCAGAGTACGCAGTACACGGCGAAGGGCGGCTGCTTTAAATGGCTGATTTTGAGATTCTAACCAAGGATAGGAGGAACACTGGACGCTACACTTGGGGGTGTTTTCAGACTCTGATGGGTCTCAAAATACCCCTTTAAAAGAGAAGCACAAAAAAAATAAAATAAAATAAAAGAGAAGCAATATCAAAGAGGATGGATGCCCGGAGGAAAGATGAGAGCAGGGAAAACCAAAAGCAAGGCTTTGTAACCAGGTGTCAAACAACAGCTCTTAAACTTGACTTGACCTGGATGCCCTCCTGAGTGCATGTCAGAGAGATTCCAGTTTTCTCTCCCAGAGCCTCTCTGTTATAACGGATTGGTTTTGTTTTGTTCCAAAGTCAAGACAGTCTGCTTTTATACCCTCAGCCCTTCTCCCCTTAACCACTACGCCCTTCCCCCGTGAATGCCAGGCCTTTCTGAGGTCTGGCCAGAGCAGACCTCTCTGTTCTATGATCCTGGGCCGCCTCTTCACCTCCCACTAACAAATATTTACTTTGCCAAAATACAAGGCATTGTGGTCGGCACTGTAGGGGATACAAAAATTAGAGGACCTAGTTCTCAATTCCCAGGCACTCGCTTCCAAGAAGGGCCCAGGGAGCCCAGACAAGGGCACGCCTCAGCGCGGCAGGGTGCCATTTAGGTGTACATGGTCAGGTCGGGGAGGATGTGGCACCAGGATGCAGCAGTGAGGGAAGAGAAGCGGTCATGGGAAAAGTAAAATGTATTATGTTTACACTAGCAAAACAGATTCTAAGCCTATCACAAAAAGGTCATTGACATTTCCTGAAAGGACAACCAGGAACTGTGAGCAGAGTGTAAACAGGGAGGTGTGCTTCCTTGCGGGGGGTGGGGGGCCGGGAACTTGACCCACTCATCAGTCTAGCGGCGATGCTGTGAACAACAGAACTTCCTATGGCTGAGCTGGGACTGGAGGGGATTTTTGGGGGCGTGTGGGGGAGAGGATAAAGGGAAGGCAGAGAAAATAAGTGATTTAGGTGCTTTGGGCCAAATGAATCTCATGGAACAGGATGTTTCCATAGCACGGCACAAAAAGCACTGCTCTGACCTTGATGTCTGTTGACTGGATTATGTATAACCAGAGCCATGGTTTGGGGGCAGGGAGAGTCTACAAGGCAACCCTCTGCAGCCCAGGACGAGGGCCTAGTTACATGGCCTATGAGTCAGAGCGTCTGTCTCTGAATCACAGAGGCCACTGCTGGCTGAGAGAAGGCATTTAGAAACAAGAGCCCCTTGCCTCCCAGTAGCTGAAATCAAATGGTCTAGGAGTGTTGTCTGTTACTAGTACCTCCCAGAGTCATTCACTGGGCCAGATGGGAATCACTGGGCTGGATTAAACAGACCCAGCTCTCCAGCTTGCACCCAGTCTCCCCAACGTAATGCTCAGGTTCTCCCCCAGAGAAGTGAAAGCTAGAAGGAGGCCCTGCCCTTTGCTTATCACAGCAAATCTCTTCCGTTATTTCAAGCCAGGAGGAGCTGGGGAAATAGAGATAAGTGTGTTTGCCCAGAACAGGGCAAGCTGTCCTAATGGAAAGCAAGGTACACTGCTGGTGCGCCAGCCTCAGGCCAGTCATGGTCGTCTTCTACTCGGGTTTCTTTTTTACAGGGCGCCTAAATGGCATGTGAAGTACTCAGAATCATTCTTTGAAGTACTCGGAATTACTTGGCAAGGGAAGCAACTTGCAGAGATCCTGAAGTCTGCCCAAGCCTCTCTCTCTTTCTTTCCTTCCCTTTGATTCTAGGAAGCATACTACTCTTTCTGCAAATACCACACCTTCTGTTTCTCTGTGGTCATCATCCTCGAACTGGCCCATATTTTGCTTCTATTTTGCTTCTATCTTGCTTCATAAAAGCCTCAAACCTGCTCAGCTGCTCAGCTAAGAAGGTTCTGCCAGGTCGACAGTGGAAAAAAACCATTCTACCCAGCGCCCAAGTTCTTTCACTCATGCCAGGTTTGGACCTGGGAATTCCTTACCTCTGAATATCTGTGTTCAAATTCAAACACCCTAGATTGTGTTTCTTTGCTCCTGGAATTCTATTCCTCTGCCTCTGAGCAGGGTTCGGCTAAGCCGGGTTAGCTCTTACCTTGGACTCAGACCTTGCCAAGAAGAGTCGCTATTAGGACGGCTCCCCTGTGACCTTGCTCCAAGGTCAATTTCACTAGTTTGGGGGATTTCTTCTTTATCTCACTGCTTCAGTCCATTCCTGAAGTTCTTTCTCAGTGACAAGAGTAGACAGCTGCCCCCTTGGAATTCCTGCTGTGGCGCAGCAGGCTAAGGATCTGGCATTTCTCTGCAGTGGCTCGGGTTCTATCCCCAGCCATGGTACAGTGGGTTAAGGATCCGGCATTGCTGCAGCTGTGGCTCAGATTTGTTCCCTGGCCCGGGAACTTCCATATTCTGCAGGTGCAGCCCAGAAAACTCCCAGACAAGCCCCTGCCCCGCCCCCCCCAAAAAAAACAGCTGCTCTCACAGAGAAACTTGTAGAATCCTATCGCCAGCTACCTTCCTCTTCAGGTGCAATCTCAATCCTTTCTCATTCCTGCCCCCTCTTTGGCAATCTCATCCCTTTGGTAATTGATGATTTTCTTAGGGACTTTTCAAGTTGTCCAAGATTTGACAAGTTGTCAAATCTGTCATTTGAGAGACCCTGTCCACCTCTGCCCAGCAGACGTGAATGTGAAAGGTGAGGTGGAGGGGATGGAGGGGGAGGACGAAAATAAGAGCAAGGCATAAGTCTACCTCTCCACCCCAGACAGATGGAAAAGTACTGAATTATTGAACAACATACTACATGTTTCCTTCCCTGGAGATAAAAGTGCTTCAGCTGGAACAGCTACTAGCGAGATCGACAGGGAAACTAAGGCACCAGGAGGGTAGCAATGTGTCACAAATAAAGAGCTGACACCCAGTCCAGAGCTCTGTCCACCTTAATCCTGACCTAATCCTATTGTAAAGTTGTGCAGAAGCAGGAGAGACAAGGACTGAGACCTGAAGGAGGGTGGATTTAAGGATAGGCCAAAACAGGGCAGACGGCGTTCCTGTCGTGGCTCAGTGGAAACAAATCTGACTAGTATCCATGAAGACTCAGGTTCGATCCCTGGCCCTTCTCAGTGGGTTAAGGATCCGGCATTGCTGTGGCTGTGGTGTAGGCCAGTGGCTACAGCTCAATTCGACCCGTAGCCTGGGAACCTCCATATGCCGCACGTGGGGCCCTAAAAAGACACCCCCCGCCCCAGAACACAGACCTGGTCTGGGAAGCACGTCACGTACTTGGGTGAAAAACTGGGTGTCAAAGATAGTGCCCTGCCGTGATGCCAGTGACATCTCAGGCCTCCATCTATTTTCTTT
Source organism: Phacochoerus africanus (assembly GCF_016906955.1). NCBI lineage: Eukaryota > Metazoa > Chordata > Mammalia > Artiodactyla > Suidae > Phacochoerus > Phacochoerus africanus. The sequence goes on along the minus strand of NC_062548.1, from coordinate 9,421,394 downwards.
TAAAAGAAAAGTGGTTTATTCATTGAGGCACCCAAGCCAACCAGAACAAGAAAGAATACTGAGGCACTGCTTTGGAAGTAAATTCTTTTCAAAAGCAGCAGAATCATCTTCTATTGGAAAGTTAGAAATAAAAGTAAACAAACAGGCACATGTATAGGGGAAATAAATGGATCTATATCCAGGTTAAGGAAACTAGGTATTGGAAGAAAACCAAATGAATAAAACTAGGTCAAATTTGGGACCTACAATTGTGGCAGCATGCATGTAAATTTAGAAACAGCAGAAACTAGCAGCTTCTCTCTCAGGCCTTCACACCAACACTGTGGGCTTTTGCTACAGCTGAGAAAATACTTCTCATTTAAAAAGAGAGCAAGAATGAACTCACACACGCAGAGAGGAAGCATAATCATACCCACCCACCAATATTAAAATCTCATGTTTTTTCTTCAGATCTTGGGAAATTCACCTTCAGTTCCAACAGTCAACTTTGTTCTATCAGTCAGTCCAGCCAGATGGGAACCCTGGTAATTCTGCTCACTGCCCCCAGGACACTCCATCCCCCTATGTAGAAAACATGTTTGTAACACAGTCAACAGAAAACTGGCTTCCAATCCTGCTGTCTCCTTTCGCTGCCTATAGGGCCAAGTGTGATACTTCAACTCCGCCGCACACCCCCGCCCTCAACCCCGGCAACATCCTCTTCATTTTGAGAAAGAGTATTTCTTCTCTTTTCATCCTTTTCATCGTCATTCTCAGTATGAGCCCCTCACTCTCTAACACATCCTGAGCCTTAGTTTACTTCAAAGCACTTACCACTACCTTATATTACGTATTTATGATTTATTTACAACCTATGGCCTCCACTAGGATGCAAGCTACATGAAGATGAGACTTTGTCAATTTTGTTCATTACCATATCTCCAGTGCCTATAACAGTGGCTGGGGCTTGAGAGACAATAAATGTTTGTTGACTGACTGACTGAACGTGTGTGCTATTGGCCTACTACGATTTTTCACTTCCTAGCACCAAAGAATCCTATGGTCAACCATGTGGATTTAAGATGTATGCATCACGGAGGAGCCATGCCTCTCCACTGCCTGCTGGACTGTGTGTGCCCCCTCCCCACTCTGCAGGCAGCAGGAAGCATGCCCCATCCCGTATTCTGCCTCTGACCCACCTGCCAGCTCCCAGAAGTCCATCAAAAGACACAGGTAACACTTTGTGAAGCCCCTGCTCCCCTTCAAGCTTTATATGCCTTGTCCTAGTCTATGCTAATTACAATTCCAATTAGCAAAGGAAAAGTACCAAACCACCAGAACCAGGGCAGCCCTTCCCAGCCAGGGATGTCACAGCTTTCTTGTAGAGCTGCTTCTGACGTGTCTCTCCTTATCATCTCTATATGCCTTCAGTGCAGCTTCACGTATTGGTCCAGCTTCTTGACCCTTCACTCTTCCGGCTAACAAAGGGGTGGCCTAGCTTCTCATTTCCCAACTATCAAAATGTGTTCCCTCAAGTCTACTGTCGCAAGAATCATTCTGAGCGATTCTCATAATGCTTCGCCAAAAATACTAAGCAAAAATATTCTTTCTAGAATTTTTTGAAACTAAAAAAAGGAGGGGGGGTTGGTGGACTCCCCCCAAACTGGTCCTACTGTAACTTAAGTTCTTAAGGAGCTAAGCCCCTAGTTGCAAGTTCATACACCACAGAGACAAGCCTCTTAAAATACTTCTCTATTAATCAATCCTTAGGCCACACTTACCTCCACCCAGTGTCTGTCCAGATCACAGATGTTTTGACTTGTCAGCAGTGAGATCAACAATAAAGACCACAGGGGAAAGTGGGAAAGTTCTGCAATTTGTGCACTGATATGAAGGAGTTAACTTTTCCAGCAGAAGAAACCAGGTTTTTAATGTGAGCCACATCCCTTGGCCCTCCTTCTGTCCTGATTGAGGGATATTCATTGTAGAAGGGAAATGTTATCTACGGGATACTTTAAACCAAGATCTATGAACTAATGATAATGATGTCAGCACTTGCCATTTATTCAGTATTTTATCTTTCATGCCATCACAGTAACCATGGGAATGAATTAACACTGTTTCCTAACATTTTCTTCTTGGGGCCTAGACTCTGGTATGCCATCAATTTTATCCCCCTGCTTCGTTTTACTTCTCTCCAGACTCTATAATCAGATTTGCCTTTTCATAACAGGATCTTCAGGAATCTGCTTTCTACTCTATGCTATAAATATTCCTAAACTTTGCTCCTATTCTCAAAGTAGGTCCCAGCCTCAGGTCTCTATCCTTCTACCTCATTTGAGCCTCTCTCTACTTTTGACACATTCCTGTTTGGTTCTAAACCACTGTCCTAAGAGCCACAGTGCTTTTCACTTAGGCTAAAATCAGGTCTATCCTCACAGCACACGAGCGAGGTTGATCAAAACATAGAAGATTGACTAAGGAGGTAAAAACTGAAGAGAAATCCTAAACTGCATGAGGAGACCTGGATTCTCATTTCTGTTCTGCCATGATCAGAGCTAATATCAAACAACAAAGGCTGAAAACAGCAACCCCCATCTGGCACTGAATAAGTTACTAAACCTCTCTTTGGTTCTGTTCTCCCATCTGTCACGCAAGAACAATGCTGCTCCCTCTTCGGCTCCTAAAGGTGTGAGAAGAAACAAGGGATGCACTCCTAGTTAAAAATGAAATCAACCAACCAATGTATTAATACTAAAAAGTCAAAATAAATCCCTTGATAAACTTATAAAAAATAGACAGACAGGCTTGGTATCACATGTTAGTCATGCATCTAACCAGATAATTCCCTAAGGGGGAAGAAGAACCTTACTATGTAACCAGAAATCTGGGCTGGAACCATGGCTCTAAATTAGCTCAGGCATGACCAAACAGAGTGCCAACCTCTAGGGTAGCATTGCAGATTATACAACAAAGCCCCCTCAAATCTAGGAAGAGCTGCCAGATGCTACTACCAGGAGCAAGGCATGGCAACAAGGAGCTTAAAAGTGTAAATTATTACACTTAAGGATGGCTCACCCAGAACCCCAAACCTTTGGAAAAGTTAAGTTCTCTAACAGGGCAATCCACCAGCATCTCTTAGATTTGTAAGAAATTTCCCTCTGGGTAGCATTCCAAAGATTAGAATCTGCTCCTGAACATTGGAACAGGGCTCTGTACCTGCCATTATCTCTTTCTGTCGAGGTGGGTTAACTTACCTATTTTAAATCGTTTTCTGCGTCCCACACTCCAGGATGGGCACAAGCCAGAGGGAAGAAAGGTACCCCTTCATTCTGAGCCTCTACTGCTTTCTTGCTTGCCCTCCACCTACACGAGGTTCCCTTTCAAGGTGTTTTTGTCATCTTCCAGCTTTTAAAATCTCTAACCCCCTCACCCCCAGAATCCTTCAATTGTCGCCTCCTTTAGGGAGTTTCTCCAGTTCTCTCATTTCCTTCCTTTCCCCTGCAACGCGACTCCAAGCGTGTCTTGTCTCCTCTGATCCTCTCCCTTTCCCATGACAATTCTGCAGCAGACGACCCTCTCTGCACATCCCGCGCGTCCCAGGCCTCCCTGGCGCCCCCAACCTCAGCTCTGTCCCTCTGCCCGGGGTCCCACTGTCCCCAACGCCAACACTCCGCTGCTTCTTCCCTGTCCTCCCCCCGTGTCGTTCCACTCACAGGAGGCCGGAGCAGGTGGTACAGACGAAGCTGCCCACAGTGATATCCACGTAGGTGACCCCGCGCTGGGCGCACTCGAAGCAGTGGCGGTTCCCGGCCTGGCTGCAGCCTCCCAGCTCCCGCACCCGACGACACCACACCTCGGAGGCCGCCTCTGCCTCCGCCTTTCCCCCGCCGACCCCGCCACCTGGTCCTGGGCCCTTCTTCGCCGCCATCACCATGGCCGCTCAATCCCGCAGACCTCCTCCCGGCAAGTCAGCAATCGCCCCTTCAACCACTGCCGCCTTCCCGCCTCCTCTGCCGCCTCTGCACGCCCGGCTCCCCTGACAGAAGCTAGGGAGCCGGCGGCATCCGCGCGAGACTCCTCAACCCCCTGCTTCGCCTGTCCTGCACGCTGATTGGCTAGTCTCCTCCGCCTCCTCACTCTGATTGGCGCGACATTGGACGGTCTAGAATTGAGGGAGCCGCCAACGCCACGCCCCACTGCCTTCAGACCTCAGGCCCCTCGGATTGGCCTGCAGAGACCCTGGCCGCGAGCACCGTGCGTGCTCTCTCCTTGTCCCCGCCCCCTCTCGCCACTGCCTCCAGGGCGGCCCGCCTCCCACACTCGATTGGTGAGTCCTCGGAACTCGGCCTCCACGCTGACTCTACTGGCTGTCGAGGCCGCAAAGATAGCGCGCGAGAAAGAGTGGGTGTCCCGCGCGTGCGCAGCTCTGGTCCTCCTGCCAGGTGTTATTTCCCGCTAAATTTCAAAGGTCTAGTCTCAGCTAGACTGGGCTGAGAGGAACTCAATGTCGAAGGGAAGTGGCCGTATGAGGCGCCCAGGGTAGGGGGCTCTCAGAGGAAGGAAGGGAGAAGGGGAAAGAGTGCTTTCTATACGCTTCTGTATTTACTCCTACCCTGTGCCGTAGGAAATCTCATTTTTTACAGAGAGCTTTAGGTATACAACTTGCTGTAGGTCATGCAACTTTCGTGGCCCAGCCAGGTTTCTGATTTAGGTCATTTGACTTCAGAAACTCTGCTTTTGGAGTTCCCGTGGTGGCTCAGCGGTTCGCGAACCCTACTAGCTTTCACGAGGACGCGGGTTAGATCCCCTGGCCTCGCTTAGTGGGTTAAGGATCCGGCATTGCCGTGATCTGTGGTGTAGGGTGCAGATGCTGTTTGTAACCGCGTTGCTGTGGCTCTGGCGTAGTCTGGCAGCTGCAGTTCCAATTGGACCCCTAGCCTGGGAACCTTCCTATGCAACGGGTGCGGCCCTAAAAGACAAAAAAAAAAAAAAAAAAAAAAAAAGAAAAGAGAAGAAAGAAAGAAACTCTGCTTTTAACCACCACAGTATCCGTGGAACAGTATTTGACCATTCATTTGACAAACACTTGGTTTCAGGCACAGTTGTAGATGCGGGGAGTATAGCAGTGCACCAACCAGTCAAAATTCCTATCCTCATGGAGCTTACATTCTAGTCAGGGAGGCAGACAATAAATCAGAGAATCATCGGCAGGTGATTAGTTCTAGGCAGAGAATCAAAATAAGGTATCCTAAAAGTGATGACTTGGGTATTTCAGACCAGTCAGGGAGCCATCTCAGAAGCCGTGATATTTAAAGTAAGACCTGAGTAACTAAAGAGGAGTCAGCTGTGAGGAGATTTGAGAAGGAGCAACCCAGGCAGGAGGAACAGCACCTGTGGAGGCCTTAAAGCATGAAGAAGCCTGGTGTGTGGACTCAGAGAAAGGAAAGCAGAGTGACTGGAGTGTGGTGAGTGAGGGGAGAGTGGGGGTGGTGGGGGTGGATTATACTGAAGTGGAAACTGATCATGTAGAACCTTCCAGACTTTGGTAAGGATTTGGATTTTCTTCTAAGTGTGATGGGACGCTGTATTAGTTAGAATTAGGTCCCTTGGAGTCCTCCTGGCTCAGCGGGTTAAGAACCCGACAGGTTAAGCGGGTTAAGAATGTGTGAGGATGCAGGTTTGACCGTGGCCTCACTAAGTGGGTTAAGGATCTGGCATTGCTGTGAGCTGTGGTGTAGGTTGCAGATGAGGCTTGGATCTGGCGTGGCTGTGGCGCTGGCTATGGTCAGCAACTGTAGCTCCGATTCCACCCTTATCCTGGGGAATTTCCATATGCCACGGGTGTGGCCTTAAAAAAAAGGAAAAAAAGAAGTCTGTCTATGACAGAATACCTCAAAGAATTGGGCCTTAGATGAAGTTTTTTCTCTCTCATGGAAAAGTCCAGGTAAGTGTTCCAGGGCTGGCGGGTTGCTCCACTGTGTGGGGGACCACACTCCGATCGTTTTGCTCCCCAGTGCATTACCTCCACTCCCATGCTCCCCTCTATTCCAGCTTCAGCCATCATGTGTGTTACAGCAGCAGGAAAGAGCCTGCTCCTTTTAAGGACATACATACAACCTCACTGGCTCTCCCTGGACAGAACTCAGTCACATGTCCACACCTAAGTGCAAGGAGGGACTCTGGAAAATGTCTCCTTTATTTTGGGCTTCTATGTGCTCATCTAAACTTCAGAGGTCCAATTACCAAAGTAAAAGGGAGAAAGGCAATAGGATAAAAGCACAGACTCTGCCACAGAAGCCATTGGAAGGACTATATCAGGGGCAAGATAGGATCTAATTTTCAGTTTTGAAAAAAATCATTCTGTGTATAGAGGGGAAATAGTTATAATGGGGACAGTTGGAACTAGGGCAATTAAGTGAGTTCAGAAGTTCTCATCGTGGCGCAGCGGAAATGAATCTGACTAGGAACCATGAGGTTGCGGGTTCAATCCCTGGCCTCTCTCAGTGGGTTAAGGATCCTGCGTTGCCATGAGCTGTGGTGTAGGAGGCAGACGCAGCTCGGATCTGGTGTGGTTGTGGCTGTGGCTGTGGTGTAGGCCGGTGGCTACAGCTCCAATTAGACCCCCTAGCCTGGGAACCTCCATATGCCACGGGTTCGGCCCTAAAAGGACAAAAAAAAAAAAAAAAAAAAGAAGTGAGTTCAGCAGTCCAGATAGAAAGTGATGTGGCGGAAGTTCCCATTGTAGTTTAGAACCCTACTATTATTCATGAGGGTGTTGGTTCGATCCCTGACCTTGAATAGCGGGTTAAGGATTGGGTGTTGCCATGAACTGCCGTGAACTGTGGTATAGGTTATAGATGTGGCTCAGATCCTGCATTGGTGTGGCTGTGGTGTAGGCCGGCAGCTGCCAGCTCCGATTCGACCCCTAGCCTGGGAACCTCCATATGCCACAGGTGCCGCCCTAAAAAGAAAAAAAAAAAAGAAAGTGATGTGGCATAGACCAGGGTTCTAAGAGCAGATGGGAGAATAATGGATTGATTAAGGGAATGTTCTGGAGGTAAAATCTTTAGGATTTGTTAATGGATTACATATGGGAGGGAAAGAGAAATCAGTGGCAGCCTCTCTAGAGAAGCACTGGCTGATCGAACTCTCTGTGATGATGGAATGTTGTATCTGACTGTCCATTATGGCAGCTACTAGCTACACGTGGCCACTGGGCACTTGAAATGTGAATAGTAAGGCTGAGAACCTGAAAATTTTATTTTAATTAAAATTTAATTTATATAGTCATTTATGGTTAATACTTACCGTTTTGGACAGGACAGCTCTAGATTATTTTTTGTGGCTTATGGTACCATTTACTGGGGGAAAAAAAGGAAAACAATAGTAGGAGCAGGTCTGGAGCAGTGTCAGGGGATCCGGATAGCCAGGCATCAGTAGTTTTGCTTTGGATGTGTTGACCTGAGATGCTTATGAGGCTTCCAAGTATGTTGATCAAGTAGACAGTTTGGATTTGCAGTTAAGGCCAGAGCTGGAAATGTAGGTTTAGGAGCTACTTAAACCACGAGACTGGGTCAGGTTGCTGAGGTACAGCAGGTAGACAAAGAAGAGGGCCCAGAACCTCTGGGCACCACCGTGTGTACTTTGTTTCATTTCTTCAGTTATCACAGCTGCAAATGCATTTCAACATCCCTTTAAAAAAAAAAAAGGCAACACCAAGTCACATCCAGATATGCAGCTGTGACATCTCAGACCCCTTTAAACATTCCTTCTGGAGTTCACAGTTTCCAAGGGCAGCCCATTCCTCTTATATTTCTTGTTAGCCAAGGCTTATTTCTTACTATCCTGGAAGCTTGAACAAGTTGGTAGACTTAGCTCTCCCAAGCCCTGGTGTATACAGTAGTCGTGGGGGAGGAAAATGAGAACGTTAATTTGGATTGTGATCTTTTTCTGTTAATTTGTGCCCCTGGGTGTGGTGGCACAAGGCGGCAGCCACCCCTGCCCCTCCCAGGCCCTATCGGGGAGTAACAACCCTGTTTCTCCTTTATAATCTGAGCACATCTAGCATAGAAACACCCTCTTCTGCCATTGCCTTGGTGGGAGGAGGTGTTCCAGAGGGCCAGGTGGAATCCTCATCGGGTTCTCTGGTGAACATACCTTGCACTTGGACAGCTAAGCCCACAGAACATGAGTGACTTGGCAGGGGTAGAAAGCAAACATTTTTAGAGAGAAAAGTAATAGTGAGAGCTGCCACCTTCCACCCCCACCCCAGCCCTTGGTTTCTGAACCTCTGATATTGGCCGAGGGAGAAGTGACACTGCATTTCAGTCATTGAATGAGATCACGTATCACTTTCTACCAGAAAGCGTCCCAGCCTCACAGGTGCGGTCTCCTGGATACTGCTAGATGTGTTTTCAGAACACTATTTCATTGTTCTATAAGACCAGCTGCTTCTGGTGGATGGGAAATATGATCATGGCCCATGGCTGGCCAACTGTCATATTTCTTTGACTGGAGAATGACTTTCTTGGTTGGAGACAGTTTTGTCTGGACCACCCTGTGTTACACAGAGTCAGTAATTCCTGGGATGGTGAAGTAGTCAGAGGCATGACCTGCTGGGAAAGAAAACCCAAATAGAGATTAAGTGTTTCTTCCAGAATGTTTAAATGACCACACCCTCAGGGACAGAAGGGACCTGACAGAGCTGACCTGCCACCAGATTCCTGACCGTTTCCTAAGAAGCCTTGTGCTTGGTTTGGGCCTCAAGACTGTATTCCAGCCTCCCGGGTTTCACTTACTGTTTTTTTTTTGGTTTTGTTTTTGTTTTTAATTTTATTTATTTATTTATTTAGTTTCATTTTATTTTATTTTTTTTATTACTCGAATGAATGTATCACATCTGTAGTTGTATAATGATCATCACAATCCAGTTTCACAGGATTCTATCCCATAACCCAAGCATATCCCCCCACCCCCCCAAACTGTCTCCTCCGGAGACCGTAACTTTTTCAATGTCTCTGAGTCAGCATCTATTCTGCAAAGTTCAGTCCGTCCTTTTCTCAGATTCCACCTGTCAGTGAAAGCATTTGATGTTGGTGTCTCATTGTCACTTACTGTTGATATTAATTTTTTTTTTCCCACTGTACAGCAAGGGGGTCAAGTTATCCTTGCATGTATACATTACAATTACATTTTTCCCCCAGCCTTTCTTCTGTTGCAACATGAGTACAAAGTTCTCAATGCTATTCAGCAGGATCTCCTTGTAAATCTATTCTAAGTTGTGTCTGATAAGCCCAAGCTCCCGATCCCTCCCACTCCCTCCCCCTCCCATCAGGCAGCCACAAGTCTCTTCTCCAAGTCCATGATTTTCTTTTCTAAGGAGATGTTCATTTGTGCTGGATATTAGATTCCAGTTATAAGTGATATCATATGGTATTTGTCTTTGTCTTTCTGGCTCATTTCACTCAGTATGAGATTCTCTAGTTCCATCCATGTTGCTGCAAATGGCATTATGTTGTTCTTTTTTGTGGCTTAGTCGTATTCCATTGTGTATATATAGCACATCTTCTGAATCCAATCACCTGTCGATGGACATTTGGGTTGTTTCCATGTCTTGGCTATTGTGAATAGTGCTGCAATGAACATGCGGGTGCACGTGTCTCTTTTAAGTAGAGTTTTGTCTGGATAGATGCCCAAGAGTGGGATTGCGGGGTCATATGGAAGTTCTATGTATAGATTTCTAAGGTATCTCCAAACTGTTCTCCATAGTGGCTGTACCAGTTTACATTCCCACCAACAGTGTAGGAGGGTTCCCTTTTCTCCACAGCCCCTCCAGCACTTGTTATTTGTGGATTTATGAATGATGGCCATTCTGACTGGTGTGAGGTGATATCTCATGGTAGTTTTGATTTGCATTTCTCTTACAATCAGCGATGTTGAGCATTTTTTCATGTGTTTGTTGGCCATCTGTATATCTTCTTTGGAGAAATGTCTATTCAGGTCTTTTGCCCATTTTTCCATTGATTGATTGGCTTTTTTGCTGCTGGGTTGTATAAGTTGTTTATATATTCTAGAGATGAAGCCCTTGTCGGTTGCATCACTTGAAACTATTTTCTCCCATTCTGTAAGTTGTCTTTTTGTTTTCTTTTGGGTTTCCTTTGCTGTGCAAAAGCTTTTCAGTTTGATTAGGTCCCATGGGTTTATTTTTGCTCTAATTTCTATTGCTTTGGGAGACCGACCTGAGAAAATATTCATGATGTTGCTGTCAGAGAGTGTTTTGCCTATGTTTTCTTCTAGGAGTTTGATGGTGTCCTGTCGTATATTTAAGTCTTTCAGCCATTTTGAGTTTATTTTTGTGCATGGTGTGAGGGTGTGTTCTAGTTTCATTGATATTACTTTTTTTTTCAGTTATTTCCTTCATTTTTTTCTAGTAGAAACCACACTATATTTAAGTAATGGTAGTTTTGACTTCTTTTGGTTGTTTTTTAAATCTCTAGCTACTTTCTCTTATGTAATATAGTTGTTTGAATATCTAGAGTCAGTTAAATAGTAGCGGATATCTTTTCTCCCTCTCTATGGAGAGAAATGTCAGAAGAAACTGCAAGAAGGCTATAGTGTCTCTGGCTGTGACCATCTGCCTCGATTCTGGTGCTGCTTCTCCTTTGCTAATTGGAGTTGTAATTGGTGCAGACTAGGGCAAGGCATAAAGCTTTTGAAGGGGTCTTCACAAAGTAGTACCTGTGTTCTTTGATGCACCATGGGAAGGGCTAGGGGCTGGTAGGGGGACCATAGCCAGAATGTGGGATGGGGCGTGCTTTCTGCAGGCTGCAGAGTGATGAGGGGGCACACACAGTCCAGCAGGCAATGGAGAGGCATGGCTCCACTGTGATGCATGCACCAGTTAACATTCTTAAAGATCTTAATTTCTTGAGTTGGGTGCTTATTCATTTTAATTTTTTGTTAATTAAGACCAAAACACTTCATCTAAGCACTGTTTCAGCTATATCTTGTAGATTCTCAGATGCTGTGGCCTTTGCTATTATTTTCTAAATGTTCTGCATTTTTAATCTGTTCTTTTTTATTGACTCAAGAGTTTCTTTTAAAGAACTGTATGTAGAAGCTACAGACTTTTTCTACCATAAAGCTGTTGCTGTTATGAATAACCTCCCCTCTTCACTGCCCAGTTCATGTTCCCTTTGCCTTCAGCCTGCAAAGAGAGAGGAAGAAAAATAAAAAATATTCAGGTGATAGGGACTTTTTTCTCTTAGTTTTTTTTTTTTTTGTCTTTTTAGGGCCGCACCCATGGCATGTGGAGGTTCCCAGGCTAGGGGTCCAATCGGAGCTATAGCCACCGGCCTATGCCACAGCCACAGCACTGTGAGATCTGAGCCATGTCTGTGACCTATACCACAGCTCACCGCAATGCTAGATCCTTAAACCACTGCGCGAGGTCAAGGATCGAACCTATGTCCTCATGGATACTAGTTGGGTTCGTTAACCATTGAGCTACGACAGAAACTCCTCTCTTAGTTTTAATATTAATGTTTAGTTATATATACATAGTGATTGGATAATGATTTTAGTTCTTTTTCATTGAATTTAACTAGACTTTCTTTGTAACTTAATATAGAGCCAATTTCTGTGATTTTTCTCTGGATACCCGAAACTATGATGTGTTTGATGATATCAGACCTACCTTATTATGCTGTTGAGCTCATCCAACTCCTTACTTGTAGAGTTTTTCATAATGTAAAGTCTTTTACATGGCTACCCCAGAGAAAGACAGTGTCATGCCATGTCTTGCCAGACTGTCATTCACTCCACTTCTCTTTCTCTGAGTTAAACGGGGTCTAGTAAGCACCTGCTTACTCAGTTCCCCCATGTTGAACACCTGAGACAGGCCCTGAGGGGCTTTTGCACATCATGATATGCCCTTTACCCTTGAGACCTGTATCATCCTGGCAATTTTTGAATTTATTTTTGTGTATGGTGAGAGGGTGTGTTCTAACTTCATTGATTTCCATGTAGCTATCCAAATTTCCCAATACCTCTTGCTAAAGAGGCTGTCTTTTTTCCATTGTATACTCTTGTCTCCTTTGTCAAAGATTAATTGACCTGAGGTGTGTGAGTTTATTTATGGGCTGTCTATTCTGTTCCATTGATCCATATGTCCGTTTCGGTGCCAGTACCATGCTGTTTTGGTTAATGTAGCTTTGTGGTATTGTCTGAAGTCTGGGAGGGCTATGCCTCCTGCTTTGATCTTTTTCCTCAGATTGCTTTGGCAATTCTGAATCTTTTATGGTTCCATATAAATTTTAGGATTGTTTGTTCTAGTCCTGGCAGTTTTTGAGATCTGCAATAGTAGTGACCTTGCTGCCTATCCTTCTGCATGCACCTCCACTAGAACTCCTTTGCTGTTGGCAGCCATTCCATTTGAACTGTGGTTTGCAGATTGAGCAAGTTCATTGTTTTGCTGAAATTAAAATTTGTATTTTTGTTTCTTATTCTCTCCATTGCTCCCGGAGGGTAGAGAGGAAACGTGGCCTTTTATGCTACTGTTTTTTAAAATTTTATTTATTTGTTTACTTATTTATTTTTCCTTTTTTTCTGTTTTTGGTCTTTGTAGGGCCACATATGTGGCATACGGAGGTTCCCAGGCTAGGGGTCAAATATGCTACCATTTTTAAAACAGAACTTTCCATAGGCTTTTAATATAATAATGTTGCACCTGTTCACTTCTGGGTAGTACCACATGGAACCATCTGTAAATCTGCCTAGAGTCTTTTCAGCCTTATTTAGCTAATCATAGGTGACTCTTTCTGCAATGGGGCAAGTGAAAGCATATCTGACAGGGGAGGGGAGCAGTATATGAAGATATAAACAACATGCTCAAGTTAGGCCTTCAGAATCTGGAGTCTACTTAGTAATGGAAAGCTCTAGATTGCCCCATTTTGAGGCAGGATGGATTAGATAATGCTCAGTTCAGGTTTCATGGTAATTTTTATCCCAGGTATTTATACCATACTTTAGCAGCAAGATAAAAGATGTTTCCTAGAAGGAGAATAGGTATCTGATGAAATGTGGTCTTGCTTCAAACCCCCAGGAACCCACTGTGACTCTTTGCTGGGCATGCCAAAGTTCGTTGGATTAGACATCTCTAGTAATACTGGGTTGGCAAGGCCATAAGGGCGTTGTGCTCTCTCGCCTGGACTAATTTCAAAACTTCCTTTTTTGTCTTCTCCTCATATTTTCAGACCAACCAGTAAATGAGTCACAAGGACTCCTAAGGAAGCTTGCTCTATGCAAGTTGGTCACAGGCCCACAGATTCTTCTAAGGATATCAACCCGACTACCCATGGTCCACACTGCATGGGCAGCCCACTGTAGCATTTTGTACTAAGGGTCACTGGCCACAACTGACTGGGGAAGACCCATGATCCTAAGACAGGCAAATCACACAATGGCCTATGGCCTTTAAAGTTGTCAGTGTAGGAAGTTCTCTGTGGTGCAGCAGATTAAGGATCTGGCATTGCTAAAGCTGCAGTTGTCCCAAGTGCAGTGTGGGTGTGATCCTTGGCCTGGGAACTTCCACATGCCATATGTGCAGCCAAAAAAAAAAAAATTGTCTGGTGTAACGAGACAAGCAAGGAGACTTCATCTCTGTCCATGAAGGAATAACAGGGTCTGCACTCGCTGGCCTACTTTAAATGACTTAAAAATAGATGAAATATGTGAAAAAATTGTTTTCAGACATTGGACAATGGGCAGGCTAGGATAGTGATCCCTGAGAAAAGGGAAGAATGAGGTCAGCCTTATCATTACCCCAGCTCACTGCCTGGGTAGAGTTCCCAGTCTTCAGTACAAAGAGGGGGAACCCACACACAGCCCACTGGGTTCCCTGAGTTGAGGAAACAGAGCTTAGACCAAGAGAGTTTGAGTTTACAGAGCAAAGTATTGGAAGGGGCTGCACAGAGGAAGAGAAAGAGCTCCTGAATCTTCAGCAGGTTTCTCTTGAGTCTTTGACTGAGTACTTATCATCACATGTGGATAAAGAAACTACTCAAGGCGGGATAATGAACTGCCAGAAAGGAACAAGTGAGATAATTTCTGGAGGCCTCACAAATCTAGGGAAGTTCACATTCCTAATGGATGGAATGGAGAAACTTTGTAAATACACAAGGCATTACAGTACTCTGAAGGGTATTTGCTAAATAGTATTATAGCCAAATTAGCCCTAGACTAAAGGCTGCTTTGGTCTCCACTGACAAAACTTAAAAGCAAGCCTTGAAAAAAAAAGTCACAAACTATTTCCAAATAGCTTAGCTACATCCCAACAGAGAGGCCAAAATATTTAAAGAAACACAAAGAAATTCGGCATCCAAATGTAAAATTCACAATGTCTGGTATCCAGTAAAAGAAGAACCAGAAATTCAAAGAAGCAGGAAAGGAATCCATAGTGAGGTGAGAAAATCAAACAATAGAAACCAGGAGTTCCCACTGTGGCAAAGCAGGTTAAGGACCTAGCATTGTCTCTGCAGCAGCTCAGGTTGCTGCTGAGGCATGGGTTTTGTCCCCGGCCCCATATAGTGGGTTAAGGATTTGGTGTTGCTGCAGCTGTGGTGTAGGTCCCAGCTGTGGCTCAGATTCTATCCTTGGCCCAGGTGTGTAGGTGTGGTTGAAAAAAAAGAAAAGAATCAGACTCAGAAATGACACATGATAGGAGTTCCCGTCGTGGCGCAGTGGTTAACGAATCCGACGAGGAACCATGAGGTTGCGGGTTCGATCCCTGCCCTCGCCCAGTGGGTTAATGATCTGGCGTTGCCGTGAGCTATGGTGTAGGTTGCAGATGCGCCTCGGATCCTGCGTTGCTGTGGCTCTGGCGTAGGCCGGTGGCTACAGCTCTGATTCGACCCCTAGCCTGGGAACCTCCATATGCTGCTGGAGCAGCCCAAGAAATGGCAAAAAGACAAAAAAAAAAAAAAAAAGAAATGACACATGATAGACTTAGTAGACAAAGACATCAAAATAGCTATTAAAAATATATATCATATGGTGTTCCCATTATAGCTCAGCAGCTTATGAACTTGACTAGTATTCATGAGGATATGGGTTTGATCCCTGGCCTTGCTCAGTGTGTTGAGGATCCCTCATTGCTGTGAGCTGTGGCATAGGTTGCATATGTGGCTCAGATCTCCTGTGGCTGTGGCGTAGGACAGCAGCTGCAGCTCCTATTTGACCCTAGCCTGGGAACTTCCTTATGGTGGCAGGTGCAGCCGTAAAAAGAAAAATATTTTTTGAAGCAAAGTATGGGCATGATAAGGGGAGATAAGGTGATATAAGGTGATATAAGTTCTAGAAATGAAAATAAAATGTCTGAGATGAAAAGTGTGGCAAATGGGATTAACAGCAGACTAGGCATTACAGAAGAAGAGATTATGAACTTGAAGACATACTAGTAGAAACTACTAAAAATGAAACACGGGGGGAAAAGAAGTTGGGAAAGGAGTTCCTGTTGTGGCTCAATGGGTTAAGGAACTAATGTTTCTGTGATGATGCAGGTTCAATCCCTGGCCTTGCTCAGTAGGTTAAGGATTTGGCATTGCCAGGGTATGGCATAGGCCACAACTGCAGCTCCAGTTTGATCCCTGGCCTGGGAACTTCCATATGCCACCAGTGCAACCATTAAAAGAAAAAAAAAAAAGATGGGAAAAACCCCACAAACAAACAGAACACCAGTAAGCTGTGGCAAAACTTTAATTGGACCCTTTAGGAACTGGTGGCAGCAAGTACCTGTGGAAGTAAGGTTAATATGGGGACTAACAACAAGATTTCAGATTTAATTGAAAGCCAGTTTATATGGCATTAAGCTCAACAGCAAAAAGAAAAACCACCCAATTAAAAAGAAAGGCAAAGGACTTGAATAGACATTTCTCCAAGGAATATATATAAATGGCCGATAAGCACATGAAAAGATGCTCAATATCATTAGTCATTAGGAAATGCAAATCATATCCATTTCACTCACACCCACTAGAATGGCTATAATTTTGCAAAAAAAGAAAGGAAAAATAAAAGTGACAATTGTCAGTGAAGATATGGAGAAATTAGAACCCTTGTACATTGCTGATGGAAATGTAAAATGCTACGGCCGCTATGGAAAACAGTTTGACACTTCCTCAAAAAGGCAAATATAGAATTATCATATGACTCAGCAGTTCCACTCCTAGGTATACGCGTACCTTGAAGATATTGTAGGTTTGATTCTGGACCACCAAAACAAAGCAAATATCATAGTAAAGTGAGTCACACAAATTTTTTGTTTCCCAGTGCATGTAAAAATTATATTTATACTATTCTGTAGTCTATTAAGTGTGCAATAGATTATGTCTTAAAAACAATGTACGTACGCTAATTTAAGAATACTTTATTGCTAAAAAAAATGCTAACCATCATTCAAGCCTTCAGCAAGTCATAATCTTTTTGCTGATAGAGGGTCTCGCCTTTGTTGATGGCTGCCGACTGATCGGGGTGGTTGATGAAGGTTGGGGTAGCTGTTGTAATTTCTTCAAATAAGACAACAATGAAGTTTGACACATTAATTAACTCTTCCTTTCACAAATGATTTCTTGGTAGCATGCAATGCCGTTTGATAGCTTTTTACCGACAGTAGAACTGAAGTTAATCTTCTCAAAGCCAGCCACTGCTTTATCAACTACGTTTTGTACTATTCTCAATCCTCTTTTGTTGTTTCAACAATCTTCACAGAATCTTCACCAGAAGTAGATTCCACCTCAATAAACCACTTTCTTTGCTCATCCATAAGAAGCAACTCCTCGTCTATGAAACTTTTATCATGAAATTGTAGCAATTCAGTCACATCATCAGGCTCCACTTCTAGTGGAAGTTCTTTTGCTGTTTGTACCACATCTGCAGTTACTCCCTCCAATGAAGTCCTGAATCCCTCAAAGTCATCCATGAGGGTTGGAATCAACTTCTTCCACACTCCTGTTAATGTTGATATTCTGACCTCTTCCCATGAATTATGAATGTTCTTCATGGCATCTAGAATGGTGACTCCTTTCCTTTCCAATTGACTTTTCCCAGATCCATCAGAGGGATCACTATCTGTAGCAGCTATAACCTTACAAAATGTATTTCTTAAATAATAAGACTTGAAAGTTGGAGTTCCCATTGTGGCTCAGAAGTTAGTGAACCCAGCTAGCATCCATGGGGATGCGGGTTCAATCCCTGGCCTCACTCAGTGGGTTAAGGATCCAGCGTTGCCAGGAGCTGTGGTGTAGGTCACAGACGCAGTTCGGATCCCGTGTTGCCGTGGCTGTGGTGCAGGCTGGTGGCTACAGCTCCAATTGGACCCTCAGCCTGGGAACCTCCATATGCCTCAGGTGTGACCCTAAAAAGACAAAAAGATTAAAAAAAAAAAAGACTTAAAAGTCAAAATGACTCCTTGATCCATGGGCTGCAGAATGGATGTTGTGTTAGCAGGTATGAAAACATTAATTTCCTCCATCTCCATCAATCTCTTGGTCAAAATAAAACATTAAAAAAAAAAGCTCTTGGGTGACTGGGTACATTGTCAGTGAATAGTAATATTTTGAAAGGGGTCCTTTTTTCTGAGCAGCAGATCTCAACAGTGGGCTTCAAATATTCAGTAGACCATGTTGTAAACAGATGTGTTGTCATCCAAGCTTCATTGTTCCATTTATAGAACACAGGCAGAGTAGATTTAGCCTAGTTTTTAGGGGCACTGGGATTTTTGGAATGGTAAATGAGCACTGGCTTCAACCTAAAGTCACCAACTGCATTAGCCCCTAACAAGAGAAGTCCTTTGACGCTCTGAAGCCAGGCAATTGACTTCTCTTTAGGTAGGAAAGCCCTAGATGGCATCTTCTTGTAATAGAAGGCTGTTTTATCTACATTGAAAAATCTGTTTAGCATACCTACCTTCATTCGTTATCTTCACTAAGTCTTCTGGATAACTTGCTGCAGCTTCTACATCAGCAGTTGCTGCTTTACCTTGTACTTTCATATTATGGAAACAGCCTTTTTCCTTTAAACTCCTAAACCAACCTCTGATAGCTCCATATTTTCCTTCTGCATCTTCCTTACCTCTCTCAGCCTTCACAGAATTGAAGAAAGTAAAAGGGCCTTGCTCTGGAGTTCCTGTTGTGGCTCAGCAGAAACAAATATGACTAGTACTCATGAGGAAGCAGGTTCTATCCCTGGCCCTGCTTAGCGGGTTAAGGATCTGGCATTGCCATGAGCTGTGGTGTAGGTTGCAGATGTGGCTCGGATCTGGAATTGCTGTGGCGTAGGCCAGGGGCTACAGCTCCGATTTGACCCCTAGCCTAGGAACCTCCGTATGCCATGTGTGCCCCTAAAAAGACAAAAAGGCGGGGTGTGGGGGGGGGCTTGCTCTGAATTAGGCTTTGGCTAAAGGGAAGGTTATGGCTGGTTTGATCTTCTCTGCAGATCACTAACTCTTTCTCCATATCAGCAATAAGACTGTTTTGCTTTCTTATCATTTATGTGTTCACTGAACTAGCACTTTTAATTTCCTTCAAGAACTTTTCCTTTGGATTCATAATTTGGCTAGCTGTTTGATGCAAGAGGCCTAGTTATTGGTCTGTCTTTGCTCTCTGCATGCCTTCCTCATTAAGCTTAATCATTTCTAGCTTTTGATTTAAAGTGAGAGATGTGTGATTCTTCCTTCCACTAGAACTCTCAGAGGCCATTGTAGTGTTATTAATTGGTCTAATTTCAATGTTGTCTCAGGGACTAGAGAGGCCCCAAAAGAGGGAGAAATGTGGGGGAACGGCCAGTCGGTTGAGAAGTCAGAACACAGACAACATTTATTGCTTCAGTTTGTTGTCTTATATGGGCACAGTTCCTGGTGCCCTAAGACAATTACAATAGTAACATCAAGGATTACTGCTGATCACAGATGACCATAACAAATATAATAACAATGAAAAATTGAAATAGCTTGAGAATTACTAAAATATGACATAGGGACATGAAGTGCACAAATGCTATTGGAAAAAATGGTGCAGATGAACTTGCTTGACACAGGGTTACCACAAACCTTCAATTTGTAAAAAAACAAACCAAAAAACAACAACAAAAAAAACCACACAATATGTGAAGTGCGGTGAAATAAGGTATGCCTGTATATACCCAAAGGATTGAAAACAGGTACTCAACGAATACTTGTACACAAACATTCCTAGCAGCACTATTCACAGTAGCCAAAAGGTGGAAACAACCCACATATCTATCAATAGATGGATAAAGAAATTGTGGTATGTACATACAATGGAATATTGTTCAGCTATGAAAAGGAATGAAGTGCTGACATGCTGCAATGTAGAGGAATCTCAAAAACATTATGCTACGTAAAAGAATTCAGATACAAAAGGGCACAAGTTATATGATTGCATTTATATGAAATATCCAGAGTAGGTAAATATATCAAGACAGAACACATAATGGTGGTTGCTTGGGTCTGGGGGAGAGGGGCTTGAGGAGTGTCTCCTTAAGGTCTCTGAGGCTTTCTTTGGGGGTGATGAAAATGCTTTAGAACTAGATAGATACTGTGAATGTACTAAATGTCACCGAATTGTATACTTTATAATGGTCACTTGTATATTATATGAATTTCACTCAAAAAAAAAAAAAAAGACATTAGACCACTAGATTCCCTTCCTATTTGGGAACCTCATGTGGGTGACTTCTCCACCTGGAAGTAGCAGTGGAAGTTTATTCCTGGACAAGGTAAAACAGAAGATTTCTGGACTCTGGAACATAAGCCCAGTTGAGGGTGAGGGTAACTGATTGAAAATAAGGGGACTGAAAGAGAGCTAGTGTGGGGAGATCCCGTCGTGGCACAATGGAAATGAATTCGACTAGGAACTGTGAGGTTATGGGTTTGATCCCTGGCCCTGCTCAGTGGGTTAAGGATCCGCTGTTGCTTGGATCTGGCATTGCTGTGGCTGTGGCATAGGCCAGCAGCTGTAGCTCCATTTCGACCCCTAGCCTGGGAACCTCCACATGCTGTGAGTGCAGCCCTAAGCTAGTGCACCAGATGTATGTCGAGACTTCCAACCCACCCCCAACTCCAGTCTCAGTTCTCAGAATGCTGGCAGGAGGCCTTTATCCTCTAGGCAGAAGCTTAGAAGTATTTTCTGAAATATCGCTAGCCCAAGAGAACAGACTTAAAGACACTGACTTTGAAATTTCTCCACGGAATTGGCTCAGTGAACCCTCAGTGAACCCCACAGGCAAAAAGCTCCACCCAGGCACACAGAGCTGCCAGTCAACTTGTAGCACTCCCTGTAGGGTCCTGCAAAGGATCATCAGTATTTCTGAGGAAAGCCTCTTATATGAAAGCCATAGATGCAAAACCAAAATCAAACCAAAAACCAAAGCCAGAAACAGAAGTAAGCAACTTGAAAGAAGATACAATGCAAAGAGAAGAACATTTCAACAAATGTCCCACCATAATTAATATCCTTAGAAATAAGAGAAGATAGTACTTTCATGAAACAGAAATAGGATGCATTTTAAAAAGAATAGAGAACAAGAAAGACATGTTAGAAATTAAAAATATGAAAAATATGAGAAGAGAAAAAAATGGAGTGAAAAGAATTACTGAAAAAATTTAAGAAATGTCCCAGAATAGAAGGGCATGAGTTTCTAGATGTAAAAGAATTATCAAGTGTCCCAGCACAGTTGAAAAAACTAAGAGCCTCACCAAGGCACATCCTCATGAAACTGAGAATAGTGGAGATTAAATATATGTTTCTAACATGTATTTCTTAGGATACAAACAAATGGGCCAAGTTAGAATTTATAATAGCAACACTGAAAGCTAGAAGGCAAAGGAGCAGTGCATGAAAAATTCAGTAGGAAAATAATTTCCAACCTGCAATTCCATACACAGCTAACCTACAATTATGAATTAGTCTAGAATAAAGGCATTTTCATTAATTCAAGGTTCAGATGCAAGTGACAGAAAACCCAAAACAATAATTACAATTTTCTTTCTCACATAAAAATCCAGGTCACTAGAGTGGCTCTGCTCCATGAAACTGTCAACAACTCAGGTTCATTCCACCCTCACTCTGCCCAGAGTGTAGGCCTCATCCTCATGGTTCAGGGTGGTAGCATCTGAGTACCAGACACCAGATGGAGGAAGGGATGATGAAGAAGGAACAAGGGGCATTTGTCACCTGTGTCTTTAGGAAGATTCTCAGAAGCTGCCAAATAACACTTCTGCTTACATCCCATTGGTCAGAGTTTGACCAGATGGCCACACATAGCTGAAAGGGAGGCTGGAATATATAGAAATAAAGACTTGATTTTGGATGGTCTTGTGTCCAGCTAAAGAATTTGTTGGAGTTCCCTGGTGGGTTAAGGATCTGGCATTGTCACTGCTGTGGCTCAGGTTACTGCTGTGGCATAGGTTTAATCCCTGGCCTAAGAACTTTCCCATGCTGTGGGTGTGACCAAAAAAACCCCTTACTAAATGGAAAAAATAGAAGATGGACATGTGCAGAATAAGTAGCAATCTCTGATACATAATCTTGAATATTTTCTGAGCACTCTTTTTCAGAACTCCTGGTGGAATATATAGTTGTCCCTTGGTATTTGCAGGAGATTGGTTTCAGAACCCCCACCCCTTACCAATATCCATGATGCTCAAGTCCCTTATATAAAGTGGTAATTTATAGTACAATTGGCCCTCTGTATCTGTGGGTTCTTGTGGAGGGCAGCTGTACTACCAAAGTGAAAGGATGAAGCAAGAAATAGGAAAACTTAGGATTCATGAAAGATAAAAATACTTCCCTGGGTATTGGTGAAAGGAGATTTCAAGATGACAGCTGAGCTACGGGCCTAGATGGCAGCCAGCCCATGGTAGAAAAGATCAGAAGGTTCTAGGAGGGATTTCTTTAAGGAGATGAAACTGACAGAAAGACCTCATAATTTACCTTCCCCTGGCAGGCACAGCAACATGCATTTCCCTCTGTGATAGTCTACTCCATATGCTTGAACATAATGAGAAGACATTTATGTATCAGGGGGTTAATTAGGAATAAATACCTAGAAAATTAGACAAACAGAACAACTCAGTTTTTAAAAACTGAAGTAGAGTTAATTTACAATATTGTGTTAGTTTCAGGTGTAGGGCAAAATGATTCAGATACATGAATATATATAGAGAGAGATAGATATACACGATATATAGATATAGATATGCCTATATATTATTTTTCAGATTCCTTTCCCTTATAGATTATTACAAAATATTGAGTATAATTCTCTGTGCTATACACTAGGTTCTTGTTGGTTATCTTTTTTGTGTATAGTAGTGTGTATATGTTAACAACAAACTCCTAATTTGTCCCTCTCTCCCCCTTTCTTCTTTGGTAACATAAGTTTTCTATGTCTGTGGGTCTTTTTCTGGTTTATGTATAAGTTCATTTATATCTTTTTTTTAATATTCCACATATAAGCAATATCATTTGTTATTTATCTTCGGCTTACTTCACTTAGTATGATAATCTTTAGGTTCATCCATATTGCTTCAAATAGCATTATCTCATTCTTTTTATGGCTGAGTAATGTTCCATTGTATGTATATACCACATCTGTTTTATCCATTCTTTTTTTTTTTTTGTCTTTTTAGAGCCACACCCACAGCATATGGATGTTCCCAGGCTAGAGGTCTAATCTGAGCTGCAGCTGCTGGCCTACACCACAGCCACAGCTGTGCCAGGTCCGAGCCACGTCTGTGACCTACACCACAGCTCACGGCAACGTCGGATCCTTAACCTACTGAGCGAGGCCAGGGAGCGAAACCTCATGGTTCCTATTCATATTCGTTTCCGCTGTGCCACGATGGGAACTCCTATCCTTTCATTTCTTGATGGACATTTAGGTTGCTTCCATGTCTTGGCTATCGTGAATAGTGCTGCAGTGAACATTAGGGTGAATGTATCTTTTTTTTTTTGTCTTTTTTGTTGTTTTTGTTGTTGTTGTTGCTATTTCTTGGGCCGCACCCGTGGCATATGGAGGTTCCCAGGCTAGGGGTCGAATCGGAGCTGCAGCCACCGGCCTACTCCAGAGCCACAGCAACGCGGGATCCGAGCCGCGTCTGCAACCTACACCACAGCTCAGGGCAACGCCGGATGGTTAACCCACTGAGCAAGGGCAGGGACCGAACCCACAACCTCATGGTTCCTAGTCGGATTCGTTAACCACTGCGCCACAACGGGAACTCCGTGTCTTTTTGAATTATGGTTTTAGACAGGCAGTTATTAGTGCCAAGGAAAACATGTGGAAAAATGATAACATTCTATCATATGGCTCAGTTGTGAATAGCATTTACATAGTTATAAAAATATAATCCTAAATAGCTAATTAAAATCACATACGTGGAAGGTGGTGGCATGGGATGTGTGTGTGTGTGCATGTGTGTGAGGAAGAGAGAGAGAGACTGGGAAAGGAAAGAGAGCTGGATCTCATCGCATTGTCCTCAGTGGTAAGTCAACAGAGTAGGGCTAAAACTGGAAAAACTAAGAATTCAAAATATAATTGGAGTTCCTGCTGTAGCCGAACAGGATTGGTGGCGTCTCTGGAGCACTGGCTCACAGGTTCCATCTCTGGCCAGTGCAGTAGGTTAAGGATCTGGTGTTGCTACAGCTGCAGTGCAGGTCACAACTGTGGTTCAGATCTGATCCCTGGCCTGGGAACTGGGAATATGCCGTGGGGTAGCCAAAAAAAAAAAAAATATATATATATATATGTGTGTGTGTATATATATATATGTATGTATATATGTGTGTGTGTATATATATATTATTTGGAATTATGGAGATTAATACCAAAATGCCAGAATAATCATCTGTAAGAACTGAAAAAGTGCTTGCTTTTGAGGAGCTGGAGATGAAGAAGTGTTGAAAGGGGTCTTCTATTTTTTTTTCTATATTTAACTCTTTAAATTATGTACACACCAAAGTCTACTAAACATAAAACATAAATTTTTGAAAAGAAAAGGTAATCAGATTCTTTCTTGGGTTCTTCAGGTGAGAAATGTGGAATCAGATGGTAGGAGACAAACACTAACAGAAGGGGAAGACAGGGGCTAAGCCACATAAACAATCTGGGATCAAAGAAAATCCATAAAATCTTATTCCCAGAGTTTTCTGGACTCCAAACTTCCTTAGATTTCAATTTAGGTGAAGCCCGACCCCACTCTAGCCTCAGATTTACGAGACTTGGTCTCTCTCGTCAACTTCTTTCCCTTATTTGAGAGTTGTTGAGTGAACTTTTGTTTCTTGCAGTGAAAAAAGCCCTGTTAGCAAGCTATTGTGTATAGAATGGATAAACAACAAAGCCCTACTGTATAGCACAGGGAACCGTATTCAATATCCTGTGATAAATCATAATGGAAAAGAATATGGAAATAATGTACATAGATATGTATAACTGAATCACTTTGCTATACAGCAGAAATTGACCCAACATTGTAAATTAACTATACTTCAATAAAAAAAGAAAAGAAAAAAAATTCCTGCTAACATTGAGATATGTGCTTCTTTCAAAACATAAGTTGAGGAGTTCCCGTCGTGGCGCAGTGGTTAACGAATCCGACTAGGAACCATGAGGTTGCGGGTTCGATCCCTGGCCTTCCTCAGTGGGTTAAGGATCTGGCGTTGCTGTGAGCTGTGGTGTAGGTCACAGACGCAGCTCAGATCCCACATTGCTATGGCCCTGGCGTAGGCCGGTGGCTACAGCTCCGATTAGACCCCTAGCCTAGGAACCTCCATATGCCATGGGAGCAGCCCTAGAAAAGGAAAAAGACAAAAAAAAAAAAATCCTTAAGTTGAAAGAGTATAAGGTGTAACAACTCGTCCTTCAAGTTCTCCCCCTTGCCTTCATTTTGAAGGAGACATTCCATTATACGTTATGACCTCCTAAGAACTCCACTGATGTGGCAGGATCTTGTATTTCTGCAAACTTTACCTCACACCCCATTACATTCATGTCTCAACAAGACAACAAAGATACTTGCTACTTCCTCATGTCCAAGGCAGATCAACATGATATTATCAATATAGTAGATTAAGGTGACGTTCATGGAGGAGTAAATTAGTGTGATCAGGCTCCTCTGTTTGCTGGAGACCCAGGGGTTTCCTGGGACGCAGAACTTTCAGATGGTCCTGGGCAAATGCAATAGTTGGTTATCCTTGGTAAAATGAACTAGGTCCCTTTGAAGATATGCTATTGTTATACTTGCCAGCTGAAGGTAAATAGCTTCTGCTGGTATGGGTAAAGAGGTCAGAAAGAAAGCTTTTATCGGAGTTCCTGTTGTGGCTCAGCAGTAACAATCATCCATGAGGATGTGGGTTCGATCCCTAGCCCTGCTCAGTGGGTTGAGGATCCGGCGTTGCTGTGAGCTGTGGTGTAGTACGCAGACGTGGCTCAAACCATGCATTGGTGTGGCCGTGGCATAGGCCAGCAGCTGTAGCTCCGTTTCAACCCCTAGCCTGGGAACTTCCATATGCTGCAGGTGTGGCTCTAAAAAGCAAAAATAAAGCTTTTATCATATATTTAGTACCCACCTAATTAAGCTGGAGGTAACCCTCTGTTATTTTTCAGGTACTGTCTTTGGTACCAACCAGCCTGGAGAATGGAATGATGCTCTAGGAGCCTACCTTCAAGGTTCCCAAGCTCTAGGTCAATAACTGACTGAGGGATGGTTACAGCCAGAGGGCATGTGACTGGATAGTGTGCTGGCTTAAGTTACTTCTTTGTTTGTTAAACTAAGGAATTATTTTTCTGTACAAATCAAGCAGAACCCAGACCTGCCTGTCTGCTCTGTTGCTGCCAACACCTCAAGTACCACACCTACTTGGCTTTTGCTTTTTTGTGGCCACAGCTAGGGGTGATATTCAAAATATTTAGCAGCTGGTTACCACATGGCCACCAGCCAATTAGAATAGACACTGACTTTAGCACTGAGACAGATTTCTGGAGGCCAACAGCTGTGCTGGGTGTTAACCCTTTAGTTGCAGCACGAGAGGGAGGTCTGGTGGCTTGGAGGCAGGTAGATGGTGGTGGGGCATCAGGGGACTCTAGGCAGCAATTTACCAGCCAATAGGAAAGCATTTCAGTCCTTTAACAACCAGTGTGGCCCGAAGCAGGTCAACCTGAACAGCTTGAACAGAGACTAGATGGTCCACTCACTTTGCTTTTAACACCTGCCTCCCCTTGAGTCTAACTAACCATCTGGTATCCTCCTGTCCCAATGTTAGCAGGGATTTCATTGTGGTCAGCCACCCTCCTTCCACATTCTTAGCTGGGACAGCTCTTCGGGTGCCCTGCCCGGCCCCCCAACAAAGAGGTTTTAGTGGTGAATTTTTCTGAGGAAGATGAGGTGTGTGTGTTGGGGGAAGGGAGTTAGCTGTCAGCAGGTCATTGGCGACATACTGTCATTCCTTCTCCTTCAGTCTTGGTATTTTTTTTCATCTAGGATGATGTGCCAAGATCCATCAGGCTCTTCAGTGTCAGCTCGACAAAGTATAATCAGCCAAACCGTGCGCAGGAAGAGAAAGAAAACGGGGGTGGGGAGGAGGGAACAGAGACAGAGAGAAATAAGGGGAGAAAGGAGGGAGGAAGGGCGTGAAGTAATCGTCTAGCCGTGTTTGTTTGTTCCGTCTTCCTCAATTGTGAGCCCATGGAATTCAAGTCCACATAGTCCCTCCCGCAGCAACTCCCTAGAACATTTCTGAGCTCATTTTGCCTCTAATGCCTCTTTTCCCTGCTCAGATTTTGCACACCATCCTCGGTTTCACAGTATTTCCAAACTCCTATGACCAGATGTTCTTCATTACGAGGTGACTCATCACATTTGCTTGGCAGTCGTGGCGAATGCAGTAGAAATTATTTGGAGGGGCCCAGGAGACTGGGGAGTTCCATCCCCTCAGGATAGTGCCCTTCCAGCTGCCAGGATTTCAGGCTTTGAAAATCAAGACATTAATTTTAACCATAGAAACCCAGCACAGTTGTGAACTTAGCAAATGCGGTACTTTGGCAATTTACAGTGTCTTTTTTATTATAAAATATTTGGCAGCAAAGTTTCACGATAACACATTTGAAAATGTACAAAGAATATGTGTTACATGTATTATCTATGATGCATAAAAATAAACGAAGACTGGTAAACCTGCCACTCAAGTTGAAAAATAGAATATGATCAATGTTCACTTTAGGGAGACTATATGATAAAAAAAAAAAGTCACTGAAATTTAATTTTCAGTGGTTACCAACCACTGGCTGATAGTAAAATGGTTTCTTGTTTCAGGGCCATTGAGTAGCCTTGATTATTGGTATCTGATTCTATCCAGGTACCCTGGGACTAGCATTTTTCCCTTCTTGATTCAAGTCACTTAATGCTGTGAAACATGTCCCTGCGGTGTTTCTATTCCTTATTCCCTTAGAATGTCTTAAGCAGTGGTTCTCAAACTTTGATGTACTTTAGGTTCAGTTGAGGAGAGCTGAAAAATCCTGATGCCGGAGCCCTGCCCCGAAATATCTGTGGATGCAACCCAGGCATCCATGCTTTTTAAAGTACTTTAGGTAATCTAATGTGCCCTAAATAACAGCAATAAAGTCGACCAGTGCATTACTTTCAATGGACATAATACCTGAATATGAAAACTTCATTAACTGTTTGATTAACCCGTGGTCTTTCACCTGCCTATTCAGGGATATAGAAATCATGTCTGCCTTTCTCTACTATATTGCTAACAGAAGGTTCCATACCTCTTCGGAGAGTCTGTTGCTTGCAACTCCACTCCTGGAATAAATTTCTATGTTTTTTAGGGTAGTTTGCAAGAAATAGGGCTAACTCTGAAAATTTTAGGAACAAAAGTGTGTAGGTATACTGTAAGGATACAGGTGGGCTGGAACTGGAAATCTACTTAGAATCTGAGGTTAGACTGGGGACTAGTTACTGTCTCTTCGGTCTCTCAGTAGACCTGTAAAAGGAGATTGAATTACAAAACAAAACAAACAACACACAAAGAAAAGCCCAGGCCCATATATCCTCACTGGTGAATCCTACCAATATAGAAAAGAGAATTAATACCAGTTATTCACAGACTCTTCAAAAAAAAAAAAAAAAAGGATGAAAGGGAATACTTTCCAAGTCATTTTATAAAAGACCAGTATTATCCTTATACAAAACGGGCAAAGACATCAAAGAGAAAACTATGGAGCAGTATGAATATGGACATGAGAATCATCAACAAAATATGAGCAAACTGAATCCAGAAACATCTAAAAAAGATTATACAACTGGCTCAGTGGGATTTATTTCTGTAATGCTAGATCCAGTTTAACATCCCAAAGTCAATTAAAGTAATACACCATATCAGTAGGATAAAAACCAGAAACCATATGACCATCTCAATAGAAGCAGAAAAAGCATTTGATAAAATCCAACACCCTTTCATGATAAAAATACTAAACAAACTAGGATTGACGGGAACTTCCTTCTCCAGTCTGACAAAGGAAATCTGCAAAAAACCTGTACAGCTACGATTACTCTTCATAGTGAAAGACTGAATGCTTCCCCCTGATATCAGAAATAAGACAAGGATGTCCTGTCTCACCTCTTTTATTAAATGTTATACTGGAGGTCTAACCAGGGCAATTGGGCAAGAAAATGAAATAAAAGTCATCTAGATTGTAAAGGAAGAAGTAAACCTATCTCTGTTCACAGATGACATGACCTGGTATATACACAGTTCTTGGCAATTCACTAAAAAAATTATTAGAACTAATAAATGATTTCAGAAAGATTGCAAGATACAAGACCAATAAACAAAAATCAGTTGTCTTCCTATATACTAGCAATGAACCGTCTGAAAGTGAAATTAAGAAAACTCAAAGTACAATAGCATCAAAAAGAATAAAACACTGAGGAATAAATTTAACAAAAGAAGTGTAAAACATAAGTCTGAAATTTATACAACATTGTTGAAAGAAATTTTTAAAAGAATGAAATAAGTGGAAAGACATTTTTTTGGGGGGGGAAAGATTCTTTATTTATAGGTTAGAAGAAAATGTTAAGCTAGCAATACTTCCCAAATTGATCTACAGATTCAGTGCAATCCCTATCAAAATTCCACATGGCTTCTTTACAGAATTTGACAACCTGATTCTAAAATTCATATGGAAATTCAAGGGACTCAGAAGATCCAAAACAATCATGGATGGGAAGACTCATACTTTTTGATTTCAAAATTTATGACAAAGCTACAGTAAGCAATACAGTGTGGTACTAACATAAGGGTTAGACATACAGTTCAGTGGAATGGAATCGAAAGTCCAAAAATAAACCCTATGCCTATGGTAATGTGATTTTTGACAAAGGTGCCAAGAACAGTATCTGAGGGAAATATAATATTTTCAACAAACACTAATGGGACAACTGGATAACTACAGGCAAAAGAATGAAGTTGGACTCTTAACTCATACCATATACCAAAATTAATTCAAAATGAACCAAAGACCTAATTGTAAAAACAAAACTACAAAACTCATAGAAAAAAACATAGACCTAAATCTTTGTGACCTTGTACTTGGCAAAGATTTCCTGGATATGATGCTGCAAGCATAAACAACCAAAGAAAAGAAATAAATAAATTAGACTTCATCAAAATTTAAAAGTTTGTGTTTCAGGAGTTCTCGTCATGGCTCATCAGAAGCAAATCTGACTAGTATCCATGAAGATGCAGGTTCGACCCCTGACCTCTCTCAGTGGGTTAAGGATCTGGCATTGCCCTTAGCTGTGGTGTAGGTCATAGTTGCGGCTTGGATCTGGTGTTGCTGTGGCTGTGGTGTAGGCCAGAGGCTACAGCTCCGATTAGATCCCTAGCCTGGGAACCTCCATATGCTGAGGGTGTGGCCCTAAAAAGACACTCGCGTGCGCGCGTGCGTGCGCGCGCACAGACACACACACACACACACACAAAGTTTGTGTTTCAAAGGACATCATCAAAAAGCAAAAGGATAAACAGAGAATGAGAAAATATTTTTGCAAATTATATATTTTGCAAAGGATAAAAGATTTATATCTAGAATAAAGAACTGTTACAATTCAATATTAATAAGACAAATAAGCTAATTAAAAATAAGCAAAGGATCCAAAAAAACATTTCTCTAAAGATGTACAGATAGCCAATAAGCACACAAAGAGATGCTCCACATCGTTAGTCATTAGGGAAATGCAAATTAAAACTGCAAATCAGTGAGATACTCCTTCACACCCAGGATGGCCATAGTGAAAAAGTTAGATAGTAAGAAGTAGTGGTGGGGATGCAGAGACATCGGAACGCTCATATACTGCTGATGGGAATGTAAAATGGTGCAGCTGCTTTGGAAAATAGTCTGGCAGTTACTCAGAGTTAGGACCCAGTAATTCCACTTCTAGGTATAGATGCATAAGAGTGGAAAACATGTTCGCACAAAACTGGTACATGCATGTTCATAGCAGTGTTATACATAACAGTCAAAAAGTGAAAGCATTAAAAAAAAAAAAAAGTGGGAGTTCCTGTCATGGCTCAGTGGTTAATGAATCCGACTAGGAACCATGAGGTTGCAGGTTCGATCCCTGGCCTCGATCAGTGGGTTAAGGATCCGGCGTTGCCGTGAGCTGTGGTGTAGGTCACAGACGCAGCTCGGATCCCGAGTTGCTGTGGCTCTGGCGTAGGCCAGTGGCTACAGCTCCGATTCGACCCCTAGCCTGGGAACCTCCATATGCCACAGGAGCAACCCAAGAAATGGCAAAAAGACAAAAAAAAAAAAAAGCGAAAGCAATCCAAATGTGCATCAGCTGTTGTGTGGATAAACAAAGTGTGGTGCCGCATGAAATATTATTTGGCAATAAAAAAGGAGTGAAGTTCTGATACATGCTACAACACGAATGACTCTGGAAATCACTACGCTCAGTGAAGAAAGCCAGATACCAAAAAGACCACCTGTTGAATGATTTCATTTAGATGACATGTCGGAATAGACAAGTCTGTGGAGACAGAAAGTAAATTAGTGCTTGTGTGGGACTGGGAGGGGATGGGGGCATTGAGTGACGGAGAAAGGGTATGGGATTATAAAGATGTTCCAAAACTGACTGTGGTGTTTGGTGCACAAATTTGCGAGGACACTAAAAACCACTGAAATGTATACCTACAGAAGTAAATGGACCACGCTCGCTTTTCTTGAGCAGTTGGGAGCTGTGTAGCTGGACGCTATCATGGAAGATTTTCAGCCTGCCCTAGACAAAAGGCCGAGATGGGGAAGGCTGAGCTAGGTCAGTGGTGGGACGTCCTGAAATCTTGGGGTGATGTGCGGCACGTGGGGACTGAGGAAAGGGAAAGGTCCAGTAAGAATCTTCACGTTCCTTCAGTTAGTTACCAAGTCCTGCTAGCTTCGAACCGATCTCCCTGTTGCCTCTCTCTCCCCTGCAATAGACTGTATGTTGTACCCCCCAAATGCATACATTGGAATATCAACCCCCAATGTGATAGAGCTTGGCGACACCGGACTCTGGGGAGTGGGCCCTTTTGGCAGAATCCTCATGAATGTGATTGTGCCTTATAAGAGAGACCCCAGAGAGAAGACAGCTGTCTGTGAACCAGGGAGCAGGCCCTCACCTCCCAGAATCTGCCAGCACCTTGATCTTGGACTTCCAGTCTCCTGAAGGATTAAAAACACATTTCTGTAGTTTATAAACCTTAATCTATGGGATTCCATTATAAGGACAGACTAAGACACCCCTCATTCAATCCATCTTCTAAACCACCACCCTAGTTTCCTTCCTAAAACTTGGATCTAATTGTATCACTTTATCAAAATCTCTCTGCACCCAGTTTTTCTAACTCAGCCTCCCCTCCCCTGCCGTGCATGAGTGGCGGACGCACACAGCTTTCATTATGTGTCGTCTTTGACCTTGCCACATCCTCTTTCGCTCACCCTGTTCCCTTAAGTAGGACTGTCCTTCTGCTTCTACGTCTACAACAAGGATCGAAATTCTCTCCATTCTTCGAGGCCTGATTACAATTCCACACCTTCATGTAACCGCCACCCCCACCCCCCTTTTTGTTCATTTTCCTTCCCGCTCCTGAAGCACACAGTCTGGTAGAGGAGATAGATAAGACAATTGAGAGCTGTATTACAAGGTGAGAAGCCTCCAGCTGTGTGCACAGCATCCTGGGAGAACAGGGGAGGAGGGCAGAAACTGTTCAGTCAGTTGAAGAACTGAAAATTTCACACTCAAGTTGACTTCCCAGCCCAAGGGCTGGGAACTCAGTGAGAAGACATTGATTTAATCTTAATGAATACCTTACCACCAATCTGCTCTTTTTTTAAGACTAGGAACTATGTTTTAAATTTCTGTACCTACAGCACCTACTGTAGGGTCCTGTAGGGTCCTGACCTACTGGTGACAGTAAATCTTAACAGAAGGCTGAATGAATGAGAAGGGTTGTCTAACTCACCTTGGAGAGGGGGCGGGAAGTACTTCCTAAAAGAGGTAACACATGAGTTGAATCCTGGAATGTGGGTGGAGATGAGCCCAGAGGTTAGGGGAGAAAGGAGGCTCCAAGCAGAGGAAATGAGCCATGGCATGGAAGTATGAGAAAGCCAGGGTGGGGGCGGGGCGGGGGGGTTGGAGGGAGGTCAGCAGCCTTGAGCCAGAGGTAAACTGGCTTCAGATGATGTGAAAGATTTTGAGAAAGAAAGTAACACCACTAGACATGTTTTAGGAAAGTAACTAGGATGGTGGTTTAGAAGATGGATTGCATGGGAGGTGTCTTAGCCCATTCATCCTGTTATAACAAAATATCACAGACAGGAGGGACTTAGAAGCAACAGGCATTTATTTCTCACAGTTCTTGTTCTTTCCTTTTTTCTTTTTTTTTTTTTTTTTTTGGTCTTTTTAGGGCCGCACCTGCTGTCAATGGAGGTTCCCAGGCTAGGGGTCTAATTGGGGCTACAGCTGCTGGCCTACGCCACAGACACAGCAACGGGGGATCTGAGCCGCGTCTGAGATCTACACCACAGCTCATGGCAACACCAGATCCTTAACCCACTGAGCAAGGCCAGGAATTGAACCCGCAACCTCATGGTTCCTAGTCGGATTCGTTAACCACTGTGCCACGATGGGAACTCCCCTTTTAAAATGTTTTAATTATAGTTGACTTACAATGTTCTGTCAGTTTCCAGTGTGAAGCAAAGTGACCCAGTCACACACATATATACATTCTTTTTCTCACATTATCCTCCATCATGTTCCATCACAAATGATTGGATATAGTTCCCTGTGCTGTACAGCCCGACCTCATTGCCCATCCACTTCAAATGTCATAGTTTGCCTCTACTAACCCCAAACTCCCAGTCCATCCCCCCTCCCTCCCCCTTGGCAACCACATGTCTCTTCTCCATGTCCATGAGTTTGTTTCTTTTCTGCAGATAGGTTCATTTGTGCCATATACTAGATTCCATCTGTAAGTGATATCATATGGTATTTGTCTTTCTCTTTCTGACTTACTTCACTTAGTATGAGGGTCTCTAGTTCCATCCATGCTGCTGCAAATGGCATTATTTTGTTCTTTTTTATGGCTGAAATATTCCATTGTGTATATGTACCACATCTTCTTATCCATTCACCTTGATGGACATTTAGGTTGTTTCCATGTGTTGGCTATTGTGAATGGTGCTGCAAAGAACATAGGGGTACATGTATCTTTTTCAATGAGAGCTTTGACTGGATATATGCCCAGGAGTGGGATTGCTGGATCGTACGGTTGTTCTATATTTAGTTTTCTGAGGTTCCTCCATACTGTTTTCCATAGTGGTTGTACCAATTTACATTCCCACCAACAGTGAAGGAGGGGTACCCTTTTCTCCACTTCCTCTCCAGCATTTGTTATTTGTAGACTTATTAACGATGGCCATTCTGACCGATGTGAGGTAGTACCTCATTGTAGTTTTGACTTGCATTTCTCTAATAATTAGTAATGTTGAACATTTTTTCATGTGCTTCTTGGCCACCTGTATGTCTTATTTAAAGAAATGTGTGTTCAGAAGTTCCCGTCATGGCTCAGTGGTTAACGAATCCGACTAGAACTATGAGGTTGCGGGTTCAATCCCTGGCCTTGCTCAGTGGGTTAAGGATCCGGCGTTGCCGTGAGCTGTGGTGTAGGTTGCAGATGAGGCTCGGATCCCGCGTTGCTGTGGCTGTGGCGTAGGCCAGCGGCTACAGCTCTGATTAGATCCCTAGCCCGGGAACCTGCATATGCCACGGGAGCGGCCCTAGAAAAGGCAAAAAAGACAAAAGAAAAAGAAAAAACAAATGTCTATTCAGGTCTTCTGCCCATTTTTCTATTGAGTTGTTGGTTTTTTTGCTGTTGAGTTGTATGAGTTGTTTGTATATTTTAGAGATTAAGCCCTTGTCAGTTGCATCGTTTGAAACTATTTTCTTTCACATTGTTGGTTATCTTTTTTTTTTTTTTTATGGTTTCCTTTGCTGTGCAAAGGCTTGTAAGTTTGATTAGGTCCCATGGGTTTATTTTTATTTATTTTTTATTGCTTTGGGAGACTGACCTAAGAAAACAGTTGTATGGTTGAAGTCAGAAAATGTTTTGCTTATGTTCTCTTCTGGGAGTTTGATGGTGTCTTGTCTTATGTTTAAGTCTTTAAGCCATTTTGGGTTTATTTTTGTGCATGGCGTGAGAGTGTGTTCTAGTTTCACTGATTTATATGCAGCTGTCCAGTTTTCCCAGCACTGCTTGCTGAAAAGACTGTCTTTTTCCAATTTTATATCCTCGCCTCCTTTGTTGAAGATTAATTGACTGTAGGTGTCTGGTATTTCTCATAGTTCTGAACCAGAGATTTTGGAAGAGAAGGCAGGAAGAGAGAGAGCCGAAAAGGGCCAGATCATGAGGACTGTGAATGCTGGGTTGATGAATTTGAAATTGCTGCAAAAAGCAGCAAGGAGATACTCAAGGATTTTATGAGAGAAGTTTGGATGCATGTGAGTGATGTTACGGAGATAGAATCTAAGTCCATAGATGCCAGCCTACAGCACAGCCACAGCAACACCAGATCCTTAACCCACTGAGCGAGGTCAGAGATCGAACCCGCATCCTCATGGTTCCTAGTCAGATTCGTTTCTGCTGAGGCACAATGGGAACTCCATAGCATCCAGGTTTTTGATGTCCTTCACTGGAATGATAACACCAGAGGAGCAGCAGGTTTGGAAAAGAGGCACACGGTTTGAGCATATTGAGTTCACCATGACTTTAGAACATGTATGTTATATCCCACCCTAAACCTTAAAATTTCCTAAGCAAGCCTGAAGGGTTTGCTAGGGGAGTGTTGAGGGCATTTGGAGGAAAGGTCAAACAGCCTGAACCACTGCATCCAAGTTCCTTGAACCCATTCTGAGAAGCCAGAGAAAGTCTACCTGCTCCCTTGTCAGGGTGACTAGATTCTCTGCTACTATTCAAGCAATAGCTGAATATCTTGTGAGTGCCCCCTTGGTGCCAAGCCTTGTGTCGGAGTCCCGCTGTGGGGGTCCTCACAGACTAGCAGGGACTACACAGAGAAACACATAATTAAATATGTATATGGGTATAACTGAGTCACTTTGCTGTATAATAGAAGTTGGTACAGCATTGTAAGTCAACCATACTTTAATTTTTAAAAACTGTAATTCAAAATAGTTGTGGTAGTGCTAAAATACGTCCACATATTCTATGATGCTTCTCCCTCCAAAAAGTAGAACCAAATTCCCCTCTTCTTGAATGTTTGCTAGACTAGGGGACTCACTCTCAGCAAATAGAATGCAATGGAAAGACAGTGTGTGACTTCTGAGGCCGGATCGTAAAAGACTTGCTGTCTCTTGGACCGCCTATTCTGGGGGAAGCCAGCTGCCATATCTTGGGGCCACCCAAGCAGCCTGCAGAGAGGCCCATACAGGGAGGATCTAAGACCTCTGCCAAGAGCCAGCACCAACTCGCCATCCATGGGCATGACCTATCTGGGAAAAGAATTCTCCAGCCTCAGTCAAGCCTGTAGGTGACTTCAGCTTTCCAGCCTTCTAGTCTTCCAGCTGAGGCCCCAAACTTTGTGGAGCAGGAACAAGCTGTGTCCTGAATTCCTGACCCACAGACACTGAGATGGTCAATTTTAGTGGTTTTAAGCAACTGTTTTAAGGTAATTTGTTTTGTAGCAATAGCTAGTACAGTGGTGGCAAGTGAACACAGAGCACTAAGGGAACACAAAAATGGGTAGTCGGCTCAACAAGAGCGGTCAAGAAGACTTTCTGAAGGAAAGGAAGGGTGCATGAGAATTGTCCAAAAAGACTGAAGGATATTCTAGGCATAGAGGAAGGCTTAAAAGAGCACAGAGTATGGGAATGAGCTACATATGTAACTTACCCCTTGAATAGGATCCTAAATGAATGGGCTTGATACCCGGTTCTGCTCTAGAATAATTATATTTGTCACACTTTTCCTGTTAGCAGACATACATAGCATGATAGGGAGTCTGACCTTTTTCATCTCTTGACCTTCCATAAAAAGAATTTCTGAAGTTCAAGAGTCTTAGACTCCACACAGTTCAACTTCATTTTTTTTTTAAATCATTGGAATACTGAATTTTCTAAAAAGAGATTTCCAAACTTATATACATATCAGAATCATGTGGGAACTTAAAAAAAAATCAGATTTCTGGGGCTCAACCCAGAGCTATTACATCTTTTCTGGGTGAGGTTCAGGATTTAATCTTTCCAGGTGAGAACAAAAGACACAGGGGACAGAGCTGAGACCTAAAGCCTGGCTTTTTCATTTCTGTTTGTGGTCTTACTGCCTTATTCCTCTGCTGCTTACCAGACTTTCTTTCTCAGCATCACAGCCAATCCCAGCCATGTGATGGTTAAATGCTGGGTGAGCTGCAGAGGTTTAGCCCACAACATAGATCCTGATCTTCACATTCCACGTCTCCACAACCCATGACAAAAAGAGAATTTGATGTACTATTAAAATTTTATGTTACTTAAAGTGTTTTTGTCCTAGCTTTTACTCTTTTTCTCAGCCACATACATTTAAAAAGTTGAGATGTAATTCATATACCACAAAATTCACCATCTTGAAGTGTCCAGTTCAGTGATTTCTAGTATATTCATATAAATGGAATCATACAATATGTAATCTTTAGTGCCTGGCTTCTTTCACTTAGCATAGTGTTTTCAAGGTTCATCCACATTATTCGTATCAGTACTTCATTTTTATGGCTGAATAATATTCCATTGTATAGATATACCATACTCCGTTTATCCACTCATCTGCTGATGAACGTTTGAATTGTTTCCACTTTTTGGCCGATACGAATAATGCTGCTATGAACATTCATTTTCATGAGGACACATGTTTATAATTCTCTTGAGTATATGCCCAGGAATGGAATTAATGGATAGTATGATTAATTCTGTTTAATAAACTGTTGTTGATAATCACATGTATTTTTACAATAAGGAAGTAATTTTTTTAAACTAAAAACTGCTTATCCACAAGGGGAAAAATAATCAGAAGCCCTGTCCCTCAGAGGTAACACAACTTAGAGACTGAGTAAATATGGAGGGCCATTCACATTTACCGCTTCTCCTTCCTGAGCCCCCGCTGAAACGATAGTTTAAATTTTCTTTTAAGGAGCTCCCACTGTGGTGCAATGGGATTAGCAGTGTCTTGGGAATGCTAGGACACAGGTTTGATCTGTGGCCACACCGTGGATAAGGATCCGGCATTGCCACAGCTGAGGCTTAGTTTGTGGCTGCGGCTTGGATCTGATCCCTGGCCCCGGAGCTCCATATGCTACAGGGCGGTCCCCCAATTTTTTTCTTTTAAGATGTAAACCCTCGTGGATAAAGAAGATTAGAAGGAGAAAATGATAAGAAAATGTTTTGAAGTTGAAAAGCAGATGGACCTTGGCAAGTGACTTAGAGCAGATCAAAGAAGGCTAAGACCTAACCTAGCCCTGGGGGAGCTCAGTAGAGCTGACTGGTGTCCCAGGACCCCAGAAAGGCTCAGATGTTAGAGATACCAAGTGTCTCTGAAAGTGAGAGTGAAATGGAGTTGAACAGAGACATCAGGCAAAAGTTTATAAAAAATGTGTACACCCATGTTCATAGCAGTATTATTCACAAGAGCCAAAAGGTGGAAGCCACCCAAACATCCACCGGTGGATAATGGATAAACACAAATGTGGTACTTATATACAATGGAATATTTTTAGCCTTAAAAAGGAAGGAAACTCTGACATGTGCTACAACATGGACAAACCTTGAGGACATTATGCTCAGTGAAACACACCAGTCACAATGATTCTACTCAGATGAAGTACCTGAGAGTCTGAGATGGAGACGGAAAGTAGAGTGGTGGTTGTCAGGGGCTAGGGGAGAGGGAATGGGGAGTTGAATGGGGACAGAGTTGACATTTTGCAAGATGAAGAAGAGTTCTGGAGATTGGTGAATGTACTTGATACTGCCAAACAAATCGTAGGCTGGTTAAGATGATAGATTTTATGTTAAGTATATTTCACCCCGGTTAAAATAAAGTTGAGGAGTTCCGTCGTGGCACAGTGGTTAACAAATTCGACTAGGAACCATGAGGTTTCGGGTTCAGTCCCTGGCCTTGCTCAGTGGGTTAAGGATCCGGCATTGCCGTGAGCTGTGGTGTAGGTTGCAGATGTGGCTCGGATCCCACGTTGCTGTGGCTCTGGTATAGGCTGGTGGCTACAGCTCCGATTGGACCCCTAGCCTGGGAACCTCCATATGCTGCGGGAGCAGCCCTAGAAAAGGCAAAAAGACAAAAAATAAATAAATAAGTAAAGTCGATAGGCATTCCCGTCGTGGCTCCACGGAAATGAATCTGACTAGGAACCATGAGGTTGCGGGTTCGATCCTGATCCCTGGCCTCGCTCAGTGGGTTAAGAATCCGGCGTTGCTCTGAGCTGTGGTGTAGGTTGCAGATGCAGCTCACATCTGATGTGGCTGTGGCTGTGGCATAGGCTGGCATCTGTGGCTCCAATTTGACACCTAGCCTGGAAACCTCTCTGTGCTGTGGGTGCAGCCCTAAAAAACAAAAAACAAAAATAAGTAAAGTTGATAGAGTAACAGAGTCTCAGCTCCCCTTCCTCACCCAGCACAAGATGACAGTCCCTCCACCAGTCCAGATGGAAGACGTGATGCTGACTCTCTGGAGAGGCTGAACAAGAGGAACTCTGGGTCGGAGGATGTAACACAGCTGAGGGCAAGGGGCTTAGCAGGGCGAATGAGACCTCCAGCAGCCCCTCTCCTGTCACTCACCTTTCTAAGTGCTGGAAGCCAGGATAATGACCTCCGTTCCCACCCCCACCTCCCCACTGATGATTGGTGAAGTCCTGTCTGGATTAATAGACTGGCTCAAGAGGAAGGCCTTTGGATATGGATATATAACCTGTAAACAGAGAGCTGAAAGTCACACCACAGCCTCTGACATAAAAGACAGAAACCAAAGCAACAAAGAGAAAAAATGACCTTGGGAGAAGCAGGAGCAGAAGAAAACCTTAGAGAAAAAAATTCATCTTGTTGGTTGTTGAATAAATAAAATTGATATTTCATCCTTGAAAGCTATACGAAAGACCATACAAAAGGAACATTCAGAGAGGAAGAAAAGCTCTTCAGAATGAAAACTGTGGTATTGAAAATGAAAAATTCAGCAGATGGGTTAGTGAAAAAAGCTACCTGGATAGTAGGACCAATGACAAAGGCAAACAAAATAAGAAAATTCCAGGATCCATTTAGGAGGTGGATCCAACATCAAAAAACTAGACAGGAAGAAATTATCAAAATAAACCTCTAGAAAAATCACCAAATTTGAAGAAACTAAATTTCTAGGTGGGATGGCCCATGTGTGGTTAATACATTGAATTAAAATAAACCCATGTGAGGACAGATCATCTTGAAATTTCAGAATGCAGACACCAAAGCAGAGATCCTGCAAGTTTATAGAAAGAAATAACAGGAAATCACTATGACTTCAGAATTTTCAACAATATCATTGAAAACTAGAAAACAATAAAGCAATGGCTCCAAACTTCTGAGGAAATATATCAAATTATTATATTGTATACCTAAAACTAATACAATGTTATATGTCAATTATAGCACAAATTTTTCAAAAAGCAAACCTTCCATGAAAAAGCATGGTATTAGTCATAATACAGTTTTGTTGAAAAACTATTATTGAAAGAGACTGATTATAAAATTTAAAAAAAATTCTGAGGAAAGAGGATTGCAGACCCAGAAATCTGTACTTTGCCAAACTATCAGTCCAGTTAGGGTTAAAAAACATTTTCAGGTATGTGAAGTTGCAAAAAAATTACCTCCCTGGCACACTTTCACAGGAAACTATTGAAGGATGGGGTCCAATAAGATGAGGGAATAATCCAAGAAAGAGGAAACATGGAACTCAGGAAGAGGAGCTGGAAGAGAGGTGAAAAGTGTCTCAGGACTAAAGATCAATAATTAATTCTTTTAAAAAAAGGAGTTCCTGGAGTTCCTGTCGTGGCTCAGTGGTAAATGAATCCGACTAGGAACCATGAGGTTGCAGGTTCGATCCCTGGCCTTGCTCAGTGGGTTAAGGATCCGGCATTG
This sequence comes from Phacochoerus africanus, assembly GCF_016906955.1. Classification (NCBI taxonomy): domain Eukaryota; kingdom Metazoa; phylum Chordata; class Mammalia; order Artiodactyla; family Suidae; genus Phacochoerus; species Phacochoerus africanus. The sequence continues at coordinate 9,380,632 of NC_062548.1, read as the reverse complement.
CCATGAGCCGTGGTATAGGTTGCAGATGTGGCTCGGATCCCACGTTGCTGTGGCTCTGGTATAGGCTGGTGGCTACAGCTCCTATTGGACCCTTAGCCTGGGAACCTCCATGCGCCTCGGGAGTGGCCCTAAAAATGGCAAAAAAAAAAAAAAAAAAAAGGAGTTCCTGTCATGGCACAGGAGGTTAGGTACCCACTGTAGCGGCTCGGGGTGCTACAGAGGTGTGGGTTTGATCTCCGGCCCAATGCAGTAAGTTAAAGGATCCAGCATTGCAGTGGCTGTGGTGTAGGTGGGCAGCTGCAGCTCTGATTAGACCCCTAGCCTGGGAACATCCATATGCCACAAGTGTGGCCATAAAAAGAATAAAAAAACAACTGAATGAAATCGAGAAATAGCTGTACAGGCATGCTGTTTAGAAACAAGGAGGTACCTACCAGAAGGAACAGTTGAAAGCCTTGAAAATGATTGAATCTGAGAAGCAGGTCGAGAATGTAACCAGGTGGGGTTGCTTTTCTTCAGGATTAGCCTTTGAGTATTTGACTTTTAAAATGATATACATGTCCAACTTGATAAAAATAAAAACATATTAATTAAATAAAAGCCCCAGGGAGTGAGCAATAAAATGAAAGAGAGGCTTAAGTGCAATTATGGAACTTTCTGTCCCTTTGCATTTTATTCTTCATTTTTAAAATTGTTTTATTATAGTCGATTTACAGTGTTCTGTCAATTTCTGCTGTACCGCAAAGTGACCCAGTTATACATATATATACACACATTCTTTTTCTCACATTATCCTCCATTATGTGTCATCACAAGTGATTTGATGTAGTTCGCTGTGCTTTACAGCAGTGTCCTTTTGCATTTTAAATTAGGGGCAGGGCACATCAAACAGTTTAATATGTGCAATGAATAATAAAAGATATACTCAGGACTTATATGGGACCAATTATAGAGGAAAGATGAGGAGAGACAGATGATGAGAGAGTGTATGATAGCAAAATAAGGAAAGGAAGGAAGGGAGAGAGAGAAACAAATGCTAAGACACAAAACGAGATATGGAAAGACAAATGCAGATGCACATACACAGGTGAGAAACGTGAAGAGATACAATAGGAAGAAATCCACAAGCATGCGCTCCTGGAGCTCCCCGCCCCCCCCCCCCCCCCCCCCCCGAGTGCCTGCACAACCGAGTAAGGACAGAAACCCGAGTCTTCGTAGGTAACGTCTCAAATTTTGTTCAGTTGCACAGATTAGGGTATTATCGCTAAATGGCACTTCTACCCCCACCGTGGAACTAACACTCTGCTTTTAAGACTCAGCTGAAGACCCCCCTTCCTGGGAGCCTTCCCGGCCACAGGAGTCTGCAGCCATTGCTCTTTCTCCTTAACTACCAGAGAAAGAATGTCTTGTCTTACCACTCATTTTGGAAAAAAAAAAATCATAAATGGCCTTGTGACATTCTGACATAGCTGCTGTTTCTCTCTTGAGTAGCTGTTTAGCTTGCCAATGTTCATATGACATTCTGTTTTTTTCTTGTCTTTTTTTTTTTTTTTTTGGTCTTTTTGCCGTTTCTTTGGGCCACTCCCGCGGCATATGGAGGTTCCCAGGCTAGGGGTCGAATTGGAACTGTAGCCACCAGCCTACGCCAGAGCCACAGCAACATGGGATCCAAGCCACGTCTGCGACCTACACCACAGCTCACGGCAACGCCGGATCCTTAACCCACTGAGCAAGGGCAGGGATCGAACCTGCAACCTTATGGTTCCTAGTCAGATTCATTAAGCACTGCGCCACGATGGGAACTCCTTTTCTTGTCTTTTTTAGGGCCGCACCCACAGCATATGAAGGGTCCCAGGCTAGGGGTCGAATTGGAGCTACAGCTGCCAGCCTACACCACAGCCACAGCAATGGGGGATCTGAGCCGCATCTGCGACCTACACCACCACTCATGGCAGTGCTGAATCCTTAACCCATTGAGCGAAGCCAGGGATCAAACCTGCTTCCTTATGGATCCTAGTCAGATTTGTTTCTGCTGAGCCATATGATGGCAACTCCCGTATAACTCCCATAGGTTATAAGCATATGGCGGCAGTGGAACTAAACCTTACTCACTGAAGAAGTTTCCATAGGGCCCACTTCCAGGGAACCTTTGAATTGGAGGCTCTTCTCTGCCATTCACTTGCTGTGTGACTTTAGGCAAGTTACTTGACTGCTCTGTGCATCAGGATCCTAATCTGTAAAGCAGAGCTAGTATGGGATTGAAATATACAGAATTGCCAGTATTCTACCACATTTGACCCCCCCCCAAAAAAAGGCAAATATGTATGGTTCAATCTAATAAAACCACTGCCTCTCAGGTGGTATGCAGATTAAATGCCGTGCCTGTTGAATTGTAAGCAAGCACCCTCCTGCTGCAGGCAAGGTGAACCTGGAAGTAAGCCTCTCAGACCTTGCGGAACAAAGGCAACACCCTTGGAATGCAGGGCAGGCAAGTAGAAAGAGGAAGAGCCTGCCCCCCCGGACACCTTGGAGCCTCCAGTTCTGCTATGAACTGCTTATGTCTAGATGCTTATGTGAACATTTAGGTTAAACCACTGTTGTTTGGATCTCTTTGGAAGCAGGTACATTGATATCCTAATGAATAAAGTGCGTGTGGTGTGTGTGAAAGGGTGAGGAAGCAAGCGTCTCTGGAGACTGGATGTGATGCCCTTGAGCTGGGCAGCCTGAGACAGGACACACACTTTCAGGGGAGGATAACCAGGGCGGGAAACTGTCCTGTTCTTCTGGAACCTGGGAGATAGGGTGGACATATGAGTGGGGACTCACATGTGTATACGGTTACTGTCATCTTGGAAAAGGTGTGATCACTCTGGCACAACTTACAGATGCAGAAAAAAAAGGACACCGTTAGCCAAGTGTGTCATGAAATTGTGAGAATGGGAATGAGCACGATGATCGTGAGCACTGCTGAAGCACTTTTCCATGTGCCAGGCAGGCTCTGTGCTAAATGCTTCAAGTGTGTCAGTTTAATCCTCAGGATAACCCCTTTGGTGATTATCACTAATCCACTTCTACTGACCAGAAAACAGGCTTAGTGGATGGCAGATCTTGGATTTGAACCGATGTCTGATGGACTTCAAAGCCCACATTTCCCATCTTTACTCCATAAATCTAAACATATTTGTTATTTTTTTTAAACTGGTGGATGCAGGCATATAGAGCTGTCTGAACTCATCCAACGGAAGGCTTGAAATGGGTACATTTTATTATCTGTCAAGTATACGTCAATAAAACTGATCTAAAAAAATAGAAATGTGGAGTTCTCGCTGTGGAGCAGTGGGTTAAGGACCCGGCATGTCTTGCAGCAGCTCCATTCACTGCTGAGGCATGGGTTTGATCCCTGGCCCAGCGCAGCAGATTAAGGATCCCACATTGCTGCAGCTGTGGCATAGGTTGAAGCTGCAGCTAGGATTCCATCCCTAGCCCAGGAACTTCCACTGGGTACAGCAAAAAAAAAAAAAAAAAAAAAGTGATTTCAGAGCTGTCTTCATTGTGCATGCATCAGGGGTCAATAACCAGTTGTTACCAGAAAATATAACCTTAAAGAGTTAGCAAGTGATAAAGTTAGAACTGAAGGAAGGTTTTGTGTAATTCCTCACCCCCACCCAATCTGAATTAGAAACAAGTCTTGAAGGAGTTCCCATTGTGGCTCAGTGGGTTACAGATCTGGTGTTGTCACTGCTGTGGCTTGGGTCACTGCTATGGTGTGGGTTCCATCCCAGGTGCTGGTGCGGGGACTGTCTTGTGCATTGTAGGATGTTTAGCAGCAACTCTGGCCTCTACCTGCTAGATGCAGGAGAAACTCCATTCTCAGTTGTGACAACCAATAATATTGCCAGATGTCCCCTGGGGGACAAAATCGCCCAGTTGAGAACCAGGCTCTAGCTACCCATTAGCACATTCCCCTGGGTGGTAGAGTCTCCTTTTAGGCTGCAGTACCACTAGAGTCAGGTACTCTTGTCCCCGGGACCCTCCCAGGGTGCCGAGCATTCCTCGGTCACTTTCTGGCCACCTGAGCTCATCCCATTCACCCTTCTGGGAGGGGCAGCTTCTGCTTGCCTCCTGGGCAGGATACCCCCATGATGCGCCCTGTACATCCTCTCCCTGCACCCATCTGGTGGTCTACACTGTTTCTTCCTCTGCACCTCCGGGAGCGATGGCTGGCCTCTCTGAGGTCCTCTTGTACCCTCCCCACTGCACACACTGTAAAACCCAAGTGGTCTCCCCTTCCAAAGTGTGAAGAGCAGTGGCCTCTTGGTGGACAAGAGCAATGCCCCTTCTCCCAAAGCCCGCTCCCCTACCTCTTCCTCAGAAAGGCAAAGGAAAGGGAGTCCTCCCTCCATCACAGGAAGGGAGGGCAGGGCAGGCCTCTTTCAAAACAGTGATCAAGAGTGGCAAGGTTTGGGTGGGCAGCCTCCTATCTCTCTTCCTGGGAAAGAGGTAGACACCTGCTGCCCCCACCCCAAGAGGGAATTCTAGAAGCTGACTCTCCCTCAGGTCTGTTCTGTGGTCAGCAGCCCTTCCCACCCCAGGGAATGGCTTTGCCTCTTGAAGAAGTTCTTATTAGGAGTGGGCTTCTCTCTCTTGCCTCAGTACCTGCTAGGTGGGAAAGGAAGGAAGAAAAAGGAGGCAGGGGAGCTTTTCCCGTAGGCCGTTCCACTCACCCAGGCTCAACCCCCAAATGGAGTGGGGACGTGTTCTCTGTTCTTTAGATTTCCATATCTCTAAGCAGACCAACCCTGACAGTTTTATCACCCAAATGCAAGAATGCATTTTATGTTACTAAACAAACAAAATGACTTTAGATCTGAATGGGCAGGGAAATAAATAATATATACATATTTAAAAATTTCCCTCTGGTTTTCTAATTTTTCCACAAAGTTTCCCCTCATGACTCTGAAATTTCTGGAATGTGTACATCTCACCGTCCCACCCACCCCTGGGCTGAATGTCAAACACAATCAGTGTAAGGTCACCACTTGGTCAGTGGAAACTTTTTTAAATGGCGGCAACACCATCTCTGGTGTCTCCGGTTTGTGGTTTCTGGCGCCCTGCCATCTTTCGGTGACGAAAGACTGCCCTGCGGTGGTGGCAGAGGCCAGTGGGTGGCACCGATGAGCCCCCAGCCAACATGCTCCTCACTCACTCATCCCGGAGGGCAGTTTGGAGGTGGCAGCAGAACAATGGAAGCTGGACCCTCAGAACAGGCTACCCCCTGAAGGTGCATCTATTAGGGGCACCTAGGTCTGAAGAGCAGGTGCCAGGAGGCTCTGATTGTGCCTATAAACTTCAGAGGCACTTTGCGGAAGCAATGAGCAAGTGCACAGAGTGCAGCATTTTACAGGACAACCTGCTCAGGCTCTTCCTCAAGGCAGAGTTACTGGGAATAAGGGAAGCAAAGACAATGTGTCAAATTAGAGGAGACAAAGAAACACCCCCCCCCCCCCCAGATGCACTGCGACTTCTGGATATAGCTGAAATGAAAATCCTAAATTGAAGCCCTAATGTGATAGCATTTGGGAGACCTTTGAGAGGTGATTAGGTTTAGATGAGGTCATGAGGGTGGGACCCTAATCCTTAAAGGGATTAGCGTCCTCTCAGGAGAAAGACCAGAGGCCCTCTGTCCACCACTGAAGACACAGTAAGAAGGTGGCTGGCTGGCTGCAAGCCAGGAAGAGGCCTCTCCCCAGCTGCGGAATTGATCCTGGACTTCCTGGCCTCCAAAGCCGTGAGAACTAAATGTCTGCTGTTGAAGCCACCTGGTCAGTGGTATCTTGTTGTGGCAGCCCACAATGACTAAGACACTGGGACACTTTGGGGCACAGTTAGGGAAATATATATACAGCCTGAATATTAGATAAGATGAAAATCTACTGACATGGGGAAGTGGAGACCATTAACAGAGAAAAGCAACTTTCAAAACAGCATGTGCAAGATAATCTCATTTTGTTAAGAAAACATATATATGCATAGGAAAAGTCCTGTCATGTTATATGTACGCTGTGAAATGGTAATAATCTCTGCATGCTGGAAACATGGTGTTTATTTTTTCTTTCCAGTACTTGATGACTTTCTACAATGCATCTATATTGCTTTGTAAAAATAAAAGATTGTTTTTAATTAGAGAGGGAGTGTGATCTGGGAGGGGCTTCCTAGATTGTTTGCTCCCAACCCTCATTTTTTTTCCAAAGGAGGAAGATTTTTAACTCATCTCATTGACTTTAAAAAAAAAAAAAAAAAGGAGTGAGGACCTAGAAAAGTCAAAAAGACAAAAAACAAAAAAAAGCAAAAAAACCCACCAGAATGACAACACTTTTTATTGTGGAAAATTTCAAACAGACCCAAGTGCAGACAAAATATTCAACTGGCCTCAACAGTGATCAACTTGATTGTTCTTGTTTCATCTGCCCCCACCCCCAATCCCCCCCATGCACTTTCTCCCTTTCATTTTTATTTATTTGTGTATTTATTTTATTTATTTTTGTCTTTTTGCCTTTTCTAGGGCCACTCCTGCAGCATATGGAGGTTCCCAGACTAGGGGTTGAATCGGAGCTGTAGCCACCGGCCTACGCCAGAGCCACAGCAACACAGGATCCGAGCCGCGTCTTCGACCTACACCACAGCTCACGGCAATGCTGGATCCTTAACCCACTGAGCAAGGCCAGGGATCGAACCCACAACCTCATGGTTCCCAGTCGATTCTTTTTGTAAACCACTGAGCCACGACGGGAACTCCTTTCATTTTTATTTTGAAGCAATCCCAGACCTCATATAATTTATCCCATTAACATTTCAGTACTGTCTGTTTAAGGACTCAAAAATACATAACCACAATACATTATCACACCTCACAAATGAATAATAATCCCTTACTTAATATCATCAAATATCCAGTCAGTGGTCATACTCCCAATTGTCTCATAAATGCAAGAAGTTAGGTTTTTGGTTTTGTCTTCTGTCTCTTTTTAGGGCTGCACCCTCAGCGTATGGAGTTTCCTAGGCCAGGGGTCTAATCGGAGCTGTAGCCACCAGCCTACGCCACAGCCACAGCAACTTGGGATCTGAGCCTCATCTGCAACCTACACCACAGCCCATGACAACTCTGGATCCCTAACCCACTGAGCAAGGCCAGGGATCAAACCCGCAACCTCAAAAAAAAAAAAAAAATGAGGTTGCGGGTTCGGTCCCTGCCCTTGCTCAGTGGGTTAACGATCCGGCGTTGCCGTGAGCTGTGGTGTAGGTTGCAAACGCGGCTCGGATCCCACGTTGCTGTGGCTCTGGCGTAGGCCGGTGGCTACAGCTCCGATTCAACCCCTAGCCTGGAAACCTCCATATGCCGTGGGAGCAGCCCAAGAAATAGCAACAACAACAACATAAAAGAAAAGACAAAACAAAACAAAACAAAACAAAACCCCGAAACCTCTTGGTTCCTAGTCAGATTTGTTTCCACTGCTCCACAATGGGAACTCTCTGTTTTTTTGTTTGTTTGTTTTTTAAGTGTAACTGAATCAGGATCCACATAAGGCCCATCAATTGCAATGGGCGATAGTCCTTTTTAGTCTCTTTTAATCTGCAGGTTCTTTTTCCATCTCATTTTCTTCCCTGGAGATGTATCTGTGGAAGAATCCAGGCGGTTTGCCTGGAGGTGTTTCCCACAGTACTGATTTTGCTGATTGCATCCTCCTTGGTTCAAGTGTTCCCCTCTCCTCTGTATTTCCAGTAATTGGTAAAGGCATCTAGAGGCTTGCTTATTCTCCTGGGTTCGACTCGGGGGGTGGAAGGCAAGAACACGTCATAGGTGGTGGTGCATTCTTCCATCGGGAGGTGTATAACGCCTGGTTGTCTCTTATACTGTCGCATGTGCTGTGAGCTGCTGGTGACGTTCAGTACCTGGATCCATTACTTGGGGGTGATGCGCCAATTCTAAAATTCTATCTTCATTTATTAACTGGAAGTGTCCTATAAAGAAAAGCTTCCCTTCCTCGGCCATCTGATAAAGGCAGATAGGTACTCGATTTTCCCCTTTTCTTACCAGTTTTCAAAATAATGAGTTGATTCTCTGGCATCCTCCAAAGGTGAGCAATTTTCTGGTCATCATGAATTTAACCATGTTTGTCTCTCAGTCCATTGCCGTTCTTATCCTTCTTGATGCTCCAATTATCTCATCCTTTGGCCATTGGGAGCCTCTTCAAGTTTGCTCCTGAGTCTTTTTGACATGATCCTGGTAATCTTTGATAGAAATCTCTCTTTGGAGCTGAAATATCTCAGTGCGCAGAATGGGCCATGAAAGATAAGGCAGGATGTTATTTTCGAGGTCTTTTCTCTCCCCTCTGGCTGGAAAGCATTCCTTCCCTCCCAGAAGCTCTCCCCTATGCAGCTCCTGTCTCCTTCTTGGCTTGAATGCTCCAGGACCCTCTCACCTCTGGCTGTGCTGCCCTAGAGTTCCCTGCTTTGCTGGGGTTTCAAATGGTGGAAAGTCAGTGCTGGAAGTGCTTTAGTGCCCCCAGGTAGGGATGTGGAGTCCCAGGTGGCAGGGCTGCGCCCAGACTGACTTCCCAGGGGACGCTCATCCCTCCAGCCCCCGTGTGAGGTTTATAGTTACAGCACTACTTAAGTTCTTTCAACTTCTAACTCTCCGCAGCCTCTGATCTTTGCATCTAGAAGGGCTGTGTAGGCCTGGCTCAGGGCAGCCCCCAACCCCTGCCTTTGTCTGAGCCCCTCCTACCCTGACTGTCTACTCCTGCCTCTCACACCAGCCTTGCTGAGGTTCTCATCTCCCCGTCTGTCTCTATCCCTACCCGTCTCTCTTCAGCCTCAAAGGAGGCATTGCATTATCTGAGTCAGTCTCCGCAAGAACCCTCTAATCAGCGCCATGTTTTTAAAAATTTGTGCTTCCAATAGTTGAAAATTTTATCGAGGGAACAAATAGGTTTAGAAAGTAGCTGCTTTAATACCAATCCCATTATTATTGTTGCTCTTTTTTAAAAATTACTAATGAATTTTATTACATTTATAGTTGTATGATCATCACAACCCAATTTTATGGCATTTCCATCCCAAACCCCCAGCCTTCCCCCTAACCTTTCTCATTTGGAAACCATAAGTTTTTCAAAGTCTGTGAGTCAGTACTGTTATGCAAAGAAATTCATTGTGTCCTTTATTTTATTTTATTTTATTTATTTATTTTTGTCTTTTCTTGGACTGCACCTGCAGCATATGGAGGTTCCCAGCCTAGGGGTCCCATTGGAGCTATAGACGCTGGCCTATGCCAGAGCCACAGCAATGCAGGATCCGTCTGCGACCTACACCACAGTTCACAGCAACACCGAATCCTTAACCCACTCAGTGAGGCAGGGATCGAATCCACAACCTCATGGTTCCTAGTCGGATTCGTTAACCACTGCACCACGATGGGAACTCCTGTCCTTTTTTTGTAAGTGATAGCATTTGATGTTGGTATCTCACTGTCTGACTTCACTTATCATGATAATTTCTAGATCCATCCATGTTGCCGCAAATGCCGTTATTTCTTTTAATGGCTGAGTGATAGTCCACTGTGTATATCTATCACATCTTTTTTTTTATTACTCAATGAATTCATCAGATCTGTAGTTGTATAATGATCATCACAATCCAATTTCACAGGATTTCCATCCCACAACCCAAGCACATCCCCCACCCCCCAAACTGTCTCCTACAGAGACCATACGTTTTTCAATGTCTGTGAGTCAGCATCTGTTCTCCAAAGAAGTTCAGTCTGTCCTTTTTTCAGATTCCGCATGTCAGTGAAAGCATTTGATGTTGGTGTCTCATTGTATGGCTGACTTCACTTAGCATGATAATTTCTAGGTCCATCCATGTTGCTAAAAATGCCGGCATTTCGTTCTTTTTGATGGCTGAGTAATATTCCATTGTGTATAGGTACCACATCTTCTTGATCCACTCCTCTGTCGATGGACATTGAGGTTGTTTCCATGTCTTGGCTATTGCAAAGGGTGCTGCAATGAGCATTGTACCACATCTTCTTAATCCACTCCTCTGTCAATGGACATTGAGGTTGTTTCAGTCCCATTTTATAGATAAAGAAAGTGAGAAACAGCTCTCAGTGCTGATCTCAAATTTGAACCCACATATGCCAGCTCCCCAGTACCTGGCACCAAGAGCTTGCCTCTGCTTGTCACTCAGCATGACCCCTGCCCCGTCTTCATTCTCCTTGAACACTTTACTTCTTTTGTAAAAATCATAAATATCTATTTTCTGATTTCACAATGAAGACATACACATAAAATTTCAAGCAATGTAAATTTACTATTTTGTTGTTGTTGTCTTTTTGCCATTTCTTGGGCCGCTCCCGCAGCATATGGAGTTTCCCAGGCTAGGGGTCGAATCGGAGCTGTAGCCCCTGCCTACGCCAGAGCCACAGCAGCGCAGGATCCAAGCCGCGTCTGCGACCGACACCACAGAGCTCACGGCAATGCCGGATCGTTAACCCACTGAGTAAGGGCAGGGATCGAACCCGCAACCTCATGGTTCCTAGTCACATTCGTTAACCACTGCGCCACGACGGGAACTCCTATTTTTTATTTTTATTTATTTACTTATTTGGCTGTGCCCAAGGCATGTGGAAGTTCCTAGACCAGGGATCGAACCTGTCCCACAGCAGCGACCTGAGGCACAGGAGGGACAACCCTAGATCTTTAACCTGCTCTGCTATGAGGGAATGCTTACTGTTTTGTTGTTGTTGTTGTTTTGTTTTTTTTTAGGTAAAATTAAGTCCCCTCTCTCCTCAACCTCAAAATCATCACCATCAACTATTTTGTGTATTTCCTTTTGACCTGTAGGCATTTATGAATTTTTCTAAAAATGTGCTGGAGTTCCCATCGTGGCTCAGTGGTTAACAAATCCGACTAGGAACCATGAGGTTGTGGGTTCGATCCCTGGCCTTGCTCAGTGGGTTAAAGATCCAGTGTTGCCGTGAGCTGTGGTGTAGGTTGCGGACACGGTTCAGATCCCGCATTGCTGTGGCTCTGGTGTAGGTGGACGGCTACAGCTCCGATTAGACCCCTAACCTGGGAACCTCCATATGCCGAGGGAGCAGCCCAAGAAATGACAAAAAAAAAAAAAAAGGCTTTCTCTGTACTCTTTTGCACGTTGCTTTATTCACTTATTAATTTGTTGTGAACTGCTTCTTGGATTTAGAACATCTATGTCTTCTGCATTTTTTTTTTTCTGTCTTTTTAGGGCTACATCCACAGCATATGGGAGTTCCCAAGCTAGGGATCGAATCAGAGCTACAGCTGGCCTACACCACAGCCATAGCAATGACAGATTGGAATCTGTGACCTACAGCACAGCTCACAGCAATGCTGGATCCTTAACCCACTGAGCAAGGCCAGGGATCGAACCCGCATCCTCATGGATACTCGTTGGGTTCGTGACTGCTGAGCCACTATGGGAACTCCTATATCTTCTCATTCTATTTAACAGCTTCATTTTTCCATTGTTACCATAAATTATGTAGTCAGTGCCATTCCAGTGGACTTTAGGGTTGTTTCCAGTTTTTCGTTATTTCAAACAATGCTGCCATTAACACCTTTGTGCATCTAGCTTTGCACACTTGTGTAACTATTTCCGTAGGCTAAATTCCTGGAAATGGAATTTCTGAGTCAAAACCATGCACATTTAAAATTTTAATAAATATTCTGACCTCCAGGACTGTATTAATTTACACTTACACAATGAGCACCCGTTTTATGCACATACTTGCCAGATTGATGCTATAAATTTTTTTGTTTTGTCAGATAGGTGAAAAGTATTTTATTATTGCATTATTTTGCATTACTTATTGTTAAGGTTGAACACATTTGTTAGTAATTTCTGTTTCTCTGGTGAATTGTTTATTCGCATCCTTTGTTCACATTTGTTTGGGTTGCTTTTTCTTTTTCTTATCAACTCATAAATCTTTCTTATATATACTGTATCAATCTTTTCATGTGTGTTAGAAACATTTTCCTAGTTTAATGCTTATAGTTTGACTTTTCCGTATATAAGTATTAGCTGCAAGTGGGATCAAATGTAAACCTTTTTGGTTTGTTTCTGGCTTTCATGTCATTTTAGAAGGACCTCCTCCCCTCCAAGATTCTAAGAACGTTCACCTACTTTTCCCTTTTAATGTTTTGTTTTTACATTTAAATCGTTTGGTGTAATGAATGAACTAGAAATCTAGCTACCCACACGCTTCCTTGACTGGCTAATTGTTCAAGAAACAATTATCAAATGATCTTTTTCCCCACCACGCATGTGCCATCTTTATCCCAGGTGCAGCTAAATTCCCAGGTGCATTTGCTGCTATTCCTGGACTCTCTTCTGATGATGTTGCCCGTCCTGTGCCAATCCCAGATTACTGTGCTTTCTTTTCAACTTTCAGTATTTAGTAGGCCAGGCACCTCCGTTACTTATAGGTTTCAGAATGTTCTGGTTTTTCTTATTATCATTCTGGATGAAATTTTTGAATTATTTTATCAAGTTTCCCAAATTATCCTTTTGGGATTTAGAGATGAAGTTGAATTTGGAGGAAATTTACATCTCTTAGCTTATGGACTTCTTACCTAAGAACTAGTTATCACTCTGCTTAGTCAAGTCTTCCTTGGTTGAGTAACTCAAAGGACTTTAGTTTTATTGATTAACCGAAGGTAGGTCCTGTACATTTCTTGTTAAATGTTACTCCTAGATATTTTATGATTCTTGTCACTCTTATAAACGAAGTATTTCCTCTTGTTAATTTTCTAACTAGTTATTAAAAAGCTGTTGGAAATCCTGCCACTTTTGACAACATAGATGGACCTTGAAGGTACAATGCTAAATAGGTCAGAGAGAGAAAGATAAATACTGTATGATCTCACTTAATGTGGAGCCTGAAAAAAAAGAAAGAAAAAGAAAGACAAAGAAACCAAATTCGCCAATCTCATAGTTACAGAGAACAGAATGGTAGTTGCCAGAGGTGGGGGAAAATGGGGGAAGGTAGTCAGATGGTACAAACTTCCAGTTAAATTACTACATCCTGGGGAGGTATAGCATGGTAACTATAGTTAACAATACTGGATCGTGGAGTTCCCGTCGTGGCACAGTGGTTAACGAATGTGACTAGGAACCATGAGGTTGCAGGTTCGATCCCTGCCCTTGATCAGTGGGTTGAGGATCCGGCATTGCCGTGAGCTGCGGTGTAGGTCGCAGGTGCGGCTCGGATCCCTCATTGCTGTGGCTGTGGTGTAGGCTGGTGGCTACAGCTCCAATTCGACCCCTAGCCTGGGAACCTCCATATGCCGCAGGTGTGGCCGTAAAAAGAAAAAAAAAACAAAACAGACAAAAACAATACTGGATTGCATGTTTGAAAGTGGCTAAGAGAAAGTAGATCTTAAAAGTTCTCATCACAAAAAAAAGAAAAAAAATTAACTATTTGTGGTGATGGATGTTAACTTATTGGGGTGATCATTTCACAATATGTACATATATCAAATCATGCTGTGCACCTACAGTGTTATATGTCAATTATAGCTCAATTTTTTAAAAATAAGTAAAACATTGAAAAGCTATTCCTTGTTCTTAACTTTTTTTACTTTATTTATTTATTTAAATTAGTTAGTGGATTTTATTACACTTAACTCTTATCTCTGTCCACACCCTCTCTTATGAAGCTCATTCTTGGCCTTGTGTACCAGTTTTATCGTGATGACTCCTGGTTGTCTCTCCCAAACCATCATCATTTCATCTCTAAATTGGTATCTACTAAATTTCAAAAATTCTCATACCACTGTCATAATTTTTCATATTCTCTATACCACCTATACTATTATTTACTATTTTTCTTTAAACCAACTCATTAAAAATAAATTTAGCCTTATCTCGTGCAATAATGGCCATGAAATAACAAATAGCCTGATGTCCTGATTATAACTTCTCTAATGTGCGTGAAAATAATTTCAAAGCTATTAATGCTTTAAAAATGTCCTTCATACCTACCACTTAAAAACACCTCTGGTGTTGTCTGTTACATTTTTGAATCTCTGGTCTAGCTGATAACAAATCGTTCACCCCGAGTATTCATCATTGCTTCAGAGTCAACATTCTTCCCTCAAAGCCCCTCTCAGCTCCACTTTCCATGCTTTGTCAAGCTGATTACTTCCTCAACCACTTGAGCTCCAACCTTGAGCTTCTCAGATGCCCCATTCACATCCTTCATCCCCATCCACAGGATGTTTTCTTTCAGCTGTATCTTGCAAACTGTCCCTTGCCCCCCCCATTCTCCCAGACACTCTTTTTATCCTCCTTCCTGGATTCATTCTTGAAGACCAGCATCTTGCTTTGAGGCCTGTCTTTGTGAACCAGCTTCATCAAGGTTGACTCACTGCCCTCTGCATTATTTAAACACAGATGCTGCCCCCACCCCATCCCGGCAGATAATCACACTGTGAGCTTGGGACTTTCCCTCCTTCCTCTGCTCATCCAAACCTTACCTGTACTTTGAGGCTCACTGTCCAGGAAGCCTTGTCAGATGAGTCCAGCCCTTTCCCTCTCTCACTCCTGGAGCACTGCCTTGTGTCGAGCTCATCTCCCTGAACAGACTATAAGCTGCTTGAGGACAGGCTGCAGTCTGAATGTTCATTGTGCACTGGTGCATGGCCACGCACATGTCATCAGATGCTCAGTGAGTGCTTGCTGAGTCACTGCATGGTGGCATTCCTAAAGACTTACCTCCAATTCCTCCTCTCCCTTTCACTTGTCATAGTAACCCTCCCTGTACCACCTCCAACTCCCACCAACCAAGGGCAAGAGGGAGAACAAAACAGGTGTAAGAAAGGCAGCACACACTGAAATATAAGAAGCCAGCTCTAGGATCGTTAGTCTTTTAATATATTATTCTGAAAAGAAAGGAATTAAAAAAAAATTCCTGACATCTCTTCTGTTTGTTTTTTTTTAATTTAAATAAATACCCTGCCCGCCCCCCACCCGCTAAAATTTCCCTCCTTCCCCATCACCCCACCCATCCCTGGTGCTAGACCCTCACCCCCCAGCTAAGTAAGATGCCTGTTTCAGAGCAGGCCACGCTCACTACCAAATACTGGCGACTTGTAAATACTGTAAATGAGTCCTCTGACCCTCAGCTCACCGGAGCCCCTCTCTTCTGCTGCACTCCCCACGCCAGACCAGTCCCCAGCTTTGAGACTGGCATGGATGCGGGGTGGGGGGCGGCGCTTTAGGCACCGGGGAGAGTGCCAACTTGGTTCCCTTTACTTGCCTGCCATTCCCCGCTCCCTGTGCAGGAGTAGGTCAGAAGGGCCCAGAATTGCCTTCCGGACTAAAATAAATAACAAAATAAATACCACCTCCCCCAGTCCCCACTCTCTAAGAGTCCCTCTATCTCTCACTCTCTAGTACCGGTCACTGACCCGCCCCCTT
The DNA here is from genome assembly GCF_016906955.1 of Phacochoerus africanus. Taxonomy (NCBI): domain Eukaryota; kingdom Metazoa; phylum Chordata; class Mammalia; order Artiodactyla; family Suidae; genus Phacochoerus; species Phacochoerus africanus. The sequence continues at coordinate 9,365,116 of NC_062548.1, read as the reverse complement.
CTTCCTCCCTAACCCTTCCCTCCTCCCCCATGCTGGCCTCCAGCTTGGCCTTTGCCCTTTCAAGAGGAGGGGGTCCACTTTGCTCAGTGGGGAGAGCAGCGAAGGGCCTCACTCCCGACCTCAAGCAGACCCTCCCCCAAATTTCTGGGGGTGCCGCTTGGCGCCCCAAACGCGGTGGGCCTGGCAGACCCCCCCCATCTCGGGGGTGGGGGTTAGGGTGGAGGGAGGGGTTCTCCCTGGCTCTCTCTCACCTGGTCTTTCAAGTGCCCCTCTTTCAAGGCAAGTCTCCTGGGGAGAGCCCGGGCACCCCCGCCCCGACCCCAGTTCGGGTGCCCCAGCCCCCCGCCCTCCTCAGATGGCAGTGTCCCAGAGGACGGTGTGCTGCCGGCGGCAGGGCGGGGTGCCGGACTTGCGGGGCTCGGGCCCGCGCCGCCAGCTGGGGAGGATGGGCATGCTCTCCTGCTTGCAGAGGCCGCGGTCCGGGCGGTGGCGCGCCTTGATCTCCTTGCACACGCAGCGCTTGCGCTCGATCACCTCCAGCAGCTTGCCGTCGCGCTCGCGGGCGGGCTGGGGCGGCAGGGGCAGCGGCAGCGGCAGCGCAGGGTGGGTCTGTGGCCTTCCTCCCGCCGCCGGCCCGACGGGGGAGGAAGGAATACAGGGGTGGGGGTCAAGGACCTCAGAGACACCAGGCCCTGTCCCCACCTCCGAGACCGGGGCATCGCCCAGAAGCAAGTCCTCGCCTGCCGGCCGCCAAGGCCTCGTCCTCTCCCCCACCCCCACTCCGCACCCTGGTGCAGGCAGGGCCTCTTTCACCCCAGGAAGGGGCGCCTTTTAAACACTGTCTTCCCAGTAGGGTGCGGTTTTTTTTTTTTTTTTTTTTCATCCAGAGGGGATGTCTTTTTCTAAACGCACAAAGGCGCACGTCGGCCAGTGACGGCCCTGCCAGGCCAGGCTACCCATCTTAAGCAGCCTCTTCCCAAGATCTCCACGCCCTACCCCTTACACCCCGGCGGTCCCGGCCTGAACTCTTCCCATTCTTCCACACCCGGGCCTTCTTCCCTACCTGCTCCTTCACGAATAAAAAGCCCAACCCCATCTCCCTCCTCACCTGGCTCAGGGCATCCCTGGGCTGGCTGCAGGGCCGGGGAGTGTGGAGCGCGGCCTGCCGGACTCCTGAGGTGGAGGCGGAGCGCCCCAGGCGGTAGCCTCCCGTGAAGTCTGAGGCCAAAGAATGAGGGGTGAGAAGATGAGGCCTCCGGGTTCCCCTCCCCCAGTTCCTTGAGGACAGCCCCTGCCAGGCTGCCCCCTCCCCGCCACTCATCAGAGGAGGAAAGGGGATGGAGACCTGGTATTAGGATATATATATTCCCCCAACCCGCCCCATCTGTGCACCCGGCTATGCAGGCAGTGTCACCTCCATTGCGGTGGCAGGCGGGGAAGGTCTGGCAGGGTATGGGCAGCGCCGTGCGGTTCCCTCCTCGGTCTCCTCCGTGGTGGATCCTGGCCAGCAGGCCCTCTGCCCCCTGGCTCCTCACTGGGATCCCTGATGTCATAGGGCCTCTGTCCTCACGCTCCACCTTGCTTGGACCCTCGGCACTGCCATTCCAGGCCCGGGCATTGTCCCCAACTGCTGCTGGGGTGACAAGGAGAGTTCAGAGTCTGTACAGTGGAAAGGGTCTTGCCGTCCCCCCAGCTACACACACCGTGGCCTGGGTGGACCAGAAGTAACCTCGGGTAACAGCGGGGAAGGGAGGTCCCCTGCTTCACGCTCCCCCAACACATACACACACAGGAGGGACTCCAGTCCTGGCACCACTCCTGGGCTAAGAGTCCTATTTACTGCTGCCAAACCCTTTTCCCTGTTCAGAGGGATCTCCCCTACCTCAGCTTTGCCGTTAGAGCCCCTCCAGCCCTAGACAGGGCCAGAATTAACACTGAACAGAGACCAGGGGTGCTGTTCCCCAGGAAGGAGAAAAATCCCAAATCCTGGGGTGGGGGGCATTGGGGGAAGGGCTGCATGTGAGCTAAGCTCATCTCTGAGAGTAGGCCTGGCAGAGCATTGCGTTGCCAAGCAACGGTAGGGGCCTCCCTCTCCTCTCCTCTCCCTCCTGTCTGGATGGGTTGCCATGGTAACAGCTGGGAGGCAGCTGTGTTTAGCTCCTAGTGTGCGCACACTCACAAACACACACCCCTGCAGCCCAGCAAAGGGAGGGGCAGGGAGTCGAGTGGGACAGGGCAGGAGGAGGAGGCTGCTCTTGGGGCCTGATTCTACCCTGTCCCCCTCCCAGATCTTCCTGCCCATCCAGCACACACATGGGGCCCCCATCCCTGTGCTCTCCCAATGAAGTTCCCAGTTCAGGACAATGGGTTATGGCTTCCAAGTAACCCCTTCAACACCTCCCCCAAATCACAGACATCCCTGGTCCCCCTCCCCTTTCCCCACTCCTCACTCACTGTCCAGCTCTTTTGCCTTCCTCCCTCCATACAGGACCTTCCTCTGCAGAGCCCAGCCTGCCCCAAATGTCGAGGCACCCATCTCTTCTTCTTCCTCCTCTGGTGTTCCCGTGCTGGCGATGACGTGGGCACAGGAGATGCTGGCAAAGGCCCCCCCGTCGGTCCCTTGCTCCTGCAGCTGGATCTTGACCATGGGAGATGGCGCCCCTATTCCACAGCCCTTATTCAGCACCCCCCCAGCCTTGAGGCTCTCATAGGCAGGGGGTCTCTTGAGCCCAGCTGCTGCAGCTGGGTAGGTCCAGAGGGGGGTCAGGGGGCCTGCGGTTGGGTCCGGAAGGCTGTGTGGGGAAGCCAGGCAGGCGCGGTGATGGAGAACCCCAGCTGCTGCGCCCATGGCCCCGCTGTGGGGGCTGGACTTCCCGGGCACGGGGGGCCTCGAGCTGGTGCACAGCATCCCGTGGAGGACTGAGATTTCTTTCTCCGTCTTTGGCTCCCCAGCACCAAGGGGCGGCCCAGCTGGCAGGACAGAGTGCGTGGTCACCTTGACTGCTGAGTACACCATGGTGTAAGACACGGCCTTGTCCTTGGGGGGTCCGGGAAGCAAGGCAGCCGCGGCAGGAGGGGCTGCCGGCACCCCTGCTGCCTTGGGGCAGATCATGCTGTGGGAATTGGGGAGCTCCCGCTCCCCCCGGGGCTGGCCAGAGCCCTGGGGTGGCAACGGGGTCGAGTGGCTCCGGGCTCGGCCCGAGGGTCCCAGCAGCAGCAGGTTGGCAGCGGGAGGCGGAGGCGGTGGGGGAGGCGTCTCCCGCTCCCGGGCAGGCACTTGGGGAGCTGGGGTGGAGCCGGCTGGCTCCTTGGAGTGGCAGAGGACTGGTAGCCTCGAGACCCCATCGCCAGGGGTTCGGGAAGCAGACTTGGCTTGGGGGAAGGCCAGGAGTGGAGGTCGGTGCTGGAGGAGGTTGGGGAAGGGCGGGGGGATTTCACAAGGGGTGGTCTTGGTGGGCGTCCCGTCCCTCCGGCTGGGGAGGGCAGAAGCTGGACGGCGGTGGGTGTGAGGCTGAAGGGCGTGAGGCTGGTGTGGTGTGGAGGTTGCCGTCAGTGGAGGGGCCCCATTGGCCCGGCCTTCCCCTGCCTCCTCGGGCAGCGGGTACTTCATCTCCTCATATATGGCCTCGCTCTCTTCCGAGTCCGAGTCGGCACCAGCCGGAGGGGTCGGGCCCCCACCCCCAAGAGGGGGCCCAGTCAGGCCCCCTCCACTTCGCCCTCCTCCCCTGAAGACATCCCCCACCATCTCAATGTACACAGGCTCTTCTTCCTGGGCACCCACCTCAGGGTCCCCAGCTACGCAGGACCCCCGACTGAGGCGCTGAAGGGGCAGGTTCCCCCCTCGAGGAGATGGGGCTGGGGGACAGGACTCATCGAAGGAGACAGAGAGCTGGGTGTTGGGGCTCCGCCTGGGCTTCTGTGGCGGAACCTTCCGGCTGGACTCGCGGCCCTCTGGGGTCGGCTTCTGTGAGCCTGGGCGGGACGTGAAAGAGAAAAAGAAACCGGGGTTGTAGTCGGGAAAGGAAATGGGGAGACTCATGGTTGACCTCTTGACTCCTTTGCAAGGACATTTCTGCCTCTATTTTCCCCACAGCTCTCAACCTGCAGCCCTAGTGGCTTCTTTTCCTACCAGTGAGCCTCCAGTCCTAATGAGCTCCCCAGAATCTGCAGCTCCTACCTTAAATTCTCTCCCACCCGCCAGGCCCTCCAAGGCCACCCATTTTCCAAGAATGAACTTTTCAAGGAGCTTCCCCTGCCCTTGGATGGTTCATCTCAGGCCCTTCCAAAAAGGACCCCCCACTCCCTCTGAGAATGGAACCTTCCACTTCCTTGGTTCTTCCCTGAATGAACCCTCCAGGCAGGCCTCCCCTGGCCTGGAATGGATCCTCCCAGCTCCCCCTGGGGAGGGACACGGGTGTCTCACCTGCTTTCTTGCTGGGGGGCGTCTCTGCCCCCGACCCCACCATGCTGAGCTTGGTGCTGGGGTGTCTCCGGGGCTTGGCCGGGGGTCTTCGGCTGTCCTCCGTGAGGCCCCCACCGCCGCCCCCGGGCCCGCCCCCCACACTGTCCATGCTGCCCACCGAGTGGCAGGAGAGGGAGCGTGGGGCCATGGCGCTCCGGCAGGGGTGGGGGGTGTGCTCCTGGGAGGCGGGCATCGTCATGAAGCCCATCCTGAGGGAGCGGCGCAGAGAGGCGATGTCCCGCACTCGCACCCCGGGCCCTGGGCCAGCCCCGGGCCCTGCCGGGCCTGAGGGAGCCACCTCCTTACTGGAGCTGAGGAGAGAAGGCCCAGATGGAGCAGAGGTCGGGCCTCAGGCCTGGGCCTCCCTCTCTTCCATCCTAAGAGGGGTTTGCAACCCTGTGGCCCCCCAGAGAGGAGGAAGGAGGCTGGGTGGGGATGGGGGGAGCCCGAAGGTCCAAAGCATTAATGTAGAAGCTTCAGCTGGAATCCCTAGGCTTTAAAAAAAAAGGCCAGGAAATTGAGGGCAGGGATGAGAGAAGGGGTGAGCCTGTGCTCAGAGCGGCATCACTGGAGGTGGCCGATCCCAGCCTGGGCAGCTCCGGCACACAGACGTGCGGACCGCTTCATACGTGGAGATGCAAACCCAGGCGGCACAGCCCCGCCTGGCACATGCACCTGCCACCACAGCTCTGCTGCTTCTCACTCTCACGCTGGCCCACACCTGGCCTCTGGCCTCCCCTTGTGTCCAGCTACTGCGGCCTACGCTCCCACACCCCACCCCACCTCCTTCCCAGACCCCAGCTGCACGGCATCGTCAGAGCAGTCCCCCTGCCACTGATCCTTTTCCCTCATATCCTTTCTTCCTTCCCTTCTTTCTTCCTTCCTTTTTTCTTTCTTCCTTCCATCCTTCCATTCTTTCTTTCTTTCTTTCCCTCTCTCTCTCTCCCTCGGGGCTGTCTTCTCTGTCACCCTCCCAGACTCACCCCCACTCCCTTTCACTGTCCATGAGCTTCTGTGTGAAGGAAAGGGGGGCAGCTGGCAGGGAAGAGGGGAGAGCTGCTGTGGGGTGGGCTCGCATTAAGGCCCTGTCTACTAACCCTTCATTAGGGAGAGATCACTGCAGTGATAGCTCTGATTAATCTAATTAACAACAAGAATTAAACTCCACAGTTTTGAGGGAGAAGGGAGCAGGGAGGTGGTTCTGACTCAGGCTCCAAGAGGCTGTGCCATCAAGGGGAGTGAAGAAGAGAAGGGAGCAAGAGGGGAGAGGCCAGGCCCCAGGGCCGGGGGAAGGGTCAGGAGAGGGGGCAAGCAGGGAGGGGCCCTGGCCCTGGACCAGGAGGGCAGCATACACACACAGCCCTGTCACAGGAAGGGGGCCAAATGGATCTTCTCAAATGACCCTGTCCCTGGACCAGGAGGGCAGCAGGGCCTGCCCCTTCCAAGGTCAGGTGACAGGGGAACCAGGAGCCAGCCCCACACTGACAGAGGGGAGGAGATTACAGGCCAGAGGTGAGTCAGGAAGGAGTGACTTGGGCCTCCGAGGATGGGGAGGAGGTGACAGGTGCCCCTGAGCTGGAAGCTGCCAAAGAGGCCAGGGCAGGGGCTGAAGCCAGAAGCCAGGAGCAGGGCAGGGACAGGGCGTGTGCAATTCCAGGCCTTCTGTACTGAGCACAGACTCAGAGACCGGGCTGATGACCAGGCTGTTGGACTCAGGAAGGGCAGAAGGATGTGGTCCAGCCAGGGAAGAAGCCAAGGTGGGACAGGCAGGGGGCAATCTGGGACTGCAGCCTTACCTCCTCTTGGCCTCCTCTTCCTTGTGCTGCCTCCACTCCAGCTTGGTTTTTCGGTAGAGGAGGTTCATGTCGCGGGGCAGGAGGTGGGGGCTGGGGGGCCCTGCTCAGCGCCACCAGGCCCGGGGGGCGGCCCTCCCTGGGTCCCGGATCCACTTGGGGGGGGATGGAAAGGAAGAAAAGAAAGATGTGGGGTGGGTGGGGGCCAGGAATGAATGAGAGAGAGGGGGAAGAAAAGGAGCAGAGATGTGACTCGGGTTCTCAGAGAAAGGAAAACAGATGGAGGCTCAGAAAACCCAACACCGCCTCCAGGACCCACAGACAAACAGACATGGACAGACATGTATACACAGAGTCACACACCCTGACAAAGGTGTTCAGAGCCACAAATGCACACTCTGGAGAGATCAGACTGACACAGAATCCCATCCTGTAAATACATCTTGATCCACCACATAGACAGGCCCCACAAACGTACAGCAACCCGGCAGCCACACAAACACACATTCAGACACACACACCACCAGGTCACAGACCCATATCTACAAACAGAGGACCAGACACAGAGATTGGCTAGGTAAACACAACCTAGGAACAGCCAGACATACAGACATAAACACCCCGACACACCCACAGCACACACAGACCTCCAGACCCACACAGATCAGCTGCAGAGAACTGGACGTACCTATAGACAAGGAGTTATGCCAGGGCCTACTTGCCTACACTGCACCCCGCTGGGGAAGGGGGAAGAGTCAGACTCCCCACCCCCTCTTGGGGCCTGCGGCTGGGGGGTGTCATGAGGGCAGGGCGGGGATGCTGGAGAAAGGGTGGGGGCACTGTGAGTTGGGCATCTGGAAGACCACCCATCCCTGTATCTCCATTCCCTGCCCTGCCGTCCCCCGTCCCCCTCTCCAGTCCTTCGCCTGGGCCCGGGCTTCGGTCCACCCCTATTCCTGCACCCCGGCCTCTTAGCGGTGGTCTCCACCTCCCTCGCTGATGGCCCAAATCACCTTCTTCCTCTTTCAGGACCTGGGAGGCTCCCGGCTTCCCTCCCCCAGTCCCCGCCCCTCCATCCCACCCAGGGGTCTCCAGTCTGGCCCCATAGCTACCTTCTGAGCTGCGGCCTCCATACCTGCTCTGGTTTCCCTTCCCCCAAACACACTCTCCTCTGCGCTTTCAGCCTCACCTCTCCTCCAAGGCGCCCCTGCTCACTGTCGTCCTCTCCCTTCCCTGTTTGCTCCAAACCTGGCCGGCTTCATCCCCCTCTCCATCCAAGGGCCCCAGGTTCCTGGGCACCCCTCCCCTTCTCCTTGTCCTGCTACCCTGGGTTTCTCCGTCTCTCGCCCCGCCAATCCTCCCTACCCCTTGTCCCCCCATCCCACCTCCCCGCACCAAGCCTCCCCAATTTCAACATCACCGTACCTGGCCTGTCGGGCGCCGGCCCCCCCATGCCGGGCTCCGCCCGGAGCAGGAGGAGGGAGGAGGAGAGACAGAGAGAGACCGGGGGGGAGCCGAACAGGGCCCTGCCGCAGAGACAGCCCCGCCTCCGGGTCCGCCCCCAGACCCGCCCCCGGCCCCAAACCCACCCTTCCACACCCTCCAAGGACGGAGCGGGAGCGGCTGCGCCGCGCCGCGCCGCTAGGCTGTGGTGGGCGGCCCCGGGCCAGCGGAGCCCGCGGGGGCACTCGGAGAAAGGTCGCGGGGTGCGAGGGACCCGGCGCCAGCCCGCCCCCGCTTTGGGGCGTCTGCTCCTCGCCGTCCCTCGCCCCCTGCCCGACCGGCCCGTGCTGGCTTTGGTGTCCAAGGCCCCGGCGGAGCGAGGCGGGGCGCAGCGCGCAGCGACGCCCCCCACCGGCGGCCCGGGGATGCACCCACGCGCGTAACGCGTGCGCCCGGCGCTCCCCGGGTGCGCCCCCCGCGTCCGGCCGGGGCGAGGCTGCGGCTGCGGGGCTCTGGGTGCAGTGAGGCGGCGAGGCCGGCAGGGGGGGCCGGTTTCCGGGGCCGAGGGGCTCTGAGAGTTGGGAGCCGGACCATCCACATCTTTGTCCAGCAGAGGGCGTGCTCCCATGGCCGCGCCCCATCTTCCAGACGCCCCCCCCAGGTACAGGGAGGGCACCGGAGCTGGCTCGCTTGGTGCTTGTTGCCTCTGCCCCCTGCTTCCCAGGCGTCCAGACCTTGATTCACCGCCTGGGCTCAAAGTCTTTTGGCGGCCCGCCCCCACGGCCCAAGTCATCCTCCCAGTAACCTTTGACTCCGCAAAATAATGAATACAAAGAGCTTCGTAAATTGTAAATGGCTCCGTACGTTTAGAGGCGATTATATACGCCCGTGGGAGAGGTAACCTTAAAATACGTAACAGTCCTTTCACATTCACACCTTAATGTGAATAAACTTTATTTATTCATTCTACAAGTATTTCCACAGAGGCCAAAAATGCCCCTAGGACTGTAGGTACGCAGGAGTGTCTGAGTTGGTGGAAAGGGGAGGGTCCAAAGCTAAGTTTGAATAGTTGGTAGCGAGTCAGCGCCGAAGGAAGGAGGATCTGGGGGCGGAGCAGCGGGGCTGCGTTCTGAACATCGCCAGAGGGGAGAGAGTCTGGGGTGGGGGTGGGGGTGGGGGTGGGGGTGGGGGTTTTGTGTGGGAGGCTGCTTCCTGGACCCCACCGCTTGGGAGGCCTCAGGCTCTGGCTATGGTAGCCTTTGCTGCCAAGAAGGGAGAGAGAGAGGAGTGCAGGTTCGTTTTAACAGAGATAAAGAAAAAATATATATAAACTGGGGGCAAGGGTTTTTGCATTGTTTTGTGTTTGCCTAACCCTAACGAGTGGTTAAAAATTTCCATGAGCTAAAGCTGAGGAAGGAAGGATGTGTCAGCCAGCCAGCCCAGAGCTAGTCTCAATGCCATCAAATGCTAGCGCTGAGGCCTTGGGCAAATAACCCAATGCCTGTGAACCTCAGTTTCCTTAGGAGAAACACTGGAGCAAAACCCACCCCAACTGTGCCCAGGGCTGTTTTGAAAATTCATGAGATAATTGTGTGGAGTAGACAAATACGAAGAATTTTAATATGTTTGAAGAGAGTTCCATATGACCAAAATCAATTAGACTCCGTTTCCTTCTGAACCTGGGAATGAAGGCAGATGTGGTCATTAGACACTGCTTTTGCTAAAACAGTTCCTCTCAGGATGTTGCTTGGGGGACCAAAAAAGAGAGAATGGCAGCTGGAGGTTTATTTTTTCATGCCAAGCACATAGTAGGTCCTTTATGAGTGTGTGTGGATTCTCTGTGGTGAGCAAGGGATGGGGTGGGGAGGTGAGACGTGGGAGAGGTGGGGGGGGCAGGGGTAGAGTCCATGCTTGTGGCCTGCCCGGTGGTTCCTCCTCAGGTCTGTATGTCTGCTTGGGTGACTGTGTGTGACCAGGAGTTGGAGAGAAAATGCAAGTCAGCACGTTCTTGAGTGTGTCTTCGTTGTTTCTCTACATGGGAGCCAGACAGGGACACACCTGAGTGTGAGAAATGTCTCTGCTCTATCACTGTGGACCTTGCTGAACCTCCTGGGTCTCCATGTCCTCACTGAGGAATAATATGATGCCTGGGATTTGATTCAAATACGCCATCACAATACAACAAAAGATATTGTAGGGATAGATGAAAGCAGATTGGCTGTGAGTGGGTCAATGTTGAAACTGCATGCTGGCTGCCTGGGAGTTCACTGTACCATTCTCTCTACTTGGAGGCATGTTTGGAAATTGTCACAAGGATCCACTTGAACACATAAGGGCGGGGAGAAAAAAGCGGTACCTTCCTCATACAGTCACTGTGAAAACCAGGGGAGAGAGGACAGTAACAGCTGCAGCAGCACCACAACGACTTGCCGGGCGCTTATGGGGTGGCAGGCACCCAGCAGGATCCTGGTAACTTCCTTCCCACTCTTCTGCGCGCCTGTAGGCCAATGGCAGCAAGTGCCTACAAGTAAGGGAATCCCTGGCCTCCCCGCAAACTCCTCCCCTCTCTCTCCGCCCTCCACGGCCCCGCCCTCCGAGGAAGCGCTGGGCTGGGGCCCAGCAGGTGTGGGGTTAAGGCAGCCCGTTCCGGGCCCCTGGAACAGCAGCGGCGGCAGCAACTGCACCAGCGGCGGCGGTGGCAGGCCTGGCCCCGGGCCAGCTGGCCGGGAGCCCCAGGAGCGAGAGAGGGCGGAGGAAGGGGAGGAAGAGGGGAAGGAGGAGGAGAGGAGCCGTCAGCAGGCCCGAGGAGGCAGGACTTCCTGGTGTGGGGGTTGTCAACAGCCCAGAAGAGAAAGACCGAGAGGAGCGGAGTAGCGGAGAGAGACCCAGCGGTGCCACGCGGGAGGAGACTTGGGAGGGCCACTCGCCGCGACCACCGAGGCGGCTCGGTCTGGAGGATCGGGGGGCTGACCCACCCTCTTCCGCAGCAGTCCGCACACCCTTGGGGCTTCACGGGCCGCGCCTGGGCCCCTACCGAGGAGGCGGGGGTTCCTTTTCTGGACGGCAAACTTTCCGCGGAGATGCCTTGCGGGGCGAGGTGCAGCCCCCGAAGAGGACCGGACAGCCTCTGAGCGCCACCTGCGCCCCCCGCGCTCCTGGGGCCAGGGGGCCCCAGGGAAAGGACAGCTCAACGTCTTGGGCGGCCGGGACCCCCCCGGCCCCCGCCCCCGCCCCCGGCCCCGCTCGGTGGCCGCGGCCGAGAGGTAGGGCTCTGGGCTGGGCGGGGCGCTGGGGCGGTGGGGCAGGGCCTGCCCCAGGGATGGGGGAGCTGGGGTGCGGGGGGCCTCGCAGGCCGAGCACAGGCCTCCTGGCAGCTTGGCCAGGCTGAGGAGCGGCTTCACCCCTGTTCACCCAGGCTTTGGGTGGGACCACTTGGGTCCCGTGAGTTGGAATCCCAGCTAGAAATGCCCCACTTTGGGTCTGGGCCGCCTCTTCCTGCTCTCTGTGCCCGCCCGGATCTGTCCCCTCTGTTCTGGTCTCTGTCATCTCTGCCTGTATCTTTGTCTCTGGGTCTCTGGCGGTTTCCCCTTCCTCCCCCATTCTGCTCCCCAGAGAGGAAGCCCCGGAGGTGCTGCCCACTGCTTTCTCACACACACACATACACACACACACTCTCTCTCTCTCTCTCCCCGTTTCTCTCTTTCCAGTTTGCAAACTCAGCTCTGGAGTTTGGAGGCAGCGACAGCAGCAGGAAAAACCTGCCCCTGCCCTCTCCCTCCCCCCTGCCTCCCCTGCCCTGTTCCTTCAGCAACCAGGCACCCCCAGTTCCTGCAGGGCCCTCCTGCCATGTCGGACCCAGACATCCCCAGGGGCCCTGATGTCCCCGCCATGTGGCCCCCCTGTTCTAGGGGTGCCTGAGCCTCTCCAAGAGCTCCCTCCCCCCCCACCCCCCTGCCCACCTTGGCCAGTCCTGAGACCCAGGGACCATGAGTGGGGGCAGGAAGAAGAGTAGTTTCCAGATCACCAGCGTCACCACGGACTACGAGGGTCCAGGGAGCCCAGGGGGTTCAGATCCCCCTGCCCTGCCAGCCCCCACTGGGCCACCGCCCCGCCTGCCGAATGGGGAGCCAAACCCCGAACCAGGGGGCAGGGGCACCCCCCGGAATGGCTCCCCACCGCCTGGGGCCCCAGCCTCCCGCTTCCGGGTGGTGAAGCTACCCCAAGGCCTGGGAGAGCCTTATCGCCGAGGCCGTTGGACTTGTGTGGATGTTTACGAGAGAGACCTGGAGCCCCCTAGCTTCGGCCGGCTCCTGGAGGGAATTCGAGGGGCCTCAGGGGGCACAGGGGGCAGGTCTTTGGATTCCAGGTTGGAGCTGGCCAGCTTGGGCCTGAGCGCCCCTGCCCCACAGCCAGGCCTGTCTCAGGGCCCCACCTCCTGGCTCCGCCCGCCCCCCACCTCCCCTGGACCTCAGGCCCGCTCCTTAACCGGGGGGCTGGGCCAGCTGGCAGTGCCTAGCAAGGCCAAGGTGGAGACACCCCCCCTGTCAGTCTCCCCACCCCAGCAGCGCCCCCCAGAGCCCGGGACAGGGGATAGCACGGGCACGTCCCGGGCTGCCACGCCCCTGCCCTCCTTGAGGGTAGAAGTGGAGGCAGGGGGCTCAACAGCGGGGACCCCTCCACTGCCCTGGACGAAGGATGGAGCCCTGCGACTGAGGATGGAGGAGACGGGGCAGGTAAGAGCCGGGTCCCAGGGTTGGGGGGGGACACTTGAGGGGTGGAGGTTGTCTATCCGGACCTGGGCCTCCGCCTCCATACTGACCTCCCTTGGCTCCCTCGTCACCTGTCTGTTGTTTCAGACAGCCCCTCTTTTTTCTTCCTGCCATCTCACTTGCGGATCCATTCCTGCTCCTCGCCTGGCCCGTGTTTTCTCTCTCAGGCTCTGTCTGCCCCGCATTCTGCACTTTCTTTGCTCTTTGGCCTTTCACGTGTTGCCTGGGGCCCCTGTCTCCGTGTCTGGGGAGCCCATGTCCCCTCTCGATCGTGAAGCTGTGACCACCTCCCTTTGGCCTTCCCCTTCTGTCTGGGTCTACTTCTTCAGGCATTGAGGGGGAGGCCCCAGGCTGGGCCTGCGAGCTTGGGCCTCTGGGAGAGGAGCTGCTGGGGCTGGGGGGAGGGGCAGAAAGTAGGCCTTCCACCCTAAAATCTCTCCTCTGCAGTCCCATCTCCAAGTGGGGAAGGGGCTGCTGCTTTCTTCCCACCAGCCGCCCTTGCAGCCTCATCTCCAGCTGTGTCCCAAACCAAACGTCTCTGAGACCTCGAGGAATCGGGTGGAGATGAGGGGGCCCCTTACAAGGATGGGGTTTGGCTGGTTTGTCCCGTCCTTTGTACACCCTCTTGACTGTCCTGGTTCCCCGCTTCTGGGCCTCTCCAGGACCCGTCACTGGGGGTGGCCACCATGGAGTAGGAGAACAGTGGGAAACAGTCGAGAAAGTGTTAAATCCTTTGCTCATTCTGCTTCCTGTCTCCAAAAGAGGAACAAGTCTGGGCTGGGGGGCAGGATGCCTGGGTCCTCGGGGTGGGGAGTGGGCAGCCAGGGATGTTGGATGTGTCTGTCCTGAAGGAGAAAATAACACCTTGGATGCAGGAGGAAAGGCAGCGAGTGTGAGGATGAGAACTTTTCCCCTTCCTGGCCTTGGGCACAAACCACAGTATAAAAATAACCTGAGACTGTGCGTCTGGGCCCTGTCAGGACCGGTCAGGACTGGCTCCCCCCACCCCCTCCTGGCCTCAGACTCACATCTCTCATGCCACCCCCCCCTTCTTGAGTTCTTTCATTCACTTCCTACCCCAGGGAAGAAGATGTGTTTCCTTTACTGGTCCCTGTCCCCACACTCTTCCAAAGCAAGCCCCCTTTGCCCCCAGCCTCCACTGTTCCTATCCTTAAGCCCTGCCTGAGCTTCCCTTGGGCCCACAGACCCTGCCCTGCTCTCCTCGGGGCCCCCAGCTCCCTTTCCTTCCCCCACCTCCTGGTCTCTTCCTGCGTGTGTGCATCTGTGTTGCTGTTCCCTTGCCTCGGCGTCTGTCTTCTTTCTACACTCCCCCTGTCTCTTCTCTTCCTTCTACACAACCCCCTGTCTCTGGGTTGCCTCGAACAGGGGCCTAGAGGAGGGCCGGGGGCACCACCTGGGCCCCCTTCCCCTGTGCTGTCCCTCTAACCACTCTGGACTCCCTGTTCTTGGCTTTTCCGAGAACCTGGGGCCTCCTGGGGCCTCACAGAGGCGTCTTGTTCCTGTGGCCCCCGCCCTTCTGCAGCCACCCCCAGCGCCTGTTGGGCCGTGTGGGTCCACGCCCAGGCTCCGCCTCCCTCCATCTCCGCAACTCCCCCCCCCCCAAGATCCAGGCTCAGGAGCAGAACTTCACCTGAGTCTGAGAAGTTTGAGAGGAGAGGCTAGAATGGGTAGAGGAGGGTTGAGGGGGGGAGGAGGTGGAGGACCAGTTTCTGAGGATTCATTCATTCTACAAATAGCTATTGAACAAACTGTAAGCTCTGCCCTCTGGAGCTTACCTTCCAGTAGCAGAGAGGCAAAAATACTTTAATTTCAGATAATATTAGGTGCTGTAAGAAAGAAAAAATAGAACGGTGCAATGGAACTCACAAGTCAAAGGATGGGGAAATCCCTCTCTGGAGACATGATGTTTGAGTAGCCATAGGAAGTCCCGATGATAGAAGGTGGACACTCTCTGACTAGCCTCTGATGAAGGGTCCTGGTTCTGGTGGTGGAAGGGTGCTGGAGTGCAGACCAGAGCCCCTCTCTGATACCCCATAGCACCTTTTTGGGAGCCACTCCCCCAGAGGGGCATGGGGGCAGGACACCTGGGTCCCCAGTCCTCGGAAGCTGGACAGGGTGTGTGGGGAGGTCCCCAGTCCTCAGAAACTGGACAGGGTGTGTGGGGAGAGGTGGGGAGGGAGGAAGCTACTAGGAAAGTTGTAAGGTAGCTGGATCCTTTCTCTCACTCAATGTGATGGTTCCTACCTGCCTTTCTCCAGGTGCCCCCACTCGACTCTCGCCCTGGCTCCCCCGCCCTCTACTTCTTCCCCGAAGCCAGTCTGGTTCGCAAGTCTCCAGACCCCTTTGGAGCAGCAGCTGCCCAGAGCCTCAGCCTCGCCCGTTCCATGCTGGCCATCAGTGGCCACCTGGATAGCGATGACGATAGGTAGGTGGGCTCCGGCTCCTCACCCAGCACCTGGGATAGCCGCGTGAAACTGCCTGGTAGGTGTCCTTCCCCCTCTTGAACTTGGAGAGGACCTCTTAAACAGAAAAGCCTGACCTGGGCATAGCACACTGGGCAAAGCTGATTTGAGACCTCCTCCCTCTCTGTGGAGAGTGCTGGGTGGGACTCCCTGGCTTAGGATTGTCAAATCATACTTTTTTAGAGTTTGAAGGGAGTCATTGTTGTCAAATTCCAGAGCTCTTGCAGATTTAGCGATCATCTGGCCAACCCTAAGAATTTACTGGCAAATGTGCTGGAGACCAGAATAGGGAGTCGGTCTCCTCCCAGTCCTCCTTCTCCCTCTCCAGGGGAATGGGACTCCTGCTTCTAGAGGTAACATCCTTGGAGTCCGTGCAGTCTACTTTAGGATCCTGGGACCTCTAGTAACAAGCAAGCATGTCCCTCAGGTTCTGTTTTCTGTGCTAGGGACATCACGGGGGCTGAGCCTTCCTGGCGGCCAAGGCCAAGCCATAGCCGTCGAGAGGCTGGCTATCGGTCACAGGGAAGGCACAGGAGAGCAGGATCTGCTGGGGTTTGCCCTTCAGGGGAGAATGTCCTGTTCACGGCGTGGTGGGCAGAACTTCCTGTTTCAAGGGCCAGGTTTCAACATAGGAATGTCAGCAAGCTGAAAAGGGAGGAACAAAATCGAGAGTCAGATAGCCAAGCAGCTCCCTCCTGGCTGTGGACTGATAGGCACCCAGGAGAGAAGCCAAGGAGCCGCCACTTTTATTTTGGAGGGAGGAGTGGGACTTCTTGTTTGAAGCCCTGGGGGAGGAACTTCCTGTTTGAAAGGCATTAGGGGCGGGGCTTAGTGTGTGCTTGGGGGGCCTATTCCAGAGGAGTCTCTCCTTCCAGCCTTCTGCTCTCCTGGTGCCCCCGCCCCGCCACCTTCCCCCCCAATCCCAAATCAGGGACTGAGTCCCACCTGTGAGAAGGGCCTGGGCCCTTGGGGGACCCAGAGTGGAAAGAGAAGTGATAGGAGCCAATGGGATGGAGGGCAAGGGCCTGGTGGAAGCATTTGGAGAATGGGGGGACAGAGGGGGGCTGGACAGGGCAGGGCTGCTTCCGGGCTCCCAGCTCTAAGGAATGTGTGAGGTTTGAGGTTGGCCAGGGCACCTGCCCCCTATGTGCTGTTCTCAGAGCTTCCCAGCCGCCCCACCTCCCACTTAGGAGGTTCCCTGGCACTGGAGGGCTCCCTGTCCCTCCCCCAGCCCTGTTGATTTCAGAAGCCAGCCTCCTGCTTTCCCTTAGAGAGTTCTACCTCCAGAAGCCTCCTCAGCTCTATTCTTTTAGCTTGTCCCCTCCCTCTGTCCCACCCCCTCGAACACCCCAGTCTGACCGGTCCGCCTCCCAGCCTCCACTTTACCCTGCCGAGCTCCAAGCCTCTGGGGCTCAGGCCCAGCCCAGCCCCTCGTGCTCCACCCTGCTGGGCCAGCGGGTTTGGGTTGGGCCACCTCCTTGGCCCCCTGGAATGAGGTGCGTAGCCCCCACCTCACCTCTCTGGTGTGCCAGGAGCTGGCAGAACAGGGTCTGAGTGGCATGGGACCTTCCTTTTAGAGGGAAAGTGGCCTGGGGTGTGAAGTGCTTGGATCACCCCATCTTATGGGGAGTTAGGGATGCCTGACCAATCCTAGAATCTGGGGATGGGATAACTGAGGGTGCATGGTAAATTCAAACTCTTTATATGTACCTCAGCTGCAAGAACCTTCATGCCCCCAACAGGGCCTGGCTTTTGGGAGGTACTTAAATAAGTGGGTGGATGGATGATGAAGGAATGGGTGGATGGGTGAGTGGTGGATGGCCAGCATGGGGATCCAGGCATTCTAGGGAATGAATTCCAGGCACTCAGGAAAGAAAAGGTGTACTTATTTATCCAGTGTTTCCTTGGGGTTAAATGCTACCTCTTATTTCACATAATTCTAAGAGCAGCCCCATGATCCCGGCCTTCCAGATGAAGAAACTGAGACTCAGAGGAGAAAGGTTTTAGAGCCTTGCCCAGGGTCACCCAGCTAGTAAGTGGCAGGACTGCTGTTGGAGCTTGGGTCTGACCCCAGACCACTTTCTCTCCACTAGGATGCCTGTGTCCCAAACGACAACCATCTTTTTTTTTTCCTTTCTTTTTGTCTTTTGAGGGCCACACCCACGGCATATGGAAGTTCCCAGGCTAAGAGTCTAATCGGACCTGTAGCTGCTGGCCTACGCCGTAGCCACGCTAGATCCTAGTCGCATCTGTGACCTACACCACAGCTCACGGCAACGCCAGATCCTTAACCCACTGAGAAAGGCCAGGGATCGAATCCACAACCTCATGGTTCCTAGTCAGATTCGTTTCTGAAGAGACAACCATCTTTGGGATACCCGTTCTCTCCAGGACAGAGGCAGGAACAGCTCTCCCAGCCCTGGCCAGGAGCCATTATTCTCCCGCCTCCCTGGCCCTGCCCCGCCCCAAAGGCACCACAGATCTGGAGGGAGTGTAGACAGGGCAGCCGGATGCCACTTTCTTGGCCTCAGGCCCTGCCCCTGGGGGTTCCTCAGGACAGTGAGGGAGCAGGGCTGGCCCTTGTCTCTGGCATCAGACCCTCCCCAGCTCTCCCAGATGTCCTGATTCTTCATCTGATCCTCATTTTGAGGCTGTTTCATTTGACCTTCAAAAAGGAAGACCAATGTCTACAGCTCTCTCTGCCCCAGGACCTAAGAGTCTTGCAGGGCCAGAGTCCCCAGTTGTGCTTGCTGTGCCCTGCACAACTGCAGGGGGCACCACTCAGCATTCGAATTGTTGACACTGGAAGTCACGACGGTTTTCAAGAAGATGGCAATAAGTGCCTTGAAGGACTTTATGCTAACTCACCCAAAGTTGCTCTAGGGGATTGTGGGGAAGGCTGATCCCATGCTGCTCAGGGTTCCGGCACAGTGCCAGCCGTCCCAAACCTGGGGTTTCTCAAAGGGAGGGCTTGGGTTGCCAGAGTCCTGGCCCTTTGAAGTGTTAATGTTAGAATGTGCCAGTGGAAAGTGCTGTCAAAAACTCTCCAGCGCTAGACAAACAGGAGATAATCATCAATCAGCCAACAACTGTTTATTGTTGTATTATTCCTTTATTTCTGGCAAGAAGGAACGATTTACTTGGCATCTTTACCGAGTGTCTGCCAGCAAGGCCGGTGTTCCCATTCCTGTGACTCTGCCCCCTCCTTGGTCTCTGTGTGGCTGTGTGTCCTGGGGCTCTGTGGTGGCCTGGTCGCCACCAGGTGTTTGCAACAGTGTGAAAACTGCTTTGACTCTCCAGCTGGCTGGCCCCCCATCCACCCTGAAACTGGTCCTCTCCCCCGAGTCCCAGGTGTCCTCCCCCTCGACCCCATCCTGCTCTCTCAGGCCTGATCCCTCTCTTGGTTACTCCACCTGCCAGCACCTTCTGCACCCTGAGCTCAGATGGGAAGTGGAAAATTCCCAGCACCCTCGTGCTCCCTTCCTGGCTACAAGGCCTCATCCAAGGGTCACCTTGGATTGAGTGCTGATTCTCCCCACAGGGAAGCGAGCTGGAACTGACAGCCAGGAGAGAGGGCTTGACAAGGGAGCACAGGGCGAGAGATGTGGTGTGTTGGGGCCACCTTCTCGGGGAGGGGTGCAGCGGGGGCTGGAGGTCAGGACTGGTGATCCTGCAGTACTGGAAGGCATGCGTGCAGGGCTGGCCCCGGGGCTGAGGCAGCTGAGGCAGAAGCTGGACAGGGGTGGGTGGTGAGCTTTGGGGTGAGGAAGGGGCCTGACTGGTGGGGAGATGAAGCCTTGGAGGACAGAATGGGGTGCCAAGGACGGCACAGGCCCCGGGCCACGGAGAGACTGGCTTGAGGGAAAGCCAGGTTGAGGGACCCTTGAGCCAGGCCTGAGTCGACCTCTGGTGGCCACTTCACAAACTGCATCAGGCTTGCTCTCACCTCCCTGTCTTCGCTCCCAGGAGTCTTCAGAACTCCTGCTCCTGTTCCCAGTACCCCACCTCCAGCCTCACCTTCTCAGCTCCCCGCAAGCCCTTGCTCCCTCCAAGATCCCAGACACCAGGCTCGAGTCCCAGGTCCATAGGCTGAACTTGTCTTTGAGGCTCTGTTTTTTCATCATCATGGCAACCTTTCCCATTCATTGCTCCTCACCCTCACCTTGGCAGGTAGGGGACCCTCTGGCTAGGCCCCAGGGGTCACCCAGGATGTGGGCTTTGTGTTTCAGGGAAGTGCTTGTAGTCCAAGGAAGACTGTGAGCACATCAGAAACCCCCTCCCCGCCCCACCCGGCGCATCCCCTCCATCCCCTTACCTCCCAACTGAGAGCTGCCGAGGCCTTAAGGGAGTGTTTGTCCAGAGGGGGCAGGATGGGGTCAGAGGTGGGACAGGGCCTCCCAGTGCCAGGCTGTCCCTCACCCTCACACCCCTCCCTGACCCAGGCCTCTGGCCCTGCAGCCCCTCCCCCGACCCTGCCCACCAGCTGACTTTCCTCAGCCAGCCCTCTCCCCTCTGTTCTGGGATTGGTGCCAGGGTGAGAAGGGGACACTGGCACTGACCGTGTCTGGGAATTCCCGCCCACCGTGGAGCCAGCGGGAGGGGGTCCCCGTGTCCCTGAGGAACCAATAGCAGCCAGGCCTTGCCCTGGGGGGCGGTGTATATCTTTCAGGCCAGCACCCCCTAGGCACTGTCTCCCTTCTGCCTGCCTGGCACCAGCCAGACCCTGCTCTGCCCCGGGGGGCTTTGCGCCCCCCAGGCAGCCCTTCTGATACCAGCCCTCTCCCTCTGGGGAGGCCTGAGGACCCTTTCCCCCCTGGGGATGGCCCAGCCAGGGGTCTCTGTCAAGTCCCTGGTGTCCTCGTATGAGACCCGGGTTGGGGGGACGGTTCCCGGGCCTCCCCGGAAAAGGGGCTGTGTCTCCTCTCCCTGTTCCCCTCGGGGAGCATCCCCCATCCGAGGGGCGTCTGGACCCCCACCGCACCGGGGCCTGGGAGGGCCTGGGCAGCGGCCCTCACCCCGCCGGGGGATGGACAAAACCCTCCTCTCCCTGATTCTCTACTGTCACAGGTACAGGTAGGGGTGTGGTGGGAGGCTGCAGCGAACGGGCTTGCAGAAGAGGCGGCAGGCTGGGTGTCCAGACACCTGGCTTGACACCCGCTCCTCCTCCTCCTCACCTCTCGTCTCCCCGTGTCCCTCCAGTGGCTCCGGAAGCCTCGTTGGCATTGACAACAAGATCGAACAAGCCATGGTAAGAGAAGCCATCTTGGTCCCAGCACGTCCCGGCTCATGCGCTGCTGCCCAGGCCCCTGCTTGTGTCAGCTGGCTGATGCTCCATCCCTGCTGTCCTCATTATTAGGGAATCCCGACTCCCAGCTAACCCTAACCCTAACCTGCTCCCCGCTGGGCTCCTTGGAGCCTCCGTCCTTTCTTGTGTCTAACCTGAACGCCGGCCGTCTCTTGGTTCCTGGCCTCTGTCAGGCATCCTCGCTCACCTCCGCAGCCCACGCCTGTCCCTTCCCTGTTTTACTTGCTTCCCCAGAGGGTCCCCATCGTCTTGGAGCAGGAGGCTCTCTCACACCCAGCTCCTTAAGACACGGGGCAGGGGCTGAGGCTGGGGCGGCCTGGGACCCCTGACGCTTTGCCTGTCCCCGGACCCCCAGGACTTGGTGAAGTCCCACCTCATGTTTGCGGTCCGGGAGGAGGTGGAGGTGCTGAAGGAGCAGATCCGGGACCTGGCCGAGCGGAATGCCGCGCTGGAGCAGGAGAATGGACTGCTGCGTGCCTTGGCCAGCCCCGAGCAGCTGGCCCAGCTGCCTTCCTCGGGGGTCCCGAGGCTCGGGCCCCCAGCGCCCAACGGGCCCTCAGTCTGAGCCTCCCTTCCCTCACAATGTGCCTTTGGGGGCTGTCACAGCTGCTAGACCTTGCGCCAGCTGCCTGCCCCCTCTTCCTATGCAGCTTTAATGTCCCTTGATCCCCGGGGATGGGAGTCAAAGGCTCAGAAGTGGCCTGTCCCCCACCCTTCCTCCGTCTCCCCCCAGTGCCCAGGGACCGGACTGGGCATCCCTAGGCGTTGATGAAGGAGGGAGGGTATCAGGATGGGGTGTTAGATGGAGCCCCCCTCCTCCCTCCTTGGGCGTCGGTGTTCTGGGACCCCCGGCAATAGATGGCTTGGGGAGCAGGAGGCTCCCTGGCAGACATCCCATCCCCTCCTAGTTCCCTGAGTGCCCCCCTCTCCTCTGCCCAGGGGAGGGAGTATGGACAGTATCTGCAAGTTCTGGGATTCAGGTTGTTATTAAAATAATAATTATAATTAAAAAATCCGGAGAAACTTGAATCTGGAGGTTGGCATCTCGTTGCTTGTGTCCAGACAGGGGACCCGCACCAACAGGTTCTTCTTGTGCGAGAAAAACTGAGGCTGTGGGCTCCCCTGGAGACCTTGTCCGGGCTGGGGAGGTTTAACGAGGCTCAGAGTGGAGATGCGGGAGGAAAAGGGAGCCAATGGCCTGGGTCCTGGGAAGGGGCAGGCGAGGCGAGGCGGAGGGAGGAGGGGGGCGTCGGCCCACGTGCTGGTGGGGGACAGGGAAACAATGAGGCCTTTGGTGATTGTGCGGGATCCACCCCCAGCTTCCCAGCGTGTCCCCTCTGCGGGCTGGATCCGGGTGGCTGCTCGGGGGCGGGGCGGGGGGCCCTGAATGGGCCCCTTGTCTCCACGCTGGGTGTGGGCCAGGCTCCCCGGGCACACGGTGCCCTCGCCAGGGCTGGCCGGCCTCCGTGGCCTCCACCCCCAGCTGGCTGAGGATGAAGCCTAGTGGGTGAGCAGCCCCTCCCTGGCAGCCTCGGCTCGGTCCCAGATGGAAGGGCAGGTAGGGAGAGGGACCCCATCTAGTGGGGAAGGAGGGAAAGCAGCAGCCTCCACGTGAGGAGAACCCAGGTCCTACTAGACGGGACCTTTGGAGAGCGGGACACCGGAGGCCTACTGAGTTTGGACTCCCTGCCCTGTGCAGATTTACGACTTGGGCAGGCTCTTTGGTTTTTCTGAATCTCAGTTTCCTCCTGGGTGAAAAGGCCCTAGTGGCAATAACCTACACGAAGGGCAAATGCGAGGATTACATGACGTCATCCAAGGGAAGAGTCCAGGGAGTTCCAGGTGCCCGCTCAGTGTTAGTTTCCGTCCAGGGGGAGCAGGGCTGAGGGTGCAGGGATTGGCTCCGGGGGTCCTGGAAGGGCCTCGGGGGTTGGGGTCAGGGCCGGCAGGCGCTCACAATGGGCTAGAACTCTCCCTCCCTCTGGGTTCTCATCCACTTTGACTCCTCTCCCTGTCCCAGGGAGGGGAGGAAGGGCCGAGGATGAGTCATTGGGGGGATCTTTCCTCCTGGATTCTCTATTTCTTTCTTCCCTGTTGCGCGTGAAGCTCCCGAGAGACCCCTTAGGTGGCGGCCACTGGCCCGCAGCCTGTTCCCCTCCCCCTCCCCCCTGAACTAAATGCTGGTTCTGCCCCCTACTTGGGGCTTGTGTGTCGGGAGAAATGGCTGCGGTTGTGAGGTTCTTCCGATGGATTTGGAGCAAGATTAGTCGCTGGGTGAGTTTCAGAGACTGCCCCGTCCTCTTGACAGGGGGTGGGAGATGCTGGTCAGCAGAAACCGCCCACCCCCTCACCTGACTTCCCTCCCCTCCCGGCCTCTTGGGACCAGACAAGACTGGAAGGGACGAGGTCAGGTTCAGGAGGGCTGGGGAGCGGGCAGGGACACCCACTGCCCCTGTCTCCTCTGGGCTTTCCCTTCTCCTGACTGGTGTCTCTTGCTCTGCCCTTCTCTCTGCCTCTCCTCTCCCCCGTCTTGGCTCTTAGGTTTTCTTCTGGAGACACCAAGCGAAGTCAGCCGTCGGGGAACACAGCGACTCCAAGAAAAATGCATCGAAGGTGGAGAAGATACCCAAAGTGGTTGAGACTCTCAAGTTGGTCGAGGCCTCCAAAGAGGCTAAGGTCTCCAAAGTGGATGTGTCCTCCAAGGTGGCTGATCCCTGCGTGGTGGCCAAGACCACCACAGACCGGGCCGCGAAGGAGGCGGGCCAGGGGAGGCGATCGCTGTTGCAGCTGCCCCGGACTGCTGTCAAGTCTGTCTCCACGCTCATGGTCTCAGCCCTACAGTCTGGCTGGCAGATGTGCAGCTGGAAGGTCAGCGCCATATCCACCTTGTCCCCGGCGGCCGCCCCCCACCCTCTCTTACCCCCCATGATTCACTCACAGCATGTAAAATGGTATGGCCACTCGGGAAAAATGGTTTGGTCGGTTCTTAGAAAACATGCAATTATCATGTGGCCCAGTAACTGTACGCTGGGGCATTTATCCCAGAAAAATGAAATTTTATGTTCACACACACATCTGTATCTGCATGTTCTCAGCAGCTTTATTCATAAGAGCCCAAACCAACCCAAAGGCCCTTCAGTGGGTGAATGTGGGTAAACAGTGATATACTGATACCATGGGCTGCTCCTCAACCCTAAAAATGAGCCCTGTGGATGCAAATGCAACCACTTGGATGGATCTCAAGGGAATAATGCTGGGTGAAAACAATCCCAAAAGGTTATATCGCCTAAGATTCCATTTATATTATATACCATTCTTTTTTAAAAAGTTTCATCTTCTGTTGGAGTATAGTTGATTTACAATGTTTTAGTTTCGTGTGTACAGCAAAGTGATTCACGTATGCGTATACATATATCTATTCTTTCTCAGATTCTTTTCCCATATACGTTTATTAGAAAATGTTGAGTAGAGTTCCCTGTGCTATACAGTAGGTCCTTGTTATATATACCGTTCTTGTTTTTTTTGTTTTTGTTTTCGTTTTTTCTTTTTAGGGCCGTACTGCGGCATATGGAAGTTGCCAGGCTAGGGGTCGAAGCAGAGTTACAGCTGCTGGCCTACACCACAGCCACGGCAACACTGGATCCGAGCCATGTATGCAACCTACACCACAGCTCACGGCAATGCCGGATCCTTAACCCACTGAGCAAGGCCAAGGATCGAACCCGCAACCTCATGGTTCCGAGTCGGATTTGTTTTCTCTGTGCCACGACGGGCACTCCAATAATAATTTTTTAAAAATTCACCTGACCGCCCTGTAGAGGGAGGTCAGAAAGGGCCAAGAGGAGAGAGGCAGGAAGGTCCACTGGGGGTTGCGGTCCAGGCTGAGAGGGAAGGATGTTCTGGATGGGGAGAGAGGCATTGGGAAGTACAAGTTAAGAGATTGGAGTGGTATTTAGGAGGTAGAATTGTTGTACCAGGTGGTTGGATGTGGTGAGGGGAGAGGGGGAGACGGAAGTACAAGCAGGCTGGAGCCATTTGCTCAGAGTGGAGCGGACTTAGGGGAGGAAGTGATGAGTTTAGGGAAATGCGGCAGGATGAGTGAAGATGTTGGAAGGACATGTGTGCAGGGAGATGTCTAGGAGGCAGTGGGATATACAGGCCTGGAGGCCAGGAGAGAGCTCTGGGTTGGACACAGAGGTCAAGGTGTCATTCTGTCCTTCATTTTAATACACTCCCCATGAAATCCTAGTGGGGACTCAAAGGTGAGTCAGACATGGTCCTTGCCTTCCAGGAGCTTGTATGCTGGTATTGAGAACAGATGAGTCTACAGAACAAATAGCATATAAAACATATAATATGCTGGTATTGAGAACAGATGGGTCTATAAAACAAATAGCATATAAAACAAATGGGGAGTTTCCATTGTGGCTCAGCAGGTTAAGAACCTGACACAGTGTCTGTGAGGATGCAGGTTCCATCCCTGGCCTTGCTCAGTGGGTTAAGGATCTGGCGTTGCCACAAGCTGCGGCGTAGTTTTGCACATGTGGCTCAGATCAGGTGTTGCTGTGTCTGCCATAGGCCAGCAGCTGCAGCTCTGATTCAACCCTTAGCTTGGGAACTTCCTTATGCTGCAGGTGCGGCCCTAATAAGAAAAAGACAAAAAAGAAAAACCTGATATGGACAAACACAAGAGTAGAGACAACCCGAGAAGGCCTCCTGGAGGAGGCAGTGCCCAAGCTAAGGCCTGACGGAGGAGGTGGAATTAGACAAGGCCTTGCTGTTTATCTGCAGGTGGTTCCACCAGCAGTTTCTCCCTAGACTGTGCTATTCACTTGCGCTCATCTTCTCTTTTTCACAGTCATCTGTGAGTTCTACCTCAGTTGCCTCCCAAATGAAGACTCGTTCCCCTTTGGAGTCTCGAGAGGCTGAGATGCTTCGGGAAGTGTACCTGGTGCTGTGGGCCATTCGGAAACAACTGCGGCAGCTGGCCCGCAGGCAGGAGAGGCGGCGTCGGCGCCACATCCGGGCCCACACCTGCCCCCAAACTGACCCAGTTCAGAGCCTGAAACAGGATGCCCGGAGTCCCCTCTAGGGTGGGAACCCCACATCCTCAGCCCTCACCTCACTCTTAGGTAAGGTTGATAGGAGAGGTTGGGGCAGCAGGCCACGAGTTGTGAGTGAGGAGAAGTTTTCATACTTTCACCTCTTATCAGGACCCCAAGGCCTGGCCTGGGGTCACACATATTCCCCTTCATTCCTTTTATCCAATTTGTAAAAAATTATCAAACTGTTGGGAAATAAATATCAGATATTTCTGAGTAGATGTAGAAGCGTGTTTGTGGTTGACCAGAGGCAAAGAGGGGAACTTGAGTGGGACAGGGAGAGTCACCTGAGAACAGGGAGGGTGGGGGGGCGCGGGATTGGGCCCACAAGCCTTTTAGGAGCTGATTGCCTTTGGCAACTCTGCCCGGCCAGTAGCAATAGCTTCGGCGCCCATCCATCGAGGACACGCTGGGTACCAGATGCGGAGCCCACGCTCTCCCTGGAAATCCCACAAGTGAGACTGCTGCAGATGTTATGGGACTTGTCAAAGACCCCACAGCGAATGACACCTCGCAGGAAACTCCGCCTCCGCAGCCCACGGCCCTGCCTCTCTGGCGCTCCCCGGCTCCGCCAGGGCGAGGGTCAGTGCCCTGCGCCTGGGGTCGGCGGACAAACAGCTGGCCATCTAGCCACGCCCCCACTGAGAGCTGCGGAAAACTACACTTCCCAGGGTTCCCCGCGGCGACGTGGCGCTGCCGGGGGCAGAGGGCCCGGGCTGGGGGCGGGGCCGCCGGGGTCGCAGTCGGAAGACTCGCGAGGGTGTCCGCCTGACGCCGCGGGAGCGAAGGCCGGGCGGGAGGCCTTGGCCTTCCGGAGGGCGGGGGGGGGAGGCAACAACACAAGGGAAGACCGAGGAGCCGCAAGTTCCCTCTACGGCTTAGCCCACCCGCATGCCCAGGCCACGCGGAGGCGCAGAGGTGTTTCGCCAAGGAAAAGCGTGGATATTTCGCCAGACGGCAAAATTCTGGGACGTCAGAGTTACAGGGCTTGGAGGTGGGGGAGAGCAAAGGTTGGCAGCAGGTCCCGAGCCTAGAGGGCAGCAGAGGCCCTGGGACCGGGGGAGGGACTGCTGTGTCGCTGGGTCTTGGTCTGGGAGAGGTCGGCTGTGAGGAGCAGGTGGTGGGCGTGAGCAAGGCTGGGGGCCAGAGAGGAACAGCAGGGACGGTTTGCAGATTCCCAGCACCCAGTTCACTAGAAGAGTCAGCAAATTCTCCTTCGGCCCCCATCTCCCTCATCCGCAACTCTGGCAGGGTTGGGCTCCATTGCTGGGAATCTGGGTGGCCTCTCCCAAAAGACCGGAGTAGCAGTGGGCTACCCAGCCCTATGCCCTGCAGCTCTGCTACCCTGATCCTGTTAGCTGTGCACGGTGCCCCAACATTTACAGTCCTGGTAATATCGCTCACACTTATCAAACACCCACTGTGACTATTCTTATATCTTGTTCTAAGTAACTCTCACAATAGCTTTATGATGAAGTCTTATCACTTCCATTTTTTCGCGAGGAAAATTGAGGGACAGAAAGGGTATGTTTAAGGTCATGTAGCTTTTCATTCGTCCTATGAATGAGTCTGGCTCCCACAGGACATATTACAGGTACACACACGTTACACAGCAGGTGTTCCATACATGAACACGGTGACTTCGCCAGGAATGAGTCCTGAGTTTAGCCTGAAGCCAGGCAGGGCCTCAAAATATTGTAATACCCAGGGGCTCAAATCTGGGGCTTTCACTTACTGGTTATTCACCCCATGTCCATAAGTGCCAGGAACTTTTCTGGGGCTGAAAAGGTGGTACAGGGTCTGTGTCCCAGGAAGTTTGAGATTTAATGGGTCTTAGGGCTTTGGAGTAGTGCCTCTCTGTCTAAGATCCAGCATCAGCCCCTCCAAGTCCTTAGAGATGTGTTCCTCTTCCTACTGGGGACCTAGGGTTCCAGTGAGAGGAGGGTAGGGTAGGGTAAAGCCCCCTGAGAGTCACTGCAAGTAGCTATAGGCCCAGGAGCCGATGGACTTGAGGCTGTGGGCTTGGGGGAAGGAATACTGCTTCCGTTCTTCTTTGGTTTCTTCAGCATCTTGGGAATGTGAGGAGAGAGGAAAGAAAGGTGAGTTCAGCCAGCAGCCAAGCTGGCACCTCCCATCTGTCTCTCTCTCCCCAGGCGTGATAGAGTCTTGTCTGGACTTGGCCAAGCGGGGGCTGGAGACCTGTGGGAGAGAAGAGGATGGGAAGGAGGGGGAGAGTCCATAGAACTTGCTTTTCCTAGATGTCTCAGTGCACCCGGGCGGTCTCCTTCCTCCCCATCCTAAATAATCCAGTCCACACCCCTGGAGAAAATTTGTGTTGGGACATGAGGAAGAATTTCCCAACTGGAAGGAAAGCATATAGGATCTCCTGGGGTGGAGATGTGGGGTGGGGGGGGGAGATTCTTACCCACCCAGCCCTCTCTTCCTAGAGAGCAGTGGAGGATGGCGTGACCTCTGGAGAAATCTGCCTCCCAATGACAGTCTTGAGCACAAATCCTACCTTGGACACCTCCTCTGACCCCATCAGACCCCAGGCATTCCCTCCCCTCTCCCAAGGCTGCTCCACTCCCTGTGGCAGAATTGGTAGGGCTATGGGTGGGCTCGGCTGGGATAGAGGTCTGCTTTTTTTTTTTTTTTTTTTTTTTGCTTTTTAGGGCTGCACTTGTGGCACTTGAAAGTTCCTAGGCTAGGGGTCAAATCAGAGCTCCAGCTGCCAGCCCCAGCCCCAGCCGCAGCAATAAGGGATTGAAGCCTCGTTTGTGACCTACACCATAGCTCATGGCAATGCCGGATCCCTGACCTACTGAGCAAAGCCAGGGATTGAACCCCATGTCCTCACGGATGCTGGTCGGATTTGTTTTCCGCCACGCCATGATGGGAACTCCAGAGGTCTTTCTTTATTTTCAAAATCCACTTACCCTATTAGAGAAGGGGTCCCTGGGGATGTGGGGAGCCAACAAGAGTGCTGGTCCCAGATGCTCTTGCTCAGTTCTCAGTTCCGCCCCATCTCCCTTACTTCCCTTCATCATCGTGATTTACCGAAAGTGTCAAATCTCATCTTTTTCCCTGGGATTCCCTACAATCTATTCATCACACATCGGAACATGTCCCTACCCTGCTTAAACCCTGCAAGGGCTTCCTATCACCCTTGGGAAAAAACTCAAACTGTCCCCTTTGTCTAGAATGCCCTTCTTGGAGTTCCTGTCATGGTGCAGCGGAAACGAATCCCACTAGGAACCATGGGGTTGCAGGTTTGATCCCTGGCCTTGCTCAGTGGGTTAAGGATCTGGTGTTGCTGTGAGCGGTGGTGTAGGTCACAGATGCGGCTCAGATCCCGTGTGGCTGTGGCGGTGGCGTAGGCCGGTGGCTACGGTTCTGATTTGACCCCTAGCCTGGGAACCTCCATATGCTTAGCGTTCGGCCCTAAAAATAAAAAAATAAAATGTCCTTCTCTCAGCTCTTGGCATGGTGGGCTCCTTGCCTGTCTGGGTTCTGTGTGCATGTCGCTCCATCTTTGAGGATTCTTTGCCCAAGCACTTGCCCTAGAGATTGAGAGCGAGCCACTGTCGAGGCCATCCTCTCTCATCATGCTTTATTTTCTCATAGTACTTAGCAGTGTCTGAAATTACCGTATCGATTTGTTAACCCGTATTCTTGGGCGGCAGCAGTGCAGTGCAGTAGTTGAGAGCATGGGAAGTGGTTTGAACAAACACTTCCTGGATGCGTAACCTTGGGTAAGTTGGTTAACCTCTCTGAGCCTTGGTTTCCTCATTTGTCAAGTGGGCGAAGCAGCAGTCCCGGCGTCCTGTCCTGATGGTCAGGGAGATGATGGCTGTCACACCCTCCGGGCTCAAGAAAAGTTGGCTGCTGTTATTATGATGCTGGTTCTGATCTACGGTTTACGGCGAACTAGTTCTGTGACCTGAAACAGTACTGAAGGAACCGGAAAGTAAACCTTCACCTAGGGTGTGGGACGCACTCTCCACGCAGCTGTGTGGTGCAGGGAACACCATTTTGGAAGTGACAAGAAATGCCGCGTCCCTGAGTAGCCCAAACAGTTTTTGAGAGAGAGTCAGGAGACCTTGGTCCTGGCGTCAACATTGCTACCGCTTTGGTGCAGGTCACAGGTTGCTGGTGAGGCCCTCACCTTCCTTGAGCCTCAGGTTCTTCAAAGAAAATGATGGGTTGAGGAGTTCTCTTGTGGTGCAGTGGCTTAAGGATCAGACATTGTCACTGCAGTGGCTCTGGTTGCTCAGGCCTGGCCTGGGAACTTCTCCATGCTGCAGGTGTGGCTTAAAAAAAAAAGGGGGGGAGTTCTTGTCTAGGTTCAGCAGAAATGAATCTGACTAGGAACCATGAGGTTGCGGGTTTGATCCCTGGCCTTGCTCAGTGGGTTAAGGATCCGGCATTGCCGTGAGCTGTGGGGTAGGTCACAGACACAGCTCGGATCCCGTGTTGCTGTGGCTCTGGCATAGGCCAGCAGCTGTAGTTCCTATTCGACCCCTAGCCTAGGAACTTCCATATGCCAAGGGTGCAGCCCTAAAAAGCAAAAAAAAAAAAAAAAGGGAGGGGGGTTGCTCCCTGCCAGCTTCCAGGGGTTCTAGTTGGGCCCTGTGCTCCTTTATCCACTGCATACTCTTCAGCGTCGGGGACACACAGTGCCCCCAACTCCCTCAGCTCTGCTTCCTAACTCTTCAAAGCTGCCACAGAGAGAGCTGACCTGGGGAAAATATTGTTGGTCTTAAGCCTTTGATCCCAGAGACAAAGTCCCAGCCCTGGACACCGGATCTTCTTTCTGCCCAGGTCTGGCCCTCCCCTTCAGCCTCACCCACTTTCATATTTGAGCCCATGGGGAGGGAGAGCCAGCCCCGCCTGAGCCACCCTTCCCCCACCACAGGCATGAAGGCCTTGGCCTCAGACATGCAGGCAGAGCATGCGGACAGCTGGAAGTACGCAGACGCATGTGCCTGGGTGTACTTGTGGGTCTCTGCAGTTATATTTTAACTTGTTCCTGTTTTTTTCTCAGTTGTGTCAGGACTGAGATTAGAGGAAAAGATTGTAGGATGGCAGGGCTGGCATTCTCTACCCTCTGCCTGAGGGAAGAAGCCACCTGTCAAATGAGATGTTAGTCTCTAGGGCTGTTGTGGGGGTCGCTTCCTTTGTCTGCCCCCCCTCCCTGCAAGATATGCCGGTGGTCCAGCAGGATTTGAGGGAGGAGGGGCATGAGACGGAAGCCCCGGTGGGACTCAGAGGGCGGGAGCTTTTCCAAGGAGCCAGGAGGGCTGCAGGCCTGGGAGCAGGTGTGTCTGGTGGTGGCCTCATGCTGAGTTCTTTGCCCCCTTGGTCCCTGCTGCCAGATTGTCAGCTGTCCACTCCTTACTGGAGCCGCCTCTCCACTCACTGGTCAGTCTGGGGGACTGGGTTAGATGGCCAGTGAGATCTCCAAGGGGAAGATGGACTAAGGGAGGGGTTCTCCCCTTCCCTTCTCTGTCCTCTTTGTTTCAGAAGCTGAGCCCACCTGCCTGACACCTGGCACCCAACTTGTCTGGGATGCTCTCTATCTCCCTGCTAAAGCTGAGGCCTGGTCTTCTGCCTGTCTCCCTTTTCTTCAGTGCCTCCTGGAGGGGGCAGCCCAGAGGAGCAGGTTTTGGAAGGCGGGGCTTGATCTGTGTTGAAGGAGGAGTCTGTGCTTTGTGCAGTGAGGTGTGGCATGGGCTGGCTTGCTTAAGCTGCGGCAGATCAGAAGGCTGGTTCGAGGGGTGCAGGAACGTCTGACCGTGCTACTCTGGTATTATCTCCCTTCCTTTAAACTTAAGACCTAGGTGGAGTTCCCTGGTGGCTCAGCCAGTTAAGGATTGGCATTGTCTCTGCTGTGACTGGTGACTACTGTGGCACAGGTTCAATCTTTTGATCCCTGGCCTAGGAATTTCCCAGTCCACTGGCATGGACCAACAAACAAAAAAACCCCAAAAAACAAAAACAAAAATAAAAATCCCATCCAGTTGTCTTTCCTTTATTGTTTATATGCTCTGACAGTTTTTCCTCTGGGTTTTGGGTCTTTTCTAGAGACCTATGAGGTTTCAGAGTTGAATATGGAGTTTTAGAGTTTGCATTCTGAAGCCAAACTTCAATTCTGTTTTGAATCCTGGCTCTACCACTTACTAGCTCCATGGCCTTGGGCGAGTTGCTTAACCTCTCTGTGCCTTAGTCGCCTCACCTATAAAATGGAGATGATATAGGATTGTTGTGAGCATTGAATGAATGAATGCATCAAAAAAACAGTACCTGGGAGTTCCCGTCGTGGCGCAGTGGTTAACGAACCCGACTAGGAACCATGAGGTTGCGGGTTCGGTCCCTGCCCTTGCTCAGTGGGTTAACCATCCGGCGTTGCCGTGAGCTGTGGTGTAGGTCGCAGACGCGGCTCGGATCCTGCGTTGCTGTGGCTCTGGCATAGGCTGGCAGCTATAGCTCCGATTCAACCCCTAGCCTGGGAACCTCCATATGCCGCGAGAGCGGCCCACGAAATAGCAAAAAGACCAAAAAAAAAACCAAAACCAAAAACAGTACCTGCCACATATTAGGTACCGTATACATGTTTGGTTTTGTTATTATTTCTTTGATGTCTAGCAGCTCTTTTTTTTTTTTTTTTTGCTTTTTAGGGCCGCACCCATGGCAGATAGAAATTCGCAGGCTAGGGGTCGAATTGGAGCTGCAGCTGCTGGTCTACACCACAGCCACAGCAACGCGGGATCCAAGCCGAATCTGCAACCTACACCA
This sequence comes from Phacochoerus africanus, assembly GCF_016906955.1. Lineage (NCBI taxonomy): Eukaryota > Metazoa > Chordata > Mammalia > Artiodactyla > Suidae > Phacochoerus > Phacochoerus africanus. The sequence goes on along the minus strand of NC_062548.1, from coordinate 9,332,964 downwards.
TAGCTCACAGCAAAGCTGGATCCCTGACCCACTGAGCAGGGCCAAGGATCAAACCCGCATCCTAGTGGGAACTCCTTGAAGCTCTTTATATGTGAGGGACATTAGGTCTTTATGATATGAGTTGCATATATTTTAATACAGTCCTCTTTTTCTTTTTCTTTTTCTTTTTTCCCCTTTGGCTTGCTGTGGGATCTCAGTTCCCAGACCAGTAATTAAACTCAGGCTGCAGCGGTGAAAGCACTGAGTCCTAACCACTTGACCACCAGGGAACTCCCTGTTTCCTTTTAAAAAAAAAAAAACAAATAACTTTCTATTTTGAAATAATATGGGTTCACATGCAATTGTCAAAAAGAATCCAGAGCTCTTGTATACCTTTCATCCAATTTCCCCCAATGGTAACATCTTACATAATTATAGTACAATATCACCACCAGGAAATTGACATTAATGCAATCCCCTGATCTTACTCAGATTTCACCCATTTTGCGCATACTTATTTGTGTGTGTGTGTGTGTGTATTTAGTTTCGTGTAATTTTATGATGTTTACATTCCTGTGATCACCACCACAGTCAAGATTTAGAACAGTTCCACAGGGGTATTTCGTTCCACCTCTTTCCCTTTCTTCTCCCCAACCTCTGGCAACTACTAGCCTGCTCTCCCTCTCTGTAATTTTGCCATTTCAAGAATGTAGTATACATCTATGAGGACGCAGGTTCGATCCCTGGCCTTGCTCAGTGGGTTAAGGATCCGGCATTGCCCTGAGCTGTGGTGTAGGTCACAGACCAGCTCGGATCTGGCATTGCTGTGGCTGTGGTGTAGGCCAGCAGCTACAGCTCCAATTGGACCCCTAGTCTGGGAACCTCCAGGGTGGGGTGTGGCCCTAAAAAGACCAAAAAAAAAAAAAAGAATGTAATATAGGAGTTCCTGCTGTGGCACAATGGGATCGATGGTGCCTCTGCAGTGGCAGGGATGCAGGTTTGATCCCTGGCCTGGTACAGTGGGTTCAGGATCTGGCACTGCTGCAGTTGTGACATAGGCTGCAGCTCCGGCTTGGATTCGATCCCCGGCCCAGGAGCTCGGTATACCACGGGGTGGCCAAAAAAGAAAAAAAAAAGTTATATAAATGAAATTGTATAGTAGATAGCCTTTTGAGATTGGCTTTTTTTCATGCACCATGATGCCCTTAAGATTTATCCAAGTCGTATGTGTCAATCGCCTGTTCCTTTTTATTCCCGAGTAGTTTTCTGTGGTGGGGATGTTTCACAGTTTGTTTTTAACCAGACGACGCTGAAGGGCATTTGGGTTTTTCCAGTTGGAAGCTCTTACACATAAAGCCTCCATGGACATTTGTGTGCAGATTTTTGTGCATTTCAAGAGTGCAATTTCTGAGTCATAAGGTAAGTGCTTGTTTGATGTTGTTAGAAACTACCACACTCATTTCCAGAGCGGCTGTACCTTCTACGTTCCCACCAGTCATGTGTGAGTTTATCCAGGGCCCGGCTGCACCCTCAGGCCTACAGGTACTCTGCTTGCACAGCTTCAAGACGGGAGGAGGAGCCCAGAGTCAGCAACAGAGATGTGAGTGGTTTAATGGGGTGGGGGTGGCAGTGGAGATTAGGTTGGCTGCTTAGTTACCAGGGAAACCAAGAGGCACAGACCCCTCACCCTCTCTTTGATAAGATACCCCTTCCTGGGGCCTGGGCCAAGGACACAGGAAGGTCAGTCATGTGCATAGGGTGTAGGGGAACCAGGTCCTGTTGGAACAGGGGGTGTGCACATATGGAGAGCAAGAGAACAGCCATGGGACTTGCTGGACTGAACATCCAGTTACCCCCGTCCTCGCCAGCATTTGCTGTTACTAATTTTTATTTTAGCCATTCTGACACGTGTGTGTAGTAATATTTCATTCTGGTATTAATTTGCATTTTTCTGGTGACTAATGCTGTTGAACATCTTTTCATTTATGTTCAAATAATTTCCATCCCTATAGCCTCTTTAGTGAAACGTCTGTTGATGAGTTTTGCCCATTTTCTCATTGGATCGTTGTTGTTTTAGAGTTTTGAGAGCTTAAAAAGATGTTTTTTCTCTCTCTATATATATATATCTCCACACTTTGTTGGAGATGTCTTTTGCAAATAAATTCTCCCAAAGTGTAGCCGTCATTTCATCGTCTTAGCAGGGTCTTTCACAAAGTACAATTTCTTAGTTTTGATGAGGTCTAATTTATCAAGTTTTCCTTTTATGGATTGTGCCTTTGGTGTCACGTCTAAGAACACTTCCCCTAGCCCTAGGTTCTGAAGCTTTTCTGTTTTTTCCCCTATAGTTTATATTTTACATTGAAGTCTGTGATACATTTTAACTTTTTTTTTTTTTTTTTGTCTTTGTGCCTTTTCTAGGGCCGCTCCTGTGGCATATGGAGGTTCCCAGGCTAGGGGTTTAATCAGAGCTGCAGCCACTGGCCTACACCAGAGCCACAGCAACTCGGGATCCCAGCTGCATCTGTGACCTACACCACAGCTCACGGCAACTCCGGATCCTTACCCCACTGAGCAAGGCCAGGGATTGAACCTGCAACCTCATGGTTCCCAGTTAGATTCGTTAACCACTGCGCCACAACGGAAACTCCCATTTTAACTTTTCGTGTAAGGTGTGAGGTTTAGGACGAGGTTATGTTTTTGCTTATGGATGTGCAGTTGCTCCAGCACCATTTGTTGAAATGGTCATCCTTTCCTCACTGAATTCCTTTTGCACCTTTTTGTCAAAAGTCAGTTGGTTGCAGAGTTCCCTTGTGGCAAAGTGGGTGAAGGATCCAGGGTTGTCACCGCAGCAGCTCAGGTTGCTGCTGTGGTGCAAGTTTGACCCCTGGCCCCTGGAACTTGCACACACTGTGGTCTCGGCAAAACAAACAAACAAAAAACAGTTGGATGTATTCCTATGGGTCTGTGGATCCAATTCTGAGTTCTCTACTCTGTTCCACTGAACTATGTGTCTTGCCAGTACCACACTGTCTGGATTACTACAGTGAGGCCCTAACATTGGGTAGAGTGATTCCTCCCATTTTGTTCTTCTTTTCAAATATTGCTTTAGCTGTTATTTTGTTTTTCAAATACACAATATGGTATCATTAACCATGCTGTACATTACATCCCCAGGACTTATTTATTTTATCACTGGAGATTTGTGCCTTTGTTTTTGTTTGTTTGTTTGTGGTTTTTTTTTGTCTTTTGTCTTTTGTCTTTTTTGTTGTTGTTGTTGTTGTTGCTATTTCTTGGGCCGCTCCCGCGGCACATGGAGGTTCCCAGGCTAGGGGTTGAATCGGAGCTGTAGCCACCGGCCTACGCCAGAGCCACAACAACTCGGGATCCGAGCCGCGTCTGCAACCTACACCACAGCTCACGGCAATGCCGGATCATTAACCCACTGAGCAAGGGCAGGGACCGAACCCGCAACCTCATGGTTCCTAGTTGGATTCGTTAACCACTGCGCCACGATGGGAACTCCTGTTTGTTTTTTAATTTGTGCTTTTTGACCACCTTCATTCATTTTGCCTACTCCCTACCCCCCTGCCTCTGGCAACCACCAGTCTGTCTCTGTATCTATGAGTTTGTCTTTATCTCTCTCTCTCTCTCTCTCTTTTTTTTTTTTGCTTTTTAGGGCTGCGCCCACAGCATGTGGAGGTTCCCAGGATAGGGCTTTGATCAGAGCTACAACTGCCAGGCTACACCACAGCCACAGCCACGCCAGATCCAAGCTGCATCTGTGACCTACACCACAGCTCACGGCAACGCTGGATCCTTAACCTGCTGAGTGAGGCCAGAGATTGAACCCGCAACCTTATGGTTCCTAGTAGGATTCGTTTCCTCTGCACCACGATGGGAACTGCTGTCTTTCTCTTTTTTAGCTGCATTCATGGCATGTGGAAGTTCCCAGGGCCAGGTATTGAACCTGAGCCACAGATGCAAACTGCACCACAAATGTAGCAACAGCATATCCTCCTTAACCTGCTGCATCACATGGGAACTTCTTTTTTTTTTCTTTTTTAATTCCACATGTAGGTGAGATCATATGGTATTTGTCTTTCTCTGTTTGATTTAATCTCACTTAGTATAACGCCCTCAGGTTCTATCCATGTTGTCACAAATGGCAGGATTTCCTTTTTTATGGCTGAATAATATTTCATTATATACACAATTTTTATATATGTATATATTTCTTTTTTCTTTCTTTCTTTCTTTTTTTTTTGTCTTTTTGCTATTTCTTGGGCCACTCCTGTGGCATATGAAGGTTCCCAGGCTAGGGGTCTAATCAGAGTTGTAGTCTCCAGCCTACTCCAGAACCACAGCAATGCAGGATCTGAGCCGCATCTGCAACCTACACCACAGCTCACGGCAATGCCGGATCCTTAACCCACTGAGCAAGGGCAGGGACCTTGCAACCTCATGGTTCCTAGTCGGATTCGTTAACCACTGCGCCACGACGGGAACTCCCTATATATGTATATATTTCTTTATCTGTTCATCCATCAGTGGACACTTAGGTTGCTTCTTTGTCTTGGCTATTGTAAATAATGCTGCAATGAACATTGGGGTGCAAATATCTTATGTGAGTTAGTGTTTTCATTTTTTTCAGACAAATTCCCAGAAGTGGGATTGTTGGATCATATGGTTCTATTTTTAATTTTTCGAGGACCCTCCATACTGTTTTCTGTAGTGGCTGCACCAGCTTACATTCCAATCAGCAGTGCCCAAGGGTTCCCTTTTCTCACATCCTTGCCAGCAATTGTTGTTTCTTACCTTTTTTTTTTTTTTTTGGCTGCCCCATGGCCCATGGAGTTCTCAGGCCAGGGATCAGATCTGAGCCACAGTTGCAACCTGTGCTGCAAGTGGCAATGCCAAATCCTTAACCCACTGTGCCAGGCCTGGGATGGAACCTGCATTCCAGCATTCCAGAGACACAGCTGATCCTATTGCGACATGAGGGGAAGACCTTTTTTTTTTTTTTTTTTGCTACACCCGTGGCATATGGAAGTTCCTTGGCCAGGGATTGAATCCCAGCTCAGCTGTGGCAACTCCAGATCCTTAACCCACTGTACCTGGCCAGACAACACTGGATCCTTTACTTGCAGCAGGAATACCTATTTCTTATCTTTTTTTTTTGTTTTAAATGATTTTTATTTTTTTCCATTCTAGTTGGTTTACAGTGTTCTGTCAATTTTCTACTGTTACAGCAGTGTTTCTAGTCTTTTTGATGATAGCCATTCTAGTAGATGTGAGATTATGTTTATTTTTTTACCAGGCAGATATATTTTGGAAAATTTTTATGGGGTTAGATAGATATTTTAGTGTGACTTGGAGCATGTCATTGCTCCACTTAAGATCTTTTCCTGTAGCATTTAGGATGAAATCCAAACTCCTTGCCCTAGCACCTGGCTGTGGTCCCTGCCTACTTGCCTGATCTTGTCTCTCCAAGTGTCCCTTCATGGTCATTTCTCTGTGCTTGGCTAACCTCGGTTCATTTCCTTTTTCCCTTGGGCCTTCAAAAATGCTGATTGTTCTGTTTTGAAAGCAGTTCCTCTACATTCTTCACATGGCTTTCTTTCATTTCTCCTTGAGATATACTCTCTAACCACCTGAGAGAGGCCTTCCCTGAATCCCCGCCTCCCTGTCCCCTAGGCTTGGTTCACTCCTGTGTTCCAGGGCTGATGTCAGCACAGTGCCTGTCATGCAAAGGACAGTGGTGTTTGGGGTGGGGAAGGATAACTTACGTAGGAGGTACTGCATCCTGGCCTGCCCACCTGATGGGTTCAGACTCCCGCTCTTTGGGGTCCTATTGAAACAGAAACACCTCTGACTCAAATCCTCCCTAAACCCAAAGGTTTTTGTGTGTGTGTATTTTTTTTTTTTTTGTCTTTTCTAGGGCCGCACCCATGGCATAGGGAGGGTTCCAGGCTAGGGGTCCAATCGGAGCTATAGCCGCCGGCCTACGCCACAGCCACAGCAATGGGGGATCTGAGCAGAGTCTGCAACCTACACCACAACTCACAACAACGCCAGATCCTTAACCCACTGAGCAAGGCCAGGGATTGAAACCACAACCTCATGGTTCCTAGTCGGGTTCATTAACCACTGAGCCATGATGGGAACTCGTGTGTGTGTGTGTGTGTGTGTGTGTGTGTGTGTGTGTGTGTGTGTGTGTGTGTGTGTGTCTTTTTAGGGACGAGCCCATGGCGCTGTAGCTGCCGGGCTACACCTCAGTTACAGCAACACTGGATCTGAGCCGCATCTGCGACCCATGCCATAGTTTGTGGCAACAACGCTAGATCCTTGACCCACTGGTTGAGGCCAGGATCAAACCTCATGGATACTAGTCGGTTTGTTTCCACTGAGCCATGATGGGAACTCCCGAACCCTGTTTTTTAATTAGAATCACTCATCTGGTGTCTGGACTTACTGAGCCTCAGGTTGTTTGTGTCTCAGTGTAGAAGGAATTCAGCAAGAGGCCAAGTGAAAGGCAAGAAGTAGATTTATTGAGATAGGACCCTGTGAGAGGACTCCGAGGATTAGGTGGGCTACATTTTTATAATCCAAGGAAAGTGGGAAAAGACCGCCTTCTTCCTGATTCTTCGAGTAGATGTCAGGCTCACATCACCAGCTCCTCCTCCATAGCAGGTAAGAGAGTGTTTGACCCTATGAGGTAAACTAGGACTGTCGTGATGCTTCTTCAGATCAGCAGAAGGGCGGTAACCGATGCTAAAATATGTTGAATCATCTCAGGCTTCCCTGGCTCATGAAGGTCTCCCACTCTGAAATGTCATCTTTCCCTTAAATTTGTGTCCTCGGTCCTAAGGATCATTATGTTGCTGAGCTTGAAGGCAGGCCTCATTTTATCTTTCACTTTAACGACCTCTTGCGATTTTATTTGTGGTTTTATAGTTGAGCAAGCCAGCTTTGTTCCATGATGTCCCGATGGCTTTCTTGATGGTGGTCTCCCCCTCCCTCGGTGTCCCTCTCTGTCTACGGTCCCTTACTGGGACCTTCTACAACTACCTGAGTTGATTGTCCTGCTCCATTCCTATCACTGTCTCTGGCTCTCCCGCTGTGCTCCCTGTCCAGGCCATGCTCCCTTCCCTGGAGGACTTTTAAGACCCTGTAGCCAGTGAGGAGAAGCAGAAAGCTGGGGGCTGTGATGAAGAGGCAGAGGAGAATGAACACTCTCCCGAGGGGCTGCTGACCCCTGCATCAGGCCCACTCCACGGAAGTTTGAGGGCGACAGGACTAGGAAGTCACAGGTAGGAGTCCTCATCCCTAGCAGCCCACCTAGCTTTGTTATTTTCCTCACCACACTATCCTTCACCTGAGGGCCCGCTCGGATGTGCTGCTCAACTCTCCACCCTGCCAGGAGCTGTGGCTTGACCTATGTGAGCCCATCCCTAAGGACAGACTCCCCCCCGGGGAGCTCTCTGGGCAGAACCTCCAGGCAGCACTGCACTGACCAGGCAGCAGGGCACCTGTGCGGCATCACCTCTCCTTTCTCCTCGCAGGACCCGGTGGCCCTGCCTCCCTCCTGCTCTTCTTGCAGCACCCAAGTGTCCTCCCTTCTCCTAGTCCCCTGTGATCCATTCAGGAAACTCATTCTGGAGCCAATCAGAGAGAAGTCAAGGGGCCTTCTGTGCCAAAGAGTGTGGACGTGAGGGAATGAGGGGTCAGGACTACATGAGGATTAGGCTTCTCTGTACTGTCTCCATGAACACCCAGGGTAGAGAAACTGGTACCCAACAAAGCCAGTCCCCTGAACCCAGGGGAATGAGGGAGGGAGGACTTCAAAGCCCATCTTGCACCTTCTCAGGCTTCTGGAAAGTGCCTAGTTGACTTCTAGAGACCACACAAGCCCTTGGAGGGGATAACTAGCAGTGTGCACAGGAGGCCCAACCAGCCCAACCTTTGGATTCCGAAAGACCTGGGTCAAATCCTGCCCTGCCTGGCTGTGTGACCTTGAGCAAGTGAGTTGCCATGTCTGAATCTCCCTTTCCCTATCTGGAGAATATGGTAAATATTTATTTCACACCACTGTATGAATGTGAAGTGCCTTGCACAAGGCTTGGGACACAGTGAATTGGCAACAGGTGAAAACTCTTCTAAATGTATCATTAAAGCAGTGGTTGTCCACAACACTGTGAATCAACTATACGCCAATAAAATTTAATTTTTAAAATTTAAGAAAAAAAAGAAGTGGTTCTCTGAGCGTGGTCCTGGACCAGCCACATCAGCATCCCTGGAGACAGGTAAAAATAGAAACTCTCGGATCCCACCCCAGACGCCCTGAATCCTGAAACTCTGAGGGCAGTCACCCAGCACCCTGCTTTAACAAGCCCACTGCAGTTTGAGAACCACTTTGGGAATGCAGGCAATCAGATTCCGAAGCCTAGGAGACAACAGAATCACCTGGAAGCTTGTTAAAAACTATAGATTCCTGGTGACAAAGCTAGGATTGAGGTGGGACCTGAGAATCTACTTTTTCACTGGCAATGAGTTTGGTAGGGGCCCCTGCACTAGAGACTGTCCCGAGGGAAGGTCGTGGAAAGCACTTCGGGTTGTAGAAGGTTCCAGTCCAGGGAGCTGAGGGCTCCCCGTGGGTGGAGGAGGGGACCTAAAACTGGAGGAGGGACGAATTTGGACTTTACCCTAAAATCACCGAGGGCTGGGGAGGAGGAGTACGCAAGGAAGGAAGGAAGGGCGTGCCCTACGCGCCCAGTGACGTCATCCCACGAGCCGAGCCCGCGCACTCCGCCCGAAAGGGGCGTGGCCTCTGAGAGGCGACGTCTCCCCCGCCCCCGCCTCCGGTCGAGTCCGAAGTTTCTCCCGCTCCCGGTCGAGTTCGAAGTCGCTCCACGTTCGGTGGGTGCTGGACGAAGAGCCCTGGTTCAAGGACCCTAAGTGCTGGGTGGGAACGATGAGGGGGGCGGGGGTGGCTCTGGACGACCTGTCACCTCCCGGTCCTGAGCGCCAGGGGGCGCAGCGCCGCCTGGACCCTGACACAACCCGCGGCGCCGCCTTGGGCCTCTCTCTGCACGGCTTCAGGATTGCGGGGAAGGCGGGGCGGTGTCTCCAGACAGGCTTCCCTTCGTGAGCCCGTCAGCCCCGACGGCGTTAACCAGTGGAGGATTAGCTGACGGAGAACCCCTACCCTGTACCTTTAAACATTTAGGGTCACCTACCGTGGTGACAGGGCCATTGGTGTTATCAGTTTCACAGGACAGTTCATTTCTAGTTAAAACAACTTTTCAACAAGCTAGTGAAACCATGTCCGGTGGCCTGGAGCAGCCGGCCTCTCACTCCCCTTTCCCTCTCTGTGTCAGCTGCTGTCCTGGTTGCCACACCATTAGGGCGTTAGGTCATGGCCAGCGGGCTTTGCATCGACCTCTTATTTGGTCCTAAGGGCAGGCCGTCCCTTAGGTCCCTAGGGCATCACCCCACTTCCCAAATCAGTAAACTGTGGTTCAAGGAGTTTGGTAACGCCGGCAGTTAGTGATATTAGAGTGGGAATGGGTGTTCAGGGACCACTGCCTTCCCCACCCAGGGGTTCCCCCCTTTTCTCTCAGAGCTCCCCCGCATCCCTCATGGCCACCCCTCACATTGTGTAGGTTGTGCACTGCACAGCTCCACAGTCGACAGATATATAGAACCATTAAGGGAATTTTCCATCAGATGGCAGTAAAGAGCTTTGAGGAAGGGGCACAGTTTTCTCATTTGCGCAAAGTAGCCTTCTGCGCTGCTCTGCTGACCCTGTAGCCATCTCCCTGTGTTTCTTCCTCTTCCCCCTAGCACAGAACATGTTCCTGGCAGGGGATGTGACCTGCTTCATCCTTCCAGTTCTCAATGCACTCACTTTATGCTTCTAGGGTTTTCTTTATGGCCAAGGAGTAGCTCATTTCCAGCGTCTTCCAGACCTGCCACTTTTGCGCTGCATCAGGAGTTCTGCTGCTTCCTGTGGTGCGTGGTAGGCCTGGGTATAGTGGGCATGCTCTCTACCTAGCTCATCCTGAGCTGCTGCTGATGCTGGGAGTGAGGCTGGTTGGGGGGGCTGCCTTGGGTGATGGAGATGGGGGGGATGCTGGAATCCTGGGCAGGAGGGAGGAAGGAAGGGGCTGGCTGCAGGAGAGGGGACCAATCCTTGGATTGTGGCAAAAGAGTGTGTGTGTATGATGTTAGGGGTGGGGATGTACAGCCTGGAACAGATGCTGTGCAGAGATCAGCTGGTATAGCCTCTCCAAGCCCTCTCCCCATTTTATAGATAATGAGACTGAGGCCCCAAAGAGGAAAAAGATGGTGTCACTGTGAAGTGGGTGGAATCCCCTGACTTCTGGCCCCAGGCACAGTCCTCTGTGGGATGTGAGTCCCTCCTGCTCCGCTGCGTCCCAGGAGCAGACTTTGGACCTGGGACTGCCAATGTAATCTCAATGCTGTGGTCATAGTACACTGGTGACTGGTGTCAAAGGCCTCTTTCTCCGCCAAGTTCACTTTCTGCTGGGCCACCCAATCCTCGCCTGCAGCCCCCTCTGTTCCTGCAGCCCAGAACCAACCCAGCCTCAGCCGTTTGTTGCCGGGGTAGCAGCCTTTCCTTAGCCTGGGAGGCCAGCAGGAAATGAGCTGGGTGTTTGGGTTTTTTTCTCAGGTTGAAGGACTGACATTGTGTGTGTGGGGAGTAGCTTGTGGGGATGGGGCTAGGTCCTGATGCCTAGGGCTCTGCTAGCAGCCTAGGCTTCCTAAAATTCAAGTGACTAAGGCCTGAGTTTCTTTTTCCTTTTTGCTTCATCTTTTTAGGGCTGCACCCAGGCTAGGGGTCCAATCGGAGCTACAGCTGCCAGCCTCCACCACAGCCACAGCAACGCCAGATCCAAACCACGTCTGTGACCTATACCTCAGCTCATGGCAACGCCGGATCCTTAACTCACTGAGTGAGGCCAGGGCTCGAACCCGCAACTTCACCGTTCCTAGTTGGATTCATTTCTGCTGTGCCTTGACAGGAACACCAGGCCTGAATTTCTTGAGTACGGTTCCTGGTTGCCATGGCAACCTGATGCTGCTGAGCATGATTGGTGACCAATGGTATGGCCACATTATTATACCAGCCTTCCTTCAAACACACATGTGTCGATCACTTAGTCTACAAGTTGTAGAATCAACCAGGAAAGGAGTTAAGTAGGAGGAGAGGTCCCAGGACCAACTCGGGACCAAATTCTCCAGGCAGGCCCACTTGGGGGTCAGGTGACGGGGCAGGAAAGACCGGAGAGGCAACTGCATTTTTCCACAAGTTGTGCAAACAGAACTTGCGTAAAGGCCTCCTTTATGCCACTTGCCCTGCTCTCAGGTCAGGAAGCACTAGGGGTTGTGGGTAAGAGCCCGGGCGGTCCGACCAACCTAGGGGTAGACAGAGGCTTCACTCCTTACCAGCTGTGGTTCTCCAAAGTGTGGACCAGGGGCCAGCAGCAGCATCTCCTGGGAATTTATTGGAAATGCAATTTCTAAAAATTAAAACAAAAAGAAATGCAATTTCTAGGGCCCCATTCAGAAACTCTGCGGTGGAGCCCAGCACTGTGGTTGACAAGCCCTCCAGGAGATTCTGATGCTTGCTGGAGTTTGAGAACCACTGCCTTAGACTCCTCATTTAAAAATGTGCACAGTAGTACCTACAGCAAACACACCGTGATGGATAGGATTGAACATAGTTACGTCCATGGAGGACTTACTCCTGTACCTGGACCTTCACAGTAGGTGCCCGGTACATATTTGTGGGATGAGCGAAAGAGCTTTAAAATGAATAATGGAATACGAGTGGTATGGTTTTCATTCACTCAACATTTACTGAGTGCTAGGTCCTGCATGTGGTGTTTTTAAAGGTAATTCACTCCTGCTGGTCCACAATCAAGAGAGGGTAATTTGATAGCCTCAGTGCAAGTTGAGAAGTCCCTGCAGCTGAGGAATGTTTAGATGGGCTGAGGGAGCCTGAAGATGGAAGGAAGGAAACCATTGTAGACTCCGGAGCTTTCACACATGCATTATCTTTTAGATCTATGAAAAGAGCATTAGAGTGTAGTTTCGTTTCCTACTTACCAAGCGACTGAGCAAATCCCTTGGCTTCTTTGTATGCAGATGTATTTCCCCATCTGTGAAACGGGGATGATAACACTGCACCCGGTCTTGTTTCAAGCATCTAGCTCAACCTCTGGCACGTAGAAGTTCTGAAAAAAGTTGAATGTCTTCTTATAATCCTCCCAGCAATCCTGTGATGGAGGTGTTACATTCATTTTTTAAGGTCTAGAAGGAACTAAACATGCGAAAACCTAGGCTGAGGTCAGTTACTGCAGTCTGGCCGAAGCTTTAGCATTGAGCTACCTGGCAGCCACATAGAGGAGGAAAGGTGATGGTTACCAGGAGAGCTGCTTACTTTACACAATAAAAGGAGACTGCCTGGCCCGTTGGGGGACTGGAAGCAGGGCTACCCCCAGGCTGGCCCTCTCCACCTGCCCTCTCTCCTGCTCCAGTATCCAGCTAGTGGGGTGATGGGGCTTGTGGGAAGCAGAGGTGTTTCAGTGAAGGTGCACCTGAGTCAGAAGCCTGCTCAACATGTGTGTATACTGGAGTTCCCGTCGTGATACAGTGGAAACGAATCCGAATAGGAACCACGAGGTTTCGGGTTCGATCCCTGGCCTCGATCAGTGGGTTAAGAATCCGGCATTGCTTTGAGCTGTGGTGTAGGTTGCAGATACAGCTTGGATCTCATGTTGCTGTGGCTGTGCTGTAGGCTGGCCGCTGTAGTTCTCACTAGACCCCTAGCCTAGGAACCTCCATATGCCACGGGTGTGGCCCTAAAAAGCAAAAAAAAAAAGTATATATATATATATATTGTGTGTGTGTGTGTGTGTGTGTGTGTGTGTGTATGACTGAGCTGCTTTGCTGTACAGCAGAAATTGGTGCATTGTAAATCAACTATACTTATAAAAAAATCCTGCTCAGATTCAAGGGAAAGGGACATAGACCTTGCTTCTCAATGGAAGGAACGTCAAAGCATTTTTAGGATTTCCCCGGTGGCTCAGTGGGTTAAAGATTTGGCAGTTGTCACTGCTGCGGCGCAGGTTCAACCCCTGGCCCAGGAACTTCCACATGCCAAAAATTAAAAAAATAAATAAATAAAAAATCACCATTTAAATCAAATCCCAAATTGTCAGAATCAGGGATGGTGTTTAAAACCTCAAGAGTACTTTTCTGACAAATATTTATTTTCTTTCTGTGGTGGACTTGTGCTAGGCTCTGGGGAACATGGTCCCCCCTTACCTAAGCACAAATGGTCGCAGAGGGAGGTGGTTGGGAGAGCATCACACAGAGGCGGGTGCCCCAGGGTCAGGTCCTGGCTCTGCACCTACCAGCTGGGTCAGTTCTCTCATAAGCTCTGCGATCCTCTTTGTGTTGCAGTTTCTAGGAGAGGGCTCAGTCTGCACCTGGGTACCTCTTGGGTGCACTTGGGGGAGATGGGGACAGTGTAGGGGCAGAGACATAGGCTGAGATAAGGGGAATGTGTTTGGAGAACTGGTTCAGACTGGACAAGAGAGGATGGTAGTCTGTGGAGGGTGGGACCCCCTGTCCCAGTAGTTTTGAGGAGAAGAGTCCTGTTCCCCCTTCCCCTCCCCCACCTCCCGTAGCCTCAGCAGCAGTGGATGCCAGTGGGCTCCGGACGGTCTTTCCTTCTTTGCCATCTTGGAAACCTCTTGCAGCCTCAGGACCAAGGCAGGACCTCAGAGCTTCGGTTTCCTCTCAGGCCTTCTCCCCTTTACCCCCAGCCCTGGTCCCTCTTCAAGTTTCTGCGCAGCTGAGGTTATTGCTGGGGACCACAGCACCTCTTGGTTGCTCCATGATGTCCCAGCTCCCAGTACCTTGTCTCTGCTCCCTGGACTTGCATTTCTCCTCTTTGCCTAGAGCACCTCTCACCCCTACCTGGCAACTTTCTCTGTCTGTTTCCCATCCCTTCCAGCTTTCCTCCTCTTCTCCTCCCCCTGCTCCCGCTGTGTCTTTTCCTACTGGGAAAGCATTTGGCAGATGGTCCTGGGGCCACTGTGGAGAATGGAGTCCTGGGGATTCTGGCCCTTCTTTTCTACCAGCCAGCCTTGGGCTGTGGAAGGATCTGACACCGGCATCTCCCTGTCTGATCTCGAGATTTCCATGGACTCACCCTTCACCCTAGAGATCCCCCAGCATATCCTGTCTGCCTCCCTTCACTGAGTAACAGACTGTTCCCATTCCATTCTTTGAGGCCCTGACTTCCTGCCAGGCGGAGATCTGTCAGGACCTGTTTCCCAGGAGAAGGCCAGCAGTTTATCACATGTCCCCTCTGCATAGTTAAAACTCCCCCACCCACGGCCCCATACTCCAGGCTTATGGCCACTTAAGGTTTTTTTGTTTTTGTTTTCATTTTTGCTTTCAAGGACCACACCTGTGGCATATGGAAATTCCCAGGCTAGGGGTCAAATCAGAGCTGCAGCTGCCAGCCTACATAAGAAGCACAGCAACGTAGGATCGAAGCAGCACCTTCAACCTACACCAAAGCTCACAGCAATGCCAGATCCTTAGCCCACTGAGCGAGGCCAGGGATCGAACCCAGGTCCTCATGGATACTAGTTGGGTTTGTTACCACGGAGTCACAACAGGAACTCCTGGCCATATGTTTTATGGCTCTAACCCCACCCAAGTTGCTCATGGCCTCTATCCCCACCTCTTTTTTTTTTTTTTTTTTAATAGCTCCAGTGGTTTTTGACCAGCCTCTCCCCAGACTCTTTTAGGCCGTAACCAACAGGCATCAACTTCTGTTCTGTGTTGGCGTCAAGGCCATCCCCTCCTCAGCAAGATCAGGCCCTCAGTTCAATACTGTTCCCTTTGCTGAACCCAGCTCCATGAGTTCTCCATACCTCCAACCCTAAAAATCTGTTTCTGTTTTTCTGGCTTCATCCAGTTTCCCCTTGTTCGTTCTCCACCCCACCCAGACTGTGGACCACTTCTTCCAAATGCGACCCTGTTCCCTACCCTCACCTCTCCTTCATCCCAGAAGCCGGCCTCATGCCGTATCCCTGGAGACTCGGACAGAAGGGGTGTCCTCCTGGCCCTCCTGTTCCTTTTCCTGCTGCTGGAGGGGCCAGGCTGAGGGGCTCAGAGTCCGTGCATTGGCCTGCAGCCAGATCTGGATCTCCCATCTGGATCTCGGTGCATTCCTTCGGGGTTGGGAGAAATGAGTGGTGGGCTCAGGCCTGATTTTCTGCTTTGGGGGAGGGTTATCCTGCCAAACCCTGAGATTAGGTAGGACAGCAAAGCAAACTGTGAGTCTGCGAGCCTGGATGTGTGTGTGGCTGGCAGGTGGGATTACAGCCATTGAAGTGCAAGGTCAGCCTCTCCCATTTTTCCAGCACCCCCCATGTGACAGGGACACAGTGTGGCGGTGTCTCTGGGTTGACCCATAGGCAGCAGCCAATTTGGGAGTGGGAGATGGAAAGTGAGGGGTTCTTGTCCGTGGGGTTTGCAGAGGGTGGTGCTGGAGGGTTTCTGCCTCATCTCTTTGACTTGTCTTGGCCCTACTGGAGGGCGCCTCTGGATGGAACCTTTGCTCTTCCTTCCTCAGCCCTGGCAGGTCTTCCTAGCTGCCCGCTGCCATAGTCCCAGCCCTACAATGGCTTCATCTTAGTGCTACTCAACAGCATGGCCCCTGGAAGGACCTCTGACTCTGTCCTGTCTTCTGTCCCACCTTAGCCACTCCCCACCCACCCATAGTGTCTGGCCCAGCAGAACCTTTGCGAGTTTTTTTTTTGTTTTGTTTTGTTTTGTTTTTTTAGGGCTGCAGCTGCAGCATACGGAAGTTCCAGGGCTAGGGGTCAAATCGGATCCTCATGGACACTAGTCAGGTTCATAACCCGCTGTTGTAACTGAAACTCCCAGAACCTCAGGTGTGACCCTGAATGACCCCTTCCAGCACTTTGTCTTTTCCAAACCGGGCTCCAGATCTGGGATTGCCTGTCCCAGATGACTAAACTGAACGCCACTACCTGGTGAGTCTAACCCATCAAGACAAAACCCAAGAGCCTAAAGCAGGGCCTCTTACCCTCTTCCTTCAGCATTTCCTCTCCCCTCCCACCCTTCCCTGGATGGGAGATGATGCAGAGGTGGGACCCCCCCCCCCCCCCCCCCCCGCCAGCCTGGAGAAGGGAGGGAGGAGCGAGTTGATGAGGGCTCGGGCAGGGCCCCCTCAGGAGGCAGTCTCAGCTAATGGGGTCAGGGAAGCTTCTGGTTCTTCCTTCCTTTGCTTTGAGGAGAGTGGGGCGGGGTCCGTTCCTGGACTCCCTCCTCTTGGGTTTCCTTCTTGTACCTTCTACTGCCCCAGTCAGTGCTTGGTTTGGTGTGGTGTGTACTTGGAATCCATCTTTGCAGAAGAAGGTATAGCCCTAGAACGTGCTGTCAGAAGGAGACTCTGAAGGTAAAGAGGAGTCTTCCTCTCTTACCAGCACCTTCTTAAGTGGAGATTTTTTTTTTTTTTTTAAAGAGGAAAAGCCATTGTAGGCCTCAGCCTGGTCCAGCCAAAAAAATCTTAGGAAGACTGGGGGCAGGACTCACCTCCAACGACCCATCCTCATATTCACATTGTTTCTTTTTTCTTTTTTTTGGCTGCACCCGCAGCATGTGGAAGTTCCTAGGCCACTGCAGTGACAATGCTGGGTCCTTAACCTGCTCTGCCACAGGGGAACTCCTCATATTCTTTAAAGTTGTTTGGTAAACCTTCCACTTCCTGGAGCCCCATAAACATAAGCTGGCAAACAGAATGGCTTGTTTTTGTCCCTCTGTCCAGGCCTAGGAAGAGGTAGTAGCTAGATTTTTAAGGCTAAGGAATCGAGTTTACTGAATTCACGGCTTGGGTTCCTGTAGGAACTTTATGTCCACCAGCACAGCCAAGGCCTGGGGTAGGGGTGGGGGCACAATTTCAAGTTTCAGCTTCAGCATTTCCTGGGTACCTCAGCCTCTTTAAAAAAAAAAAAAGTTGTTTTTTTTTTTTTTCGATAGAAATGTTCCAGTATATACAAAAGCAAATATTCTCATAAACCCCCATGTACATACACATCACCCTGCTTCAAAAATCATCCACATTTGGCTAATCTTATATCCTATATATACCCATGCTCACATACTGCCCCCTTCCCAACCCCAGCATTACCTTTATTTGTTTTTGTTTATTTGTTGGCCATGCCCGTGGCATGTGGAAGTTCCCGGGGCTAGGGATCAAACCTGAGCTGGGTCCTTAACCCACCGAGTCATAGAGGGAACTTCCTGTCTTCCATTTCTAAATCTTTTTTTTTTTTTTTTTTTGCTTTTTAGGGCCACCCTTGCAGCATATGGAAGTTCCAAGGCTAGGGGTAGAATTGGAGCTACAGCTGCTGGTCTGTGTCACAGCCACAACAATTCAGAATCTGAGCCACATCTGTGACCCACGCTATAGCTCATGGCAACGCCGGATCCTTAACCCACTGAGCGAGGCCAGAGATCGGATCCACATCCTCGTGGATCCTAGTCGGGTTTGTTAACTGCTGAGCCATGAAGGGAACTCCCCATTTCTAAATCTTTGTTATTTCTAAAATGTCATATAAATGGAACTATCCAGCTTGTAATTTCTGGGCGGTTGGCTTTTTTTTTGGCTCAGCATAATAACCTGTGAATTCATCCAAGTTGTTGCATATATCAATAACAATCACCTTTTGGTTGCTGAGGAGAATTCTGTGGTATGAGTGGATCACAGTTTAACTCTACCTGGTGAAGAATGTTGGGTTGTTTTCAGTTTTTGTCTGTATGAATGAAGCTGTTATGAACATTTGTGTATAGGTTTTAAAACGCCCAGGGATATGGAATTAGCTATCAAATTCTGGAGGCCAGGGGTGCTTACTGGATCCATCATGGTTTCTAAGCACTTTTCAGTGGGTTAGGATATACTTTTCTTTTTAGGGCCGCACCTGAGGCATATGGAAGTTCCCAGGCTAGGGGTCGAATTGGAGCTGCAGCTGCCGGCCTACGCCACAGCCACTGGGTCTGAGTTGTGTCTGTGACCTACAACTCATGGCAATGCCAGATCCTTAACCCGCTGAGCAAGGCCAAGGATCCAACTCTCATTCTCATAGATCCTAATTGGGTTCCTTACATGCTGAGCCATGACAGGAACTCCTACACTTTTTACATTTAAGCTAAAATACACCATGGGTTTATAAGATACTTCCTGAGTTTAAGGTTACAGGCAATTTGCGTAGTATTATTGATTTTATAATCCACTATGTCTTTTCTCCTATGCCAAAATTCCAGTTCTGACAACATCAACATAATTATGGGTTATTTGTTTGTTTTTGTTCTTTTGTTTTTGGCTATGGCATCCAGCGGCTTAATGTGGGATCTCAGTTCCCAGACCAGGGATTGAACCTGGGGCACAGCAGTGAAAACACTTGAGTTTTAGCCATTAGGCCACCAGGGAACTCCCATTTATGTTCTATCCATTTCCTCCTACTCCCAATTATATGACTGCTGAATTCAATTTAAGATTTTTACATCAGCTTTTTTTTTTTCCCCTATGGCAATCAATATCCTCAGGGCAGATCTTTGGGACATATAGCTAAATTACTGTGTTTTAAAGTCATTCAGGAGAGTTCCTTTCTGTGCAGTTAGGCCACCAACTAGATTTACATTTAGGTTCATCTGTTTCATTTTACTTTCTTATTATTTTATTTTACTCCCCCCCCCCCCCGACTGGCATCTTTTTTTTTCCCCCACTGTACAGCATGGGGGCCAAGTTACGCATACATGTATACATACTTTTTCCTCCCATTGTTGTGTTGCGATGTAAGTGTCTAGACATAGTTCTCAGTGTATTTTTGTCTTTTTAGGGCTGCACCCCCAGCATATGAAAGTTCCCAGCCTAAGGGGTCAAATTGGAACTGTAGTTGCTGGTCTATACCACAATCACAGCCGCACCTTATTTGAGCTGAATCTGCAATCTGTACCACGGCTCCTGGCAATGCCAGATCCTAAGCCTACTGAGCGAGGCCAGGGATCAGACCTGAGCCACTGCAGTGACAATGGTCGATCCTTAACCTGCTGAGCTACAGGGGAACTCCAAAAATTATTATTTTTTTATCCATATAATCATGTAAACCATAGATTTTCAAAGTCAGAATACACAAACACAAAACAAAGAATTCAGATGGTCTGGTTTATAATAGTTCGACTGAGAATTTTTTGGCTTTATGGTGATTGTGTGAATGTGATACACATTCAGTAGAAACCATACTTTGGATTCTTTTTTTTTTTTTGTCTTTTGTTGTTGTTGTTGCTATTTCTTGGGCTGCTCCCGAGGCATGTGGAGGTTCCCAGGCTAGGGGTCGAATCGGAGCTGTAGCCACCGGCCTACGCCAGAGCCACAGCAACGCGGGATCCGAGCCGAGTCTGCAACCTACACCACAGCTCACGGCAACGCCGGATTGTTAACCCACTGAGCAAGGGCAGGGACCGAACCCGCAACCTCATGGTTCCTAGTCGGATTTGTTAACCACTGCGCCACGACGGGAACTCCTGGATTCTGAATTTTGATCTTTTTCCCAGGCTTGTGATAAGTGGTACGATACTCTTTCGTGATGTTGGGCAGAAGCAGTGAGCTGCAGCTTCCAGTCAGCCTCTCCATTAGGAAGGTAAGCCACCTGATACACTTACAACCATTCTGTACCCGTATCCTTTCAGCACAGTATTCAGTAAATTACATGAGATATTCAACACTTTATTATAAAATAGGCTTTCTGTTAGATGATTCTGCCCAGCTATAGGCTAATGAAAATGCTCTGAGTACATTTAAGGGAGGGTAGGCTAAGCTGTGATGTTCAGTAGGTGTATTAAATGAATTTTCAATTTATGCTATTTTTCAACTTACAATGGCTTTAATGTGACATAGCCCCATCATAAGTTGAGGAAGATCAGCAGTAAAGGGAATGGTCATACTTTCTCAATCCTGATTTTAGCAGGAAAGCTTTTAGAGTTTCACCATTGAGATCCTAGAAAACTTTATTTTGTAAAACGCAGGTAACACTATCCATTCTCTCTGATCTTCCACAGGGTTTCTTGGGAAGATAAAGGATGTAAAAACTCTCAAACTGAAAAGTGGTGTACAGACATGCCTGTTGACTATCTGTTTATCGCCCTGGCAGCCACGGTGCCCAGAGTCCTAGGAGGGAGACGGGCTGGCGTCAGTGAGCCAGGCCCTCACTCAAACTGGGAAGCTCTGCTGGGGTTCAGAGGTGATGGGACACCTGGAGATGCTCTGGAGGTACTGCACAGGTGTTGCCGAAACTCGGCTTCTGTTTACTGGTGCTAAAAAGAAAAGTGGAGTTATGGGCGAAGTAGAAAAGAATAGCTTTTATTGCTTTGCCAGGTAAAGGAGGCCACAGCAGGCTTATGCCTTAAAGACTGTGCCCTTCTTTGAGAGAGAAAAGGATGAGGTTTGGGAGTGGGAAACAGGGCCTCAGATAAGGATCAGAGTAGATGCAAGCCTGTATTCTTCAGGGCTCGCGTCAGACAGTCCAGGGACAGGTTCCAGCGGTCTTTCAAACTGAAGTCGTGGTGACTGGATCGGGAGGACAATTGGTCTTGATGAGGACCCGTAGGGCTTCCACAGGCTTGGACTCTTAAGATCCCAGCCCAGAGGCGGGGCGAGGTTGTGCGGGCGGAAGCCGACAGGGAGTCACGTGGACAGAGCAGCGGAAGTGACGCCTAGGAGCCCCCACAGGGCGGGGCGGGGCTGTTCCCCCTCCCGCCTGGGGAAGGGGCCAACGGTTTTCAGGAAGGGCGGGGGAGAGGAGGTGGTGAGGCCGCGCTTCGTGACCCTTGGCCCCCAGCGACCCCCGCCAAGATGATGGGCTGTAGGGAGTCAGAGCTGGAGTCGGTGGAAGGGGGAGAGGCCCTGGCGGCCCCAGGGCCACCTCCAACACCTCGCGCCCCGGAGCCCGGAGCCCCAGTGCCGGAGCCCGGCCTGGATCTGAGCCTGAGCCTGAGCCTGAGCCCGCGGTCCGAGAGCCCTGGGCACCGGCGGCCCGACTGCAGCCCAGGACGGCGGAAGGGGCGGGCGGACCGACGGGGCGGGGCCCGCAAGGGGCGGCAGGTGAGCTGGGGGGAGGCCTGGCTGCCAGCCAGCCGCCGGCTCGCGCCCACCTCCTCACCACCTCGCTCTGTTCCCAGGTCCGCTTCCGCCTGGCGCCGCCCTCCCCGGTCAGGTCCGAGCCGCCGCCGGCCGCTGCCGCACCGAACGAGAAACCTGCGGCGTCGCAGGACCTGGGGGCGCCCGCGCAGCAGAGCAGCCTGGCCCTGAGCCTCGAGCTGCAGGCTGCACGGGCCGCAGCCAGGGGCCAGTTCGATGCCGCGAAGGCCGTGGAGGAACAGCTGAGGAAGTCATTCCAGACCCGCTGCGGCCTGGAGGAGAGCGTGGCGGAGGGTGAGGGGGGCAGACAGATGGCTGGCCGGGCGCGGGAGTCGGGGTGAGACGCGCCGCTCACCTCCACTCCTGCGGTCTCAGGGTTGAACGTGCCGCGCTCCAAGCGGCTCTTTCGGGACCTGGTGAGCCTGCAGGTGCCCGAGGAACAAGTTCTGAAGGCCGCGCTGCGGGAGAAACTGGCGCTCCTGCCGCCGCAGGCCCGAGCCCCGCCTCCAAAGGTGAGGGACCTGGCTTGCGTTTGCCTATCCCGGCCCCTCCCCGACTGCCGCGGGTCCTGTCCCCTCCCCGAGTGTAACCTCGATTTGGGTGCCCATTCCAACAGGAGCCACCTGGGCCAGGGCCAGACATGACCATTTTGTGTGATCCAGAAACACTATTTTATGAATCTCCACACCTGACCCTGGAAGGCTTGCCCCCTCTCCGGCTTCAACTCCGGCCCCGCCCTTCAGAGGACACCTTCCTCATGCATCGGACACTGAGGCGCTGGGAAGCGTAGACCTGGAAGCTCCCTGGATTGCTAGTGCACATTTGTTAAAACGATCAGAATAAAGTGGTTTTGCTAACAAGACTCTTCTTGGAACCCTTAAGATGAGGTCAAGTTTCAGGTTGCAAGCAGCCTGACGTCAAGGTTTTGGTTCTCTTAAACTTTAAAAGCACTTGGTAGTGGCAAGTTGAAAACACTGCCCAAGTAGGGTTTCTATACTCTTCTCACCTCATACCCTGACTTCAGTCAGTTACCACTTTTTTGTGTTGTTTTTGCATGCTGAAGTTCCCAGGCCAGGGATCCAACCCATGCTACAGCAGTACCACCACCAGAGTCTTAACCCACTGAGCCACCAGGGAACTCCACCACCTTTGTTTTTGATGACACCTCATTTGTTCTTTTTCTTGTCTTTTTGCCTTTTCTAGGGCCCCTCCCAAGGCACAAGGAGGTTCTCAGGCTAGAGGTCTAATCGGAGTGGTAGACGCCAGCCTAAACCAGAGCCACAGCAACGTGGGATCTGAGCAGCGTCTGCCACCTACACCACAGCTCACAGCAATGCCAGACCCTTAACCCACTGAGCAAGGCCAGGGACTGAACCTGCAACCTCATGGTTCCTAGTCAGATTCGTTAACCACTGCGTCACAATTGGAGCTCATTTGTTCCTTTGAACCACTTATTTCTGATCACTTTAATATGTGGGTCTCAGCCCACATCACACTTTGGGGAAGGCTTCCCTCAAAACCCAGCTCAAAGAGTGCAAGGTAGCTGCTAGCACCCTTGGTGAAATTACCTCCTTGCTTTCACCTTAAAGGACTCACTCATCTTGTTTACATCCAACCCAAGAGTGCTCAATATTTGTTGAATGAATGTTCACAGCTCCAGGAACACTGTTGAGCTGCCTAAGAATTTGATGTTAATTAAATCACCCATTAGTCTGGTTTCACAGCACACCAAAAAATGTGGGTAGGTAGGTGCTACAGTCCAAAGAGTGCCTTTTCTAGTTTTACTTCGGCTTCCAAAGTTAGCTTTGTGCCCAAAGCTCCCACAAAAAATGTTGCCAATGGGCTTTTTGGGGAGGGTAGAGGGACATTTCTGTTTCACATCAGAATTCACGTTATACCCGCTTTTCCTGACCTAGGATTCTGTATACTTGTGTGTAGGTCTCAGTAGCATTCAATAATCTTCCCACCACTGAAAAAAACCCTCCTTTTCCTTAAGACTATAGTTTGGGCACAGAGGAAGCACCCCCCCCACCCCAGCCCTGCCACTAGAATGTCCCATACACAGGTGTGGGGGGCCACTGCCCTAAACATCAAGTTTATTGTGCTGTTCTCACAATCCAAACCCAAACCCGTCTCCCAGTGGGGGATAGCAGAGGGAAGGATTTTCACAGTACCTGTATGCCTCCCCGCCACCTTCCCCCTCTTAACCCTTAGTCCGTCTATCCGTGGTCCACTGAAACGCAGCAAGGGACAAGGGCTGAGGAGAAATGGGAATCTCTCCTTGGGAGGACAGGAAGAAGAGGCTAGAGAACTTGGTAACTCTACCTCCCATGCCCTAGGAGAACAGAGGTCAGCAAACAGTCCATGCCATCCAGCCCAGTGGGCCGGGGGAGAGGAAGATGGTAACTCCAGCACAGCTGGGCTTAGGTGCCAGAGGTGTAGGGGAGAGGCTGGGGCAGCAACATAAGAAAAGCATTCTTTGCAGATCCAAGAAAGGAAAGTATTTTTGGAGCCAGAAAGGAAAGACCTTGGGATACTTCCTCTTCCCCCAGGTCCTCAGGAGCAGTGGGCCGCTTCTTCATACTCTCTGTTCAGGAGGCCACTTAGTGGCTGGGGGAAGAGGCCTTGTGGAACAGGTACACAGGACGCTGGAAGCCTGAGGAAGAGTGTGCCATCAGGAGGGGTTGGCAGGACCTTAAGACTCTCCACAGGGTCTACCCTGCACCAGGACAGGCCTCCCTTCCACCCCCAACAAAACAAGCCAGCCTTACCTTTGGAGGTGTTGTGAGGTGTGGCCACAAGCTCATAGCTGGAGAAGCCCACCTCTGGGGATGTCAGGTAGGAACTGAACTGCTCTGGCTTCAGCTGAATTCGATAGTAGTTCTTGTAGATTGTTTCCTAGAGAGAAGGGCAAGGGACCGCTTCAGCTTGGTGCCTTCTCTGTTGATGGAGAGTGATGCCCACCCAGGGGGCCTTTTCACTTTGTTCAGAAAGTCCGCTTTCTGCTTCCTTGAGACCTTTCTTGCCTCACCTAAAGGAAGGACAGCCACAATTTCCACAGAAACCCCAACTCACCGTGAGAGTCTTTCTCTTGCCGTAGGTTGACCAAGGTTGGGGCTCCAGGACCAGGATGCCCCCAGGGCGTAGGTGCAGATAGATCCGGCGAAACATGCGCTTCAGCCCCTCGTCTCCCCAGTTGAGATGCACCCACTTGGTGAGGCTGAGGCAGAGCACCACATCATACTCAGGTTTTTGGGCCTCCACCAGCTCATCTCGATCCAGCACATAGTTACCCTGAGGGTGAAGAGTTAGGGGTGAGGTCAAGAGACGCATTCAAGAACCACTGCCGCCCCCACAGTCCACTCTGCAGCCTCACTATAGTCCTGGCCACAACCTTCTCTGACATGCCTCAAAATAACTCCCAAACGGTGCCCTCTGGTTTTTTTGGACCCAAAGCACATGGAAATTCCAGGGCGAAGGACCAAACCTGAGCCACAGCAGTGACAATGTTGAATCTTTAGCCACCAGGGAACTCTAAATGGTGCCCTCTTTTGAGTCTCATTTTCTTGCTTTCTATTGGTAACAAGCCAATCAAACATAAAAAGGGAGCCTGGATAATTTTAAGTTGAGCAAATTATCCATGAGATCGACAAAGTTGGGGTCAAATTGCAAAGAAAGAATGCTTGGGTTCTCCTAGGACCCTGTCCAGTACTTATTCCCACTCCACAATCACTGAGCTGAGTGACCCAACATTATGCAAAGGGCTCTAACTCAGGTTTGAAAGGGAGACCCGTGGACTCATTCCCTGTAGTTGGGGCTGACAAAGTTTCAGGCCTATTCTTCCCTTTCTCTCAGGGAAATGAAGAGCTTCATCCCAAGAAAAGTTTTCTAGATGATAAGCTTATTACCACCCTCTGCCAAGTCCATTCTTCCAGTTGTAACCCAACACACTCTATTCCTGTGGAAGGCCTACCTGGAGCATTTTACGGGAAGCCACGTAAAGTCAGGGGACAGACACTGAGGGCACAGTCATCTTTCCTAGAGGACTTTCTGACCCTCCCCCCGACCCCATCATCTAGGGTCAGTGTGGAGAGGATTTAAGGCCACGGACACTCTTCAACCAACTCTGCATCTAACTGTAAACGAGGTCCCTATGGAAGGGCAGAAACTATGAATATTAGCCACTTCCTCAATCCTCCCCCCATTCCAAGACATTCGAGGTCTGACACCCATTCCATGCACCTTCAGGAGGTTGGAGGACAGGTTTTCATTTGGACCAGATGAGCACCAGCCCCCAAGGGAAGGTGGACAGGAGCCTGTGCCCATCCTGGGGCTTGTAGTCATGAGAAAGGACTCCAAGTAGAGCCCCTACCTTCCCCACCTTGCTAGGTTATAGGAAAGGAAAGACACCCAGTGGAATCAGTCGCCGATTCAGACCCTTCTTTTGAGGATGTGGGCTCTTCGTGCGCACAGAAGTCCTCTGGGTCATAACCTTCCCCTGCCATGTTCCTGTTTAATCTCATCTTCATTCCCGGGCCCCTATCCCAAGCCTGCAGATCTTCTTACCGTAACGAAGACAACATTGTTGGGGAAGACGGATGTGTCTGCTCCATCCAAGGGCACTTGGGGTGCAGCGATGGGACCCCGGCTGGCGGTCAGTGAAGCTGGGAAGCAGCTCCTCTTTTGGACGGTTGAGGTCCCTTCCTCACCCTCTGTTCCTGGGTCCCCCTCAGAAGTCTGGGGTGGCTGACGCAGCTCTTCAGACAAGTAGTGTCGGATGTTTTGGCGGGCCGAGTGGATGAGATGGGGATCAATGTCCAGGCCCACCATGCGGGATGGGCCCCACTTACAGGCAATGCTCAGAGTCAGATGGCCCACGTTGCAGCCCAGATCTAGGACGTCACGACCCCGAAACCACTCAGGCTTCATAACTCGAAGGCGCCCATCCTCACAGGAAGGATTGCGGTACCCATAGTACTTGCAATAATTCCCATACTGGAACTTGCACTGCTGCTTTTTGAAGCCTGCTGCAGGTAGTGGGTGGGGGTGTTGGCGGCCTCCCCCACTCCCTCTGCCCTTTTCCTTGGGACCCTGGCCTCCACCCCTAGCCCCTGCCTCTGACTTGCTGGAAGTCCTGCGACGTTTGCGATGTCGTGAGGAGGAAGACGGGGGTGCAGAGGTAACTGAGGCAGCTGAAGGGGCTGAAAGGGAGCCTGAGGGACCCTGTAGGGCAGATGGAAGGGGAGACACGACCTCATCCCTGCAGTTGATGGCTGTGTTGAGTTCATAGGGTTGGGGGACGTCCCGGTTCTGGCCCCTTTGCCGCTGCTGCTGTGTGGTGCCCTCCCCTTGGAGTGAGGGAGTGAGGGGGGCTGTGGGCAGCACGGAGTGGCTATCATTCCCTCCAGTTGCCTGCTGCTGCTGCTGCTGGTGGTGCTGTCCCCGATGTCTATGCCGCTTCCGACCAGTCTTGAGTGGTGAAGCAAGGACTACTTGGGCCTCATCAGTGCAAGTATTGAGACTGAGAGGGTCAGTAATATCTTTGGGGATGAGTATCTCCACTGGATCTCGTCCCTTGGCCGGAAGTGGGGATGACTTAGGGGTCTCCGCATTGAGTGCACGGCTCACTTCCTCATCCAGGAGACTATTCAGGTTCAGCGGATCAAAGATATTGCCCCCCAGGAGGAAGTTGGAAGGTAAGACAGAGTCACAGTCCGAATTAACCCGCCTGCGCCTCTTGAAGGCCGGATGTTTGAAGCCTCCACCACCTCCCCCTACATTACAGCTATTTCTCCTCTTGCCCCCACCTCCCCCAGGGGGCCGGTGGGGCTGATAGCCATTACGCGGTCGAGGAGGAGCAAGGGGGCCCAGTTCTGTTCCGCCCCCTCCCCGGCGCTCCTCCCCCACGTCCGGGGGAGCGGCTAGCCCCTGGGGATCCGACAAGCAGGCCTCCCCGGTCGACAGGGCCTGGGGGCCGCCCCCTCGCTGCTGCTGCGACTGGCCGCCCCGAGGGGTAGAGGTAGCCCCGGGGCTCTCCTTGCCTGCCCCAGAAGCTGGGGACCCCGCCGACTGTGCGCGCGGGCCCGGCCCACGCTGCGTCCCGCCGCGGAGCTCCCCGGAGGCGACCTCTCGGTGTGGTTGCACCGTGGGGCCGCCCCCTCCGCCCGACTCATCTTTGAGCGGCGGTGGCGGGGCCGGCACCAGAAACGGCTCCTTCTCCGCCGCCATCTCGATCATTTCCTCCCCTTATTCCGTCCCAGTCGAGGGCAACCAGGGGGACCAGGGGGCTTAACCCCCCCTTCCTAAGACCGCGCTCCCTTCCCCCCTTTCCTGAGTGCGCGCGCAGTTCCGCTTCTCGCCTAGTCTCGTCCCCAAGCGCCTCCCCCGAAGCGCGCCCCACTCGCCCGCGAGACCAAAACAAGATGCCCGCGAGACCCGAACTCGAGGAACCAACCGCGCGTGCGCCGACTCCTTTCTCCTCTACCACTACCGCTTCGCCGCGAGCGCGCACTGCTGGAGCGCGTTCCTCTGGCCCCGGAATCACGCATGCGCACTCAGCCACCACCCTGGTTGCGCGCGCATCAGAGTACGAACCAACTTAACGGCTCCGGGAGTTTAAATATAGCCCCCCTCAGCCCCCCCAACCAAAGCCCACCACCCCAAACTGACGCCCTACTTCCCTTCGCAGCTACGTCCGTCCCTAGTGATATCCTTTGTCTCTGCCGCGCGATCCCACCCACCGTAGGCGGGGGACGGGGAGCTGGTGTGAAAAGGTCTCCTTGACACCCGACCCTTGTTCCTGAGGAATGAGTCTCGGCCGTCTCCGCCCGGCTCTAAACCCAGCAACCTCCCTACCCCGCCTCCTTCCTCCCCCTGGCGGGCAGCGCCTGCGCACACCCTTTTGGGCTTGCGCGGGTAGATGCAGCACGTGCTGGAGATGACGCCCCTCCCTCCGTCCTAGAGGCGGGGACTGCTACGTCGCTTCCTCAGGTTTGGTACGCGCAACATGCGTCAGCACGATTCGGAGGGGCGTGGCTAAAGAACGGGGAGGCCCTCGTGAATTATTCATAAAGTGGTGGCCCTCTTGGCCCACCTATTTCTAAAGAGGGGCGAACCTAGAAGTAGGAGAAGGAAAGGAGCGGCGTGTACCCACCGTCTTCCTAACTACTGTTCTCAGTATAATACAATAGGTCATTTTAACTCACCCCCCTGGAAAATATTCTCTGATGAACTGGGGGAAAAAAAGTACTAAAACAGGCGATGTTGTCCAACTTCCTCTTTCCCCGAAACAGCCAGGTCGTTCTCTCGCTCCTCCGCCTTCCCACAATCGCGATCACCTGGGGACACCACGCCCTCCTCTCCGCCTCCACACCCACCACCCGACGCCTGCTCGCGAGCCCCTCCCCCCGTTAGGGAACGGCGACCCAGACGCCCACCACAGCCACCAATAACAGTGTATCTACCACCACCGCCCCCTTTGCACGCAGGCTTTCCCGAGCACCCGCGGCGCGTTTGCGCCGCCTTATATAAAAACGAACGTGGGCAGGGAAGAGATTTCGGTCGGCTTTGGGGGCCCCGGCCTCAGCCAATGGGGAACAAGCTACTCGATGCCCTTTTCAGAGGGGGCCCGTTCTCCGAGCCAACAGCGATTGGGGTTTGGGTCCTGTGGCTGCGAAGAGGGCGAAAGAGGCGGGAGTGGTGTTAAGGGTAGTCTCAAAATATCAAAATAAGGGTTTGAAGGAGACTCAAAGGAAGAATGGGAATCAGGAAGGAAGTCTAGGGCAGAGAAAAAAGTTAGGAAAAGGAAGATGGGCTTCATGAACGATCAGGCACTGCTGCTGCCACCTAAAAAAAAAAAAAATGAGGCCAACCAGGATTATGGGACTTGTAGTTTTACGGGGCGTTCGTTTGGAAGATGGCGCTATAACTCAGCTGCGCAAGCGCCGAACTAGCTTCCAGCTGCTCATGCGCAGCAGTCCTGCGAGCACGCCGCTTGTAGGAGGGGTGGGGTGGAGCTTGTGTGTGGCCTCGCGCCTTACCTTGCTTGGTGGCGGGAAAACTGGCTCGAGTTTTGGAGGAGTTTGCAGAGTTGCTGCGGTAGCTCATTCTGCTCCTCGCCTTTAGGTCCTCCTCGCTCCAGAAGATTGTTGGTGCTTTTCCGGTTGCAGGTGAAGGTGCTAGGCGCGGCCAAT
This sequence comes from Phacochoerus africanus, assembly GCF_016906955.1. Classification (NCBI taxonomy): domain Eukaryota; kingdom Metazoa; phylum Chordata; class Mammalia; order Artiodactyla; family Suidae; genus Phacochoerus; species Phacochoerus africanus. Next base: position 9,303,525 of record NC_062548.1, on the reverse strand, counting down.
CCTAGTACCTGTTGCCTGAGGAGAAGTTTTCTCTTTAGGGCGAGGACCAACTCTTAGCCTGAGGAGTTTTCTCTTTAGGGCGAGGACCAACTCTTAGCCCTCTCCTCAGAATCTCCAACAGCAAACTCGCACCCAACAAACAAACAAAAGTAACCCAGTAGTATCGGGGCGGGCGACGACTGGCCGGGAAAGAATGAGGATCCTGGTGCCTCAGCGGGGTGGGGGAGGGGAGAGGGAGCTGAGGGGAAATTCAGGAGGAGTTTCTTGACGGGGAAGAGCTAGTCACTGTTTTACCTATTGAGGGGAGTGAAGAACTTTTGCCTGTGGTACCTTTGGTGTTAATTGCCGTCCTTAAGAGGGAATTGGTGAGGGAAGAGCGAAGGGAAATGCAGGTCGCCCAAAATTCTTCCTTCTGGTTTTAAAGGTGGAAGTAGGGCTTTTACTGTTCCAAGCCTTGGCTCTTTGAGAGGGCAGATGGTGAAGAGATATGGGAGTTCATGGCCGTGTGCCCTTCAAGGGAAAACAACATGAGCTAGTTTGAAGTCAGCAACAGGGGCACGTGTGGAAGCATTTCAGGGAGTTAGATAGAAAGGGTCTGAACCAAGATCAGGGTCCCGAAAAAAAAAAAGTCTGTTTTGGTGATAAGTGGCCCTGTCCCTGTTGCCTGGCGTTCTGAAGCAATCGGCTTTAGTTCACCATTAACTTCCTTATATGATTCTGTAAAGGTTTAGTTCAAGTAGTTTATGGCAGTAAATGCCTTGTTAGGTGTGAGAAGTAAGGGTAGCTGGGATGATTTTTCCTTTCAGTTTTGTTAAAAGTTTGAAATCATTCTGTGCTCATACACCCAAAAAAGAAAAGGCAAGGAGAAAGGGAGACAGAAAGGAAGAAAGAAGAAAAAACTACTACTGATGAAAATAAGCAAGGGTCTACATGCCATTAGGAATGTGAATGAAATCAAACTCCAGCTTGAAAGAAATTTTAAATAGAGTCTTTCTTAAATTATTCACTTTTTTTTTTTCTTTTTAGGCATGAACCCCCATAGCACATGGAGGTTCCCAGGCTAGGGGTGGAATCAGAGCCGCAGGTGCCTGGCTACGCCATAGCCACAGTAACGTTGTGCAACTTACACCGAACCTCACGGCAATGCCAGATCCTGAACCCACCAAGCAAGGTCAGGGGTTGAACCCATATCCTCATGGATACTGTGTCAGGTTCTTAACTGCTGAGCCACAGTGGGAACTCCCAGTTTTTGTTTTTTTCCAAGGCTCATGGCTTCTGTTAGAGGACAGTTCTAAAGAGTTTACATTTGCTCTTAGACCAAGGATTCCAGGGACAATATAAAGAGAATAATTGGATGGTTAAGAGGGGGAAAATTTGTGAACATGCTGTAAATGGGGGAAGGAGGAAGGAGGATTAATGCTTTTGAAAATATTGATAAAGCTAAATTAAGTTATTTAGCTAGATCAGTTCTCAAACATTTTGGTTTCAGGACACTTTTATATCCTTAAAAATTATGGAGGACTCCAAATGTTGGTTTGTATCTGTTTATCTATTAATATTAATATACTAGAAATTAAACTGAGAAAGGTTAAACATTTATTTTAAAATACTAAACCCATTACATGTTAATGTGGATAACATTTTAAGGGAAAATATATCTTCCTAAATGGAAGAAAATTTGGTATGAAGAATGGTGTTTTACATTTCTGCGAATCTCGTTCATGTCTGCTTTAATAGAAAACACCTTGATTTTCATCTATTTCTGAATTCAGTCTGTATTGGTATCTTGTTTTGGTTGAAGTGTATGAGAAAACCCAGCCTAACACAGATAAGTAATTGGAAAATAGAGGGGACCCCCAGGAGTCTTTGGATCATACTTTGAGAACTGTTGAGCTAGGTGATTTCATTGTAAAATAGATGTGATGATTTTTAGTATTCTAAGTGAAAGAAAACTATTTTTTGGAACACCTCATTTACCTTTCCTTGGTTCCCCTTAATATTTCTAGTTATTTTTTCCCCTCCTTCTTCACCCTTCTTTCTATGTCAGTCAAATAGTTAGGATCTGGTTTTGGAACTCTCTTTTACGTTCACACTTAAAGCTTTATTGCATATATTTTTTTATCTCTCTTTTTCATCTAAGGTCGGAAAAGAGAAACTAAAACCCCAAATGTTATTCCTGGGCCTAGAACCCCCAGTCATTTAGTAGCTGGTCAGATGAAAGTTGGTGGTATTTTGTATATTTATTAACTGTCTTTAAAACTATTTTTTTCTCTCTGAATTAGATTTCAGTATTTGTTTTTGTGGAAGAAAATATTACATCTGAAACGGAGGAACGGAAGCTTGAGTTGTCAGACAGTGACTTCCTGGCTTCTCTATTGACCAGGTTAGAGATTTTCTTTAAAAGTAATATTCTTCATTACATTCTCACTCTAGGTTAAGGGAAGCCAACATTCATTGCTGCTTGTAGATTTCGTAAATCTTATGAACTCAACAGCAATCCGCAATTTTTTCTAGTTATTTGGGGTGCTAGTAACACATTGTGGCCTAGAGAGGTCAGTATATGTTTAGATAATGATTTGAGAATGCAAATATTCTTTTTATCTTCTTTTAAAAATTTAGAATTAAAAAATCATTTTTAAAATGATTTTTTAAATTTGAAAATGGTGATGCATATATAAAACACTAATTACATAATTTGAACATGGTGATGCATATATAAAACACTAGAATCACACAGTGGTGTAAGTACAGTAGAAAGCGCCCACACCCACTTCCCAGAAACTGCCTGTAAAAAGGGGAGATGGCACGTCATGACCTCTGAAGACTTTCCTAGAGCTGTAATGCTTGTTATAATTGTTGCAAAAATAGGAGTGCTCTAAGCCTAAAGAAAATTGGGTAAAAGAGTCACAAGAGGTTTAGGCTGATAAAATAAAAGGTAGTTCTAACAGCTGAGTAGAAATATATCAATAGTGCAGTATGTACGACTGGAAAAATGTATAAATTCTTGGAACATCATAAGATGAGTCTTGGCACTGTGCTGGGTCACACTTGATGTATAAAGCTGTGTAGAGATGCTAACCTCTTCAGCCTCTGGTTTGGCTGGAGGCCCCCTACTCCCACCCCTCGGTTTTATATGGCTCTTAGTAGCCTGGTCCTTTTACCCTAGAGCACGTAGAAATATTTTCTGTGTATTTCAGTGTCTGCGTTAGTATATGCTTTACACCTGTGCTGTGATATTAAAATGGTTGTGAAGTGCTGAACTACTGAACTAGACTATTGGGGTGTAGTGTAGCACAGTTCATAGCACAGATTTATAAATCAGACATGTTCTAATCCTGATTTTGCCGCTTATCAATTACTTAATTTCTCTAAATCCCTCTAAGCCTCATTTTCCCTAAGTGTAAAACAATATCAATCTCAGATTCATTGGGAGAATTAAATGAGATGACATATTCAAAGATACAGTCAGTGCTCAGTGTTATTCACTATTATTAGTAACAATTTTGGCAGAAATTATGAAGCATATTGATGTCATGTGTAGAACGTCTGTGAGTAGATAGCTACAAATAAACTATGTGTATAGAGTGAGAATGCAAGATTCTTATTTCTAGCTTCTCTGGGACCTCTGCTGGTTACCAAATATTCCTGAACCATGAGGAGAAATTGTTAGCATCCAGCACCTTTGGGAAACTTATTGGACTAGAAGATCTAAGTGAAGTGAAGATATACATTATAGTGATGTTAAAAGAGGGTTCTCTATGCATAGGGACCTCTGAATTATGTTAGAGAATTTCCAGTTTGTGTTTTAGGCTTTAGGAGAACCTTGTGAAATGAGGTTATCTCTCTGAAGAAAACTCTCACTCTTTGACTCCTAGGACTGACCACATCCTACTGCCACTACTACTAGTACTACTGCTGCTACGACTTTTTTTTTTTTTCTTTTCTAGGGCCACACCCTTGGCATGTGGAGGTTCCCAGGCTAGGGGTCTAATCGGAGCTGTAGCCCCTGGCCTACACCAGAGCCACCTGCTACTACTACTTATACTTCCATCTCTTAAAAATTTGTCTGTTTTAATAAGAGGCACCAAATAGAGTTGCTTATGCTAAGCTCCATGTCACTAAACTAAAACAGCCTAATTACAATTATGGCTCTCCCAGCAGTGGAATTTTTTTTTTTTTTTTTAGGGCCGCTTCTGCGGCACATGGAGGTTCCCAGGCTAGGGGTCGAATGAGTCAGAGCTGTAGCTGCCAGCCTACACCACGGCTCACAGCAACGCCAGATCCTTAACCCATGGATCGAGGCCAGGGATGGAACCTGCATCCTCATGGATACTAGTCAGATTTGTTTCCACTGAGCCACGACAGGAACTCCCCGGTAGTGGAATCTTAAAGTCAATCAGGAATTGCCTGATCAGCACTAGTTGGGTAATCTGCTTGATAGGCCCCAGTAATCCCCTAAAAGAAAGTGACCTTGTATAACCAATCTGCTTCATTTGGCCTAGTATTACTTCTTTGTTCCTGTGCCCTTCTGCCTATATTAAACTCTTTTAATTTTGTACAGGTCCTTGAGGCTCTTATCTTTCTGGTAGATTGTATGCTGCCTGATTCATAAATCATTGAATAAAGCCAATGAGATCCTCAAAATTTACTCAGTTGAATTTTGTTTTTTAACAGATTACCACCACTATCATTTCCATCTACTTATAAGTGGCTGCTTCATGTTGGACATGAGTCTAGGCACTTAAAACACTAAGGATTGTTGCTTATCTTTAAAATAATAACTCTCCCCTGGCCTGGGAACTTCCATATGCCATGGGCATGGCAAAAAATTAAAATAGTTAACTCATTGTCCTCCAGCATCTAATTGACACTGCTGAGAAGTAGAATTGTATTCCATAAGGCAGAAAATGTAGTTTAGGTTTCCCAGGCAAAGAGTCCCTGAGCCCAAGAAGACAGGGAGAGGAGTTCCCTTATGACACATAGCAGGTTAAAGGTCCATTACTGTGGCTTGGGTTGCTGCTGTGGCATGGGTTCAATCTCTGGCCTGGGAACTTGTGCATGCCGTGGGTGTGCCCCCCCCCCAAAAAAAGAAAAGGCGGGAAGGGGAGAAAGTTTAAAATCATGTTCAATCAGAGTCATAGCACTTCAATTCTTTTTTCTAACAGAGACATAAAGTATAGCTTCTGAGCTCAATGATGACAACTTTGCAGAATAAAGAAGGTAAGTCAACAGTCATTTTCCTCTTCTTTCTCAGACCGTTGTCATCTGGACATCCTTCCCACCAAAGGGAAGCTCAGTTTACATACATTTTGTGTCTACTTTGTTGAAGACACTTTGAGTGAAATATGTATGACTTAGAAACAATCTTGTGGAGTTCCCCTTGTGGCTTGTTGGTGGGTGAAGAATCCAACTAGTATCCATGAGGATGCAGGTTTGATCCCTGGCCTTGCTCGATGGTTAAGGATCTGGTAGGTCACAGACGTGGCTAGGATCCCACATGGCTATGGCTGTGACCAGCAGTTGCAGCTGCAATGTGACCCCTAGCCTGGGAACTTCCGTGTGCTGCAGGTGTGGCACTTAAAAAAAATAAAAGGAAAAAAAAGAGAAACAGTCTTGCTTAAGAAAAGAATGGACTTGTAGGGAGAAAAGAGACATTTAAACATTTATAACATAAATTTGAATTTGAAATGTTACAGGACAGGTACAGAGTATTATGGAAACTGGGAAGAAAGATACATTGTTTATACTTGTGAGGATCAGTATAATTTTCATTGCATCATTTGTAGATTTTGAGTAGGTTTTAAAGCTTTTCTCTATTTTCCTGTAAAATTTTTGTGCAAAGTTGAAACAAATTATTCACATTTGAATAATTCAGTTTCCTGCATACTTACATTTATCACCTTTAAGTTACTCAGTGGTTTCTAAACCTGGAAGTGCATCAGAATCATTTAGATAGCCTTGTAAAATTATAGATTCCTGGACCTCACTTCAAGCTGCGTTATCAGAATCTCTGGGCAGGGGAGTTCCCATTGTGGCTCAGTGGAAACAAATCCAGCTAGTATCCATGAGGATGCAGGTTCGATCCCTAGCTTTGCTCAGTGCGTTAAGGGTCTGGCACTGCCATGAGCTGTACTGTAGGTCACAGACTTGGATCTGGTGTTGATGTTGCTGTGGTGAAGGCTGGCAACTGTAGCTCAATTTGACCCCCATGGCCTGGGAACTTACATATGCTGCAGGTATGGCCCTACAAAACCAAAACCAAAACTAAACCAAAACAAAACAAGAGAATCTCAGGACAGGGGTGAGAGGATAGGGTACTGGGAGGGCTGGCTAAGGAGAGGCCTAGGACTCTGAATTTGTTAAAAGCTCTCTCCAGATAAATCTGATATGGTCAGTCACTGGGTAATGTTTGACAGTTTCTGTGTTAGATTCCATGTTTCAAAAATTCCATTTGATGATCAAATTTCTTTCAGGATGCGGGAAGGGAGCAAAGAAAACCTTTGCCCCACCTGCACAAAAATTTCGTAGCCTGATGCCCTATAGCCTTAACTCAGCCAAGGAGGAGATCCTGGAGATCAGTCCCCCAGGGGCAGAGGCCACGCCAAGCCTGCAAAAGGCCGGGTTAGAGAAGAAGGAGAAAGTGACCACAGAGGATGGTCCAGACAGTGGCCAGGAGATAAAAGGAAAGGCTGAAGACAACAAGAAAGCAGAGAAGAAAGAAAAGGTAAAAATCACAGGGGCGAGCTCCAGTGGTACAGTTTCTTCTTGTCACCCAGCCTGGACAAACAGAATCCTTTCATTTCGGAAGAGACATTTAAATATTTATAACATAGATTTGAATGTGGTAAATACCACAGGGGAAATTCATTCTGTAGTTTCAGTTTTTATTCCTTTTAAGGGATGCTTCTGTTTTCTTTTCAAAGAGGTAAAACATGTTTTTTTTTTGGTTTTGTTTTGTTTTGTAGAACATGCTTTGATGAAAGCTTTTAGCAGAAAATAGTGGGTAGGTAGGGGCTGAGATGGGATGGAGGTGAGAGTAGAAGTGGACAGAGACCTTATAAACTTTTTCTTTTTCTTTGAATTCTCTGTTCCTAGAAGATCTGGGATAGAATTTATGGAATCCTTAGGTTGACTTCATGTTCTCAGCCTTGTGAACTTACTGCTTCATCTGAAGGAGGCTTCCTTGACTAGTGAGAGAGGAGGACTCTCCCCTGCTTTTCTCCCCTGCTTTTTCTCTCTCTGCAGGAAAAATCAAGTCTCACCAATGCAGAATTTGAGGAGATTGTCCAGATTGTGCTACAAAAGTCCCTCCAGGAGTGCTTGGGTATGGCTCATAGGGAGAGAAAGAGTTTCAGTTAGGCAAAGAAACTGTTATCTGAGGGGTCGAGTAAGCTCATGGCTTCTCTCCTTTCCTCCATCTTTCTAAGTAAGGAAATATTAGATGGGACTTTGAAATATTTTAAAATACTTTATGTATAAACAGGACTATAGCTAAACCACCTTAGACAGGGGGTATAGGTTTTTAGAAAAGTAGATTACATTGACTCCAGAATATATAGTCTCATCTCATTTTTTTCCCCCCTTTTTTGGCCACCTGGCGGCATATGTAGTTCTCTGGCCAGGGGTCAGATCTGAGCCGTAGTTGCAACCTAAGCAGCACCTGTGGCAACACTCAGTCCTTAACCCACTGTGCCAGGCTGGGGATAGAACCTGGGTCCCAGCACTTTCAAGTTGCCGCTGATCCCATTGCGCCACAGCAGGAAGTCCTCATCTCAATTTTTACCATGTAATTTAAATTTATTTTTATATGTTTATGATCTGTTTAGAAAAGACAAATTGTTTTTCCCAGATTTGAAGAACTTAGTCTTCATACACATGTTCTTTCATACATACACTTGTGTATTTCTGTTTCCAATACTGTTTTAACATGTGCAGAGAAATTTGATTTTTAGAATAAGGAATTCTATAGCATAGCCCCTGAGGCCTTCTCCATAAGGTCATGAAGCTAAGCACAGTGGTTTGACCTAAGCTATTCTTAGGTATACTTCTGCTCCTAGAGAAAGTTTGAGAAATAAATGATACAACACATAATATATAAAGTTTCTGTTATGTACACTAAATAAAATGAATATTACCTAGCTACCCTTGAATAGGCAGCTCAGTCTGGAAAGGCTTGCAGAAGGATACAGATTTGTGGTTTTTCCTGAGAATTAAAAAACTTAAAGTTCTATGGTGTGACAAAAGTCCAAAGGTAAGTTGTCCAAAGGCAACCAATATGAGATATTTTAATGAAAGTTTATAGTTTGGAAATAATGTGATTATTTTCTTTAATTGCTTCTCTGCTTATGTTTTGGGAGGGATGGAATCTAGCCTTGATTTTGCAGAGACTTCCTATGCCCAGCCTACAAGATGTACCCAATTAGACAAGGAACCAAGAATTACTTCTACTCCAGATAATGAAAATGCTGTTGGGTAAGTTTATCCCAGTGAGTTGAGTTGATCATAGGGTAGACTTAACATTGATAAGTGATTATCCATCTAGCTGTCTATTTATCTAGTCATTTTTCATATCTCTATAGATTTCCCTCACCTTAGGAAGTTGAGTTGGGAAAAACAGGCCAGTAGATGGATAAAATGACCTCAGGAGACCATCGAGAACCTGTGATTCTTCTGTCCTAATTTTTATCTTTGGGTTTTTTCAAAAGAAGTTTACTACAAGTTGCTCCCTTTCACCTTTTTTTTTTTGTCTTTTTAGGGCCGCACCCACAGCATATGGAGGTTCCCAGGCTAGGGGTCCAGTCAGAGCCGTAGCTGCCGGCCTGCTCCACAGCCACAGCAATGCTGGATCCTTAACCCACTGAGCAAGGCCGGGGATCGAACCTGAGTCCTCATGGATGCTAGTTGGGTTTGTTAACCGCTGAGCCATGATGGGAACTCCTCCCTTTTACCTTTTAATAAAAAATCTTATTTTCAGAGAGAGGGTAGTGGTACCTCATAATCTAGAGATTTCAGCCTCTCAGGAAGACGGAATAATTCCTGAGATAAAGACATCTAAGCCAGGCCAGCCAGATCCTGCACCCTCTGAGAAGAAATTCAGTAGACTTTCCTTAAGCAAAAGAGAGAAGAAAGCTCGTAAGTATATCAGATATACTTTGACATCTGGCTTAAGTACTTACTCCGTGAAATTAGGGAATGGGACAGGGGGCATGCTGAGAATTTTCAGCCCAAGATGTGAAACTATTTAGCTGTGATTCTTCTTCCTTCTTTCACTGGCCCGTAGTATCTACAAAGTTTCTCTTCTTTATCTCCCTACCATGCAATTTTTTTTTTTTTTGCATTCCCAGATCAGAAAATGGAGAAAACCCAAAGTGGATATGAGCACAGACAGAAAGACCAACTGAAGAAAGTGGTTCAGGATCATTCTCAGTTCAGGGACCAACAAAAAGGAGAGGGAAGTGGTTTTGGTGAGTTCAGCCATGGTGTGAAAAATCTGCTTGGGCTTGAAAATGGAAGGTGGGAGAGAGAGGTAAGGGTTAGGGTGTTAGAAAAAATTCTGCAAAGATTGTAATTTCTCTCTCACAGTTACTTGTTAGATATATGCTGCTGAGGAAGAGAGAGAACTGTTTCATTCATTCAGTTATTCAGTCATATAATCCATAGTTAATGGGTGACTACCATATACCAGACATTTTAGGAGGTGCTGAATAAATGCAGAGGGAACAAATGTAAGCCTACCACAAGAGAGATAGGTTTGTGAGGAAGGCCAACAAGAAATAGAGTAGACCTGGAATAGTTTCCAAGAAAAAGATATGGCTTAAGCCAGATCTTGAAGTATAATTTACTCAGGTGAACTAAGATGAAATTGGAGGTCAGAGTGATAATTATTGGCAGAGTCATGGAGGAGGGCTAATGGCTGTAGTTCTTGGGTGTTTTGGGTGTGGGATGTTGTAGGGATGGGACTAGATCATAAGGGACCTTACAAGTCAGGATAAGGAATTTGGATTTTATCTTAAAGGTAAAGAGGAACCATTGATATTAAGCAGGGAAAACTTTTTTTTTTGTCTTTTTAGGGCTGCAGTCATGGCATATGGAGATTCCCAGGTTAGGGGTTGAATTGGAGCTGTAGCCACCGGCCTGCGTCACAGCCACAACAATGCCATATCTGAGCTGCGTCTGCAACCTACACCGAAGCTCATGGCAATGCCAGATTCTTAACCCACTGAGCGAGGCTAGAGACCCAACTTGTGTCCTTATGGTTACTAGTCAGATTCGTTTCCACTGAGCCATGACAGAAACGCCAGAAAACTTGATAAAATTTGCATTTTAGAAAGCTTTCCCTGGCACTAGCATGGAAGATGGATTGGCAGGAGCAAGGCTGGACCCATAAAAATAAGTACAAAGAAGACAAAAAGAGTAGCAATGAAGAGGAAGAGACAAATTTGAGATCTTTAGAAGGCAGGATCAATATATGATCACCTTTTGTTATGAGAGCTGAGGAAGAGTGAGGCCTCTAAGGTAGTCTTTTTTTTTTTTTTTTTTTTTTTTTGTGTGTGTGTGTGTGTGTGTGTGTGTGTCCATGGCATGTGGAAGATCCCAGGTTAGGGATTGAACTCACCACAGCATCCATCTGAGCCTCTGCAGTGACAACTTGGGATCCTTTAGCAGATGCACCACAAGGGAACTTCAAGGACAGTCCTATTTTCTGGCATGAGTGACTGAGTGACTGAAGAATCATGATCTGAAGTGGAGACTATAGATGAGAGAGCAAGTGGAAGATGATGAATTGAGCTTTGGATGATTTAGGGGGTCTGTGATAAGATTTAAAGCTCAAGAAGGGGGTCTTGGCTGACAATACAGATTTGGGAGTTACCTGCATCAATAGGAATAGATGAAATTTTCCAGGAAGAGAGTATAGAATGAAAAGAGAAGCACAGTGGATAAAAAAACCACAGGGGGACATAACATTTAGGGTTGAACAGTGGAAAGTGGCCCAGGGAGAAAACTAAGAACTAAGAGAAAGCTTAGAAAGGTAGGAGGAAAATTAGGAGAGCGTGGTATCACAGACACCAGGTGGGGAGAGAAGTCAAGAAAGAGGGAGGGTTTAGCTGTGTCAAATGCTACTACAGGAGTTCTGGCAGCAGTGGTACAGAAGCTTAAGAATCCAGCATTGTCTCTGTGGCGGTCTGGATTTGATTCCTGGCCCCACATGGTGAAGTAAGGGTCTGGCGTTGCTGCAGCTGTGGAGTGGGTTGAAGTTGTGGCTCAGATTTGGCCCTTGGTCTAGGAACTTCCATATGCAACGGCTTCGGCCAAAAGAAAAAAAAATGCTACTATGTAGACTTCAAAAAGGATAAAGATTCGAAAATGCTCAATGGATGTCGAAAGTCATTAAGGTTGATTAGGGCAACCATGAGGGTTGGGAAGGGTGAATGGCAAGATTATAGTTGGTTGAAGAATAAATACTTATTTTTAGATGTGAAAACTAGGAGGGGAAAAATGGTCAATGCGAGTGGGTATAAAGTTAAAGATTTTTCTGTTTTTAGCTTTCTTTTAAAAGAAAGACACTTGACCTCTATATTATCAACATATTTATATGCTGAGGGAAAAATTGTTTATAGAGTGGGAGAGATTAAAGTGAATAAGAAGAGAATCAGGGAGTTCCCGTTGTGGCGCAGTGGTTAACGAATCCGACTAGGAACCATGAGGTTGCGGGTTCGATCCCTGCCCTTGCTCAGTGGGTTAATGATCTGGCGTTGCCGTGAGCTGTGGTGTAGGTCGCAGACGTGGCTCAGATCCCACCTTGCTGTGGCTCTCGTGTAGGCCGGTGGCTACAGCTCCGATTCAACCCTTAGCCTGGGAATCTTCATATGCCGTGGGAGCGGCCCAAGAAATGGCAAAAAGACAAAAAAAAAAAAAGAGAGAATCAGAATGTTTATTTTTAGTCAGAAAGGACACCTTAGCTTTTTCAGATTGGATGGAGGGAAATAGGATTGATATAGATTTATTTATTCTTTTAACAATAGTTTTTAATGCCTTATATTATGTGCCAGGCATTGTGTTGGGTACTGAAAATACAGTGGTAAACAAAGTAGATAATCCTTGTCTTCATAGAGTTTACAGTTTTAGTGTGTTAGATAATAAACACAGTGTGTGAAATAATCTTGATAATAATAATGGGAAATTTTGGTATGAGAAATAAAATAAGTTATATATTAGTATGTTTAATATTTTGAATAAGTAGACAGTCTGGGGGAAAACAGGCTTGCACCAAAAAACAAAACAAAACAGAACACAAAGTTTAAAGAACAGTGGAAGAAACAGTCATGTAGTATCTAATATGTAGTGTGTATGTATATGATTTTGATTATAAAATCATAATATGGTTTGTACACACTTGAAAGAAAACTCTAGAAAGACTCTGCAGGTGCCAAACGAGATGATCTAGGGCAGTAAACCACTCTTCATCTTGTATTGATGTGGAAATGTAAAGAGCTGGAGGTATAAGTCTCATCTGGGCAGGCTGATAGTCTGGATGTTGGTGTTCCATCTCCTATAACTCTCAAAATTAGGGTGAGGATTTGATTTTAGGCTGGGAGTTGGATGTTCACGCTTTGGCAGGGAGCTGAATTGTGATTGTAGTGAAAAGGAGGAAAAGCTGCCCAGGGTGAGCCTCTTACTATCAGTGAACCTTTCTTCCTGTTTCTCATAGTTGTCAAGGAGAGAGGGGGGGTGCTCATGCAGTAGGAAGTAGAAAGGGAGTATCCAGTGAATAAAATTTGCATTAAGTTATGTGAAGGGAAGGAAAAGAATGTCATGAGAGGAAATGGTGGAGACCTAATTAAGATCTGGCCATTTGGGAAATGCATTTGTGCAGAAATAACATTCAAGCTGAAACCTGGAGAAAGAGTAGAAGTTAGGAGTGAAGCATAGGAGAAAGAGTTTTATTTACTTGGTTAGTTAGTTATTTAGTTAATTATTTTTTTGTCTTTTCGTCTTTTAGGGCTGCACCCGAGGCATATGGAGGTTCCCAGGCTAGGGGTCCAATTGGAGCTACAACCGCCAGCCTACACCACAGCCACAGCCATGCAAAATCCGAGCTGCGTCTGTGACCTACACCACAGCTCACTGCAACGGCAGATCCTTTACCCACTGAGCGAGGCCAGGGATCGAACCCGAAACCTCATGGTTTTTTGTTGAATTCACTTCCAGTGCGCCACGACGGGTACTCCTGGGGGGAAGAGTTTTATGTAAGGTGAAGTTTGGCATATTGCAGGTACTTAAAGAAAGCCAGTGTAAATTGGGATTCAGATAGCAAGGGCAGCAAGGCTGAAAAGTGGCTCTGGATAAGTGTAAGGAGGGAAGCAGTGACTAGATCAAAGACCATGTTACACAGTGAGCATTTTATCTTAAGTGCAATGGGAAGCCACTGGTTGGTTTTAACCAGGGAAGTGACACCATCAAATTGATGTTTTTTTTTTTATTTTTTTTTATTTTTGTCTTTTTGCTATTTCTTTGGGCCACTCCTGTGGCATATGGAGGTTCCCAGGCTAGGGGTCGAATCGGAGCTGTAGCCACTGGCCTATGCCAGAGCCACAGCAAAGCAGGATCCGAGCCGCGTCTGCAAACTACACCACAGGTCACGGCAAGGCTGGATCCTTAACCCACTGAGCAAGGGCAGGGACTGAACCCGCAACCTCATGGTTTCTAGTCGGATTTGTTAACCACTGTGCCACGACGGGAACTCCAAATTGATGTTTTAAAAGGATCCCCTTGGTGATTAAGTGGAGAATTGAGTATGGGGAGACAAGAGTAGACTAGTTAGGAAGTTAGTGCCAGGATTAGATATTTTTGTGGTATGGATTAGGATGATGAAAGGGAGATAGTGGATGGTTTTAAGATTTTTGGAGGTAAAATTGTCAGAACTTGGTAATGAACTGCATATTGGGAGGTTAAGAGAGCAGAGAGGGTATGCCAGAGACGACTGGATGTGAAAGAAGGTGGGAAAAAGCAGCTCTGTAGGATAAGATCAAGCATTTGGGTTTGGGCTCATTAGGCTTGTGAGACATCCACATAGAGATGTCAGAGAGCAAGCCGACTGCAGGAACGGGGAGCTCAGTACGGCTCCTGGTGTGGCTCTGTGATAGTGAACACTGATGTCATAGACACATGTCAAAAGCATTTCAGTTGACTGCTCATTCTTGAAACATTCGAGGTCTCTGAGCTGAGGTTCCAAAGCCTGATCACGGGTCTGCACTCCCCATGCGGCACTTTCTCCTGAGGCCAGCTCACTCATCCCTTCTGCCTTGAAATCCATTTTCACATGTAACGACGCACAGATGTACACTAGAGGCCTGGAGATTGGACAGAGAACAAGGGGAACCCAGTAAAGGAGACTGAGGAGGGAGGTGCAAGAAATATGGGCAGGGAAGCGGGAGAATGAAGAATCACAGAACCCAAGGAAACTAGCGTTTCAGGAATGAGCAGTCAACTGAAATGCTTTTGACATGAATCTATGACATCAGTGCTCATTATCACAGAGCCACGTCAGGAACCTCAAACGCAGTTTTCAAACACACCTTCTAAGTTGTATGTAAAGGAAACTTTAAGGAACTGAATGTCTTTAAAAACATTCCTTGGAAATTTCATCCTAAACCATAAATACCTAGTTTTATAGCATTAGGATGATTCCCCCCACTTATTTCCTCATGAATATTCATTATTTTCACAACTACCATTTATTTTATTCATCTCTGTTCACTTTTTTTTTTTTTGTCTTTTTGCCATTTCTTGGGCCGCTCCTGCGGTATATGGAGGTTCCCAGGCTAGGGGTCCAATTGGAGCTGTAGCCACCGGCCTACACCACAGTCACAGCAACGCGGGATCCGAGCCGAGTCTGCAACCTACACCACAGCTCACGGCAACGCCGGATCCTTTAACCCACTGAGTGAGGCCAGGGATTGAACCCGCAACCTCATGGTTCTTAGTCGGATTCGTTAACTACTGTACCACGACGGGAACTCCTCTGTTCACTTTTAAGGTCCCTGGCCCTTTCCCCACTCTTTTTTTCTAGTCTTGCCAGGTCACCTCCATAAACATCCAAAACTTTGAGTGGCACTTTTCACTGAGATGGAGGGCCTCCTGTGTGTTTCAGCATTTAAGGTAGAATTTGATAGTGAATTTAGTAGAGAAACGTATTGATTGATGATTATTATGAATATAAATGTACTTATGTGCCTGATTATGTTATTGTTCTCTAGCAACAGGCACTGAATGGGTATAGGGACAGAAAAGGCAGAGTGGGTTCATTCAGAGTTGTGTTTTGCCAGCTAGGAGGGAGGGAGGACAGAGGGGAAGGGAGTTAAAGATATCAGCAAAAGAATCTAAGGTAATAAATCTGTGTAAATACAGAGTGAAGAGGTTGCTACTAGATTGAGAGGAAGGTAGGATTGGAGATCTAGACAAAGTGAAAGTTGCTGTGGTTGTTTTTGAGCAGGTGAGGTAGAAGAATGGGGCATTTTTATCAGAGAGGGATGTTTGGATAAGTGTGTTTAGGGGTGTGTGAGGTCTCTGCAGATGACTGGGTGGGGCATGCAGGATGAGAGTGGGTTCCTGAGGTGAAGGAAAGGTGTGAGGGCAGGAGGTGGACAGGAGGAGACCGAACCAGATGCCAGATGCCAACATCTTTATGAGGGAGATGAGAAGGCAGTGTAATCCAATAGCATGGACCTCAAGGGAGGAAGGGTTTTTATAGGAGGGAAGGTACTAAATATCAGTGGGGAGCAAGGATGATGCTGACCCCACTTTCTGGCCTGGGGTATGTGAGAAGGAGCAGACTGTACTTAGAGGGCTGCAGGGGTCGGGTTGGGGCCTTGTCATTAGTGCATCACCAGGTTTCAAAAAGGAGGAGAGGTTCAGAGAAGAGGTTGACAATATGTGGACTTTTGTTGCTTTTGTCTGGAATTCCAAAGAATGTAGTGGAAGGGTTTGGGAGGGAGCGAGTAGAGGCTGTGGGGGGCGTTGGGTCAACTTAGAAGATGGGGGGATAGAGAAAATTTGGAAGATAATGGATAAAAGGCATGTTTGGCCTTTGAGCAGGGCCTGAAGTAAACAGGCTTAGACCTGTCTTTTGGAGGGGAGTGAACTCAGGTCTCAAGGGCTGCAATTTAGTGATTTGGTGACAGGTTAATTTGTTGAGATTCAAATAGGAACTCTGGATGTTATGAGCAAAAGAGGTGCTGATTAGTCCTTCAAAAGTACTTTTAGTAGTGACATGACAGCAGAGAATGAGGCACTAGCCAGAAGGATGCCAGGCAACCTTTTAAAGAACTGTCAATACAAAGAACACTCCTTTCTGCCTTGAGGGCAGGGGAGATGATAGCATGGTGTGAAAGAAAGCTTGAGATGTGAGACCTGGGTTTAAATTCAGCTTTGCCACCAATTTAGACTGATCTTCAGCTGTTAGTTATCTTCTCTCTCTCTCTCTCTCTCTCTCTCTCTCTCTCTCTTTTTGGCTTTTGCCATTTCTCGAGCCGCTCCCGTGGCATATGGAGGTTCCCAGGCTAGGGGTCTCATTGGAGCTGTAGCCACTGGCCTACACCACAGCCATAGCAACGTGGGATCCGAGCTGCATCTGCCACCCACACCACAGCTCACGGCAACGCTGGATCCTTAACCCATTGAGCAAGGCCAGGGAACAAACCTGCCACCTCATAGTTCCTAGTCGGATTCGTTAACCACTGTGCCACTACGGGAACTCCTTGTTATCTTCTCTGAGCTTTTAGTTTTCCCATTTATAAGTCAGGGATTGGACTAGTTGATCTCTAAGGCTATGTGATTCCGGCAGGGATGCAGTGGTGGGGAGTATATTGTTTTTAATTGAATTGAAGAAGGAAGAACATATTTTTGAGTCTCTTACTTCATATTTTTTCCTGTGACAGATCAGTGTCTAGTCTGGGTCCAGTGTTCCTCTCCAAACTGTGAGAAATGGAGGCGGCTACGTGGGAACATTGACCCCTCAGTTCTTCCAGATAATTGGTCCTGTGACCAGAATACAGGTAGAGTGGAGTAGAAATTTTTTTTTTTTTTGTAAATCAGTTTTTATTGGTCCTTCCTTTCTTTCTCTGCTTGCATACTTTAGATTAAATATGACAAAAATAGGAGTTTCTGCTGGGGCACAGTGGGTTAAGGATCTGGCATTATCTCTGCAATGGCTTGGGTTGCTGTTGAGGCACAGGTTTGATCCTCAACCTAGGAACTTCTGTATGCCATGGGTGCAGCCCCCCAAAATATGACAGAATTATAGTTATAATTCCAGGTGTCCTTGTGTTAGTGTTTGGAGGAGAGGAAAGGATCTTCCTGATATATCAGAATGAATCAGGCAAAAAGGGCTAGAAGGGAGTTCCTGTTGTGGCGCAGTGGTTAATGAATCCAACTAGGAACCATGAGGTTGCAGGTTTGATCCCTGGCCTTGTTCAATGGGTTAAGGATCCAGTGTTGCCGTGAACTGTGGTGTAGGTCGCAGATGCGGCTTGGATCCCTTGTTGCTGTGGCTGTGGTGTAGGCCGGTGGCTACAGCTCCGATTGGACCCCTGGCCTGGGAACCTCCACATGCCGCAGGAGCAGCCCTAGAAAGGGCAAAAAGACCACAAAAAGGGGGGGGGGCCTTGAAGAAAACAGCCTTTCTTCTAGAAAGAGAAGAGTTATGTTGGGTGGAGGGTCCTAGAATCTAAACATATATTCTGAGTGAATTCCATCCTGTTCAGCATTGGTTTGACTCTGTCATTCTGATTAGATTGTTGGTATTGGGTAGGTGGGTAGGAAGGGATATGGGATGTATGGAGAAAAGCAGATGAGAGAGATGCAGTGGCTTAGAATTCTAGAATGTTTGAAACTACTTGAAAGAGATTATGATTATCTAGTCTAGCTCAACTCTTTTACAGACAAGAAAAAAGCCTCAGAGAAATTACCTTTGTGATGGTACATTGATGGGAGCAGGGTCAGACATATGGGGTATAGGCAGAAGTTTGTAATCACTTGCTACAGAGCATAACGAGGCAACACTCCTGCTTCCGCTGCCTCTAGCTGCATTTCCTTCAAGGGTCGTTACTCTTCCTCCATGCCGGTCTCCCAGGTGTCCTTTTGGGCCTGCCTGATGCATATGCCAGCTTCTGCTTGTCCTCTCCTTGCCCTCATCCAGATTTTCACCTTATGAGGCGCTTTCCTTCCCTTCTTTCCTCCTCTGTTTTGGCAGACGCAGAGTATAATCGCTGTGATATCCCTGAGGAGACCTGGACAGGGCATGAAAGTGATGTGGCCTATGCCTCCTATATCCCAGGATCCATCATCTGGGCCAAGCAATACGGTTACCCCTGGTAGGGCCCATGGCAGTCCCTCATGAACTTGGGAGTGGTAGAATCCGTAAGGAGGGGGATGGAAATGTAAAGCATTTATAATGAAAGTGGTACCTGCCTTATAGAGCTCACAGGGTGGGGGAGAAGCTAAAGTATCAAGCTTGGAGGCTTTGCAGGAGCACGTTTTCTAGCAGTTTCACAGTGGAGGTGTATCTTCCTGGGAAAAAGGGTCAGACAATTCTACTCTGAATGGGTAGAAAGAGGAAAGTGGCTCCAAGTTTTTTTTTTTAATACATTGAGATTTGAGAGATGTACAAAGTAAAGAGAACCAGGAAGAGTGGAATAATTTCTTCTTTGGAGATGTCACTAGTCAGAAGATTTTGTTCTTGAAGTTTCCAGAAGACCTAGAACAATAAGATACTTTTACTAGGAAAATCCTGGGGTTCTTTGTACATTGATGGAAGTCACTTCAGTCATTTGTTAATGACCACTGTGGGGAGTTACAGGGGGTTCTGTTTTGGGGATCTTTTGTTTGCTAAACACATTGCTGATTTCTGTACATGTATATCGATGAGTTTGTGTTCTGTTCATCTAACCGCCTTCTGTCCCCTCTACCCATCTGTCTTCTCCAGGTGGCCAGGAATGGTAGAATCTGATCCTGACCTGGGGGAATATTTTCTTTTTGCTTCTCATCTTGATTCCCTACCGGTGAGTTTTCTTGGTTCAGGGTGGCTAGGTCAAAGTAATGAACAAATCCATCCTAACAGATTTGCAGAGTTAGAAGTATAAACATAGCCAGCAGACATGAGCAGAAACAGATACTTAGCTGGAGTGACAAACATGGAAATAAACTTGTACTTAATTAAATATTTATTCATTATTAGGACATTTGTGGTTTAAATTTTTTTATAGTTGATTTAGTATGTTCTGTCAGGACATTTATGTTTTTGATAAATATGCTTTGGTTAGTCTTGAGGTCTGGATGGAAGAACAGCGGAGTGAGGTGGGGTAGGTAGGTCAGGTTTAAGGGAATGGATGAAGCCCAGCACTCCCTTCCTTGTGGATCCTAAGTTCTTCTCCTACCCCTTCTGGCTGGAGGGCCAAAGCATGGAGGAGGACAAGAGGCCGTAACAGAACCATCTTTTATTTCAGTCCAAGTACCACGTGACATTTTTTGGAGAAACAGTCTCTCGTGCTTGGATCCCAGTCAACATGCTAAAGAACTTCCAGGAGCTGTCCCCGGAGCTAGCTGGAGTGGTGAGCAACTCTCCGGGGTCAGTTGTGATACAGGGAACTTGAAAAACTAAATCTCCCATTATTAAACCTGACTGTGCTAGGGGAAGCTGTGTTTAGAGAAAGTCCCATGTCTAACCAAATATGCAAGGGTGTGGTTATTCGTGAAGGACTCTTCTTTCTACCAGGGTTGCAGCAGGATAGTTAATGAAACAATATTTTCTTCCTATAATTGGGGGATTAGCCTTACAAATGATCAGAGGCCCAGAAGCTCTGGGACCTTAGAAAAATCAGGTAGTGAGTATTAAATCAAACATCTGGATCTAAAGAAACTTGTGAGAAGCTTAGAAGTGCAATCACTGGAAATCCTTTAATCTTGCCTTTAAAAATTTCCATGGGCTTTACTTTGGAGAGGAAACCAAAATGTTGGTTGAAAATATTGCTAGAAGTTGATGAAAGTTTTATTTGGATGTAAGGGGGGTTTGTGTCTCTAAACTCAAAAGATGAAGAATAGAAGTATCATCTCAGTACCAGAAACTGGAAATGGATGTAAAGATAACGTCTGGTGAGTAGCAGTATGTTGGGGTCACCTCTCAAAAAAAAATATGCATAGTCTTTTTAGGGCTGCACTTGCAGTATACGGAGGTTCCCAGGCTAGGGGTCCAATCGGAGCTGCAGCTGCCGGCCTACACCACAGCCACAGCAACACAGACTCCGAGTTGCATCTGCGACCTACACCTTAGCTCACAGCTAATATTTATCATTGACTTTAATCTCCTTTTATTTCAGAAAAAGTGCAGGAATAAGGACTGCAGCCAGAAACTTGGGGCAGCCCTGATGATGGCTCAAGAGGCAGAGCAGATCAGTATTCAGGTGGGAGAGTTTAGATCACATACCTGCTCCTTTTTGGGACTTGGGACACAAAGCGAACCATACATCCCCTACTATAGAAAACTGGCTTGTTCTTATCCGTTATAGTTGATCTTAAAACTACTAGTCTTTTCTTCCCAGGCCAGATTCCCTTGACTCCTTAAATTGTCCATTCGTTTCCTTATATTTGGACAAATGGGATCTTTTCTAAGCCCAGGCAGAGTCAGTTTGTGGTAGGGAGCATCTTACTTTCCTGTTTAATTTCAGGTCTCAGTTGTATGTATCTTACCCGTTCTTTTATGTGGAGTCAGTTTTTACTCTCAAATTGTGCCTTTGGGTGGGGCAGAGAACTACAAATAGTGCATTTCCCCTTTCCAGTTATTAACTGAACTGTAAACAAACTGGAAAAAGAAATAATAATAATATTATGTATTATAATGTAATATATTATACTGGTTAATCGCCATAAAAATATAGATAAACCTAATGTGAAATTTATTTTTCTTTTTCCTTTTTTTTTTTTGGTCTTTTCTAGGGCCACACCTGCGGTGTATGGAGGTTCCCAGGCTAGGGGTCTAATCGGAGCTGTAGCTGCTGGCCTGTGCCACAGCCATAGCAACGCCACATCTGAGCCGCGCCTGCGACCTACACCACAGCTCATGGCAACACTGGATCCTTAACCCACTGAGCAAGGCCAGGGATCAGACCCGCAACCTCATGGTTCCTAGTCGGATTCGTTAACCACTGAGCCATGACGGGAACTCCCTAATGTGAAATTTAAAGTGAAAATGGTGTGGAATATGTATAAAAATTCTGCAACAAAAAAATCTTGAAAACAAAAAAGCACAAATAGCTCCTGGGAGAGTAGTGGATAATGCCTTTGTTTCTTGGTTCCCTCAGGAGCGGGTTAATTTGTTTGGTTTCTGGAGCCGATACAGTGGATCTGACCATGGTAGGGAAGGAAAAGGTAGGATAAGTAGGAGTTAAGGACTAGAGATGGCTCAGAGGAATTCCTTCATGAGGCAGCAACTTAAACATTTCTTTATTGTGTATCTAATGTCATCAGCCTAGTTCTGAATTCTATAATGGGAGGTTCTCCATGGATGCCATTGACCAAGTATCTGGGATGTATGGATAGACAGAGGGGTAAAGAGAGAAGTGGAGGAGAAAAGAGAGTAAGGAGGGAGGGTGCATGTTGCATAGTGACAGGACTTTGCAAGGGGTGGAACCATGATCTAGGATCGTGTTTTATGGAGAAAATACCACTTGGATATGAAAAAGTTTGAAAACTGATTCTTTGGAATCAGCTCCACTAATGAATCAATTTTTTTATTGGATAATTTTTTTAGCCTTTCCTTCTTATTCCTGTTGTAGACTTAATGCTCTCTAGGGCTAACAGTTCAGATTCCTGCATGGAGAAGGAAGAGGAAGAGTCAGAGTTGGAGGAGGAGGAGGAAGTGGAGGAGGAGCAAGAGAAAAAAGTAAGATTGATCTTGGGGATTCCTTTTAGGAGATTACTGTAGGGCATCTGGTTAGCATGGATTTATTTATATTTATTTATTTATTTATTTGGTCTTTTTGCCTTTTCTAGGGCCACTCCTGCGGCATATGGAGGTTCCCAGGCTAGGGGTCCAATTGGAGCTACAGTCACCGGTCTACACCAGAGCCATAGCAACACAGGATCCGAGCCGCGTCTGCGACCTACACCACAGTTCATGGCAACGCCGGATCCTTAACCCACTGAGCAAGGGCAGGGACCGAACCCGCAACCTCATGGTTCCTAGTCGGATTCGTTAACCACTGCGCCATGATGGGAACTCCGGATTTATATTTACTAAGGAACTGTCCGGCCCCTGCCTCAGGGTCATCCTGACTGGCTGGTCTTATCTTCTTAGGGGTTTCTGGGGAAGGAGAGTCTCCTCTTTACTCAGTCTAATATTTCACATCTCTAGGAACTTTATTTTTTTAGGGGGTGGCCCGTGGAAGTTCCCAGGGGAGGGGTCAAATCGGAGCTACAGCTGCTGGCCTACACCGCAGCCACAGCCACATGGGATCTGAGCCACATCTGCAACCTACACTACAGCTCACTGCTACGCCAGATCCTTAACCCACTGAGTGAGGCCAGGGATCAAACTTGCATCCTCATGGATACTATCGGGTTTGTTACCACTGAGCCACAATGGAAACTCTAGAACTTATTTGATTATCATTTTAGTTCCTATTGTAGTTCTTTGGTTCTTACTGGAGCAATTTCAGAGAATAGCAGGTTGCTTTTCTTCACTCTCCTTTCTTCCTTGTGTGGATATTAGGATATTCATTATTTTATTTCCTGAGTGTTTTCATGCATATGAAATATAGATTTTTTTCATATTTAAAGACTTTAAGAGCTGTTTTAGGTTCAAAGGAAAATTGAGAGGAAGGTACAAAGAGTTCCCATATCCCCCTGCCCCACATTATCAATATCCCCTACCAGAATGGTGCATTTATTTAAAACTGATGGAGTTCCCATCATGGTGTAGTGGAAGTGAATCTGACTAGGAACCATGAGGTTGTGGGTTCAATCCCTGGCCTCGCTCGGTGGATTAAGGATCCGGCCCTAAAAAAACAAAACAAAACCAAAAAAACCAGTCTATCTTTGTGAGAGTTCCCTGGTGGCTCAGTGCGTTAAGGCTCTCTTGTCATTGCTGTGACTTAGGTTGCTTCTGTGGAGCAGATTTGATCCCTGGCCTGGGAACTTCTGCGTACTATGGGCAAAGTCCCTACCCTAAGACTATCTTTGTTCCATTTTATTGCCTTTTTTCTTCTTTGTCTAAGATCAGCTGACTCTGTTGATGTGAGTCTATTTCTGGGCTCTGTCTTATCTTCCATTGATCTATTTGTCTATTCTTTTACCAGTACCACACGGTCTTGATTACTGTAGCTTTACAGTAAGTCTTGAATTTGGGTAGGGTCAGTCTTTTAACTTTGTCCTTCTCCTTCAATACTGTGTTGGCTATTCTGGGTCTTTTGCTTTTCCGTATAACTTTAGAATCAGTTTGTTGATATCCACAAAATAACTTCCTGGGATTTTGATTGGAGTTGCATTGATTCTATAGATCAGGCTGAGAAAAACTAACGTCTTGAAAATATTGAGTCTTTCCACTCACAAACATGAACTATTTCTTCATCTATTTAGTTTTTCTTTGATTTCATTCATCAGAGTTTTGTAGTTTTCCTCATGTATATCTTGTATATATATTTCTAGATTTATACCTAAGTATTTAATTTTTGGAGGGTGTTAATATAAATGGTATATAAATGTGCTTTTTTTCTTTTTTTTTGTCTTTTCGTCTTTTTCTAGGACCATACTCGCGGCACATGGAGGTTCCCAGGCTAGGGGTCGAATCGGAGCTGTAGCCGCCAGCCTACACCAGAGCCACAGCAACGCGGGATCGAGCTGCGTCTGCGACCTACACCACAGCTCACAGCAACGCCAGATCCCTAACCTGCTGAGCGAGGCCAGGGATCGAACTTGCAACCTCATGGTTCCTAGTCAGATTCGTTAACCACTGCGCTATGAGGGGAACTCCATAAATGTGCTTTTTATTTATATTTTTTTTTCTTAGGACTACACCTGCACCATATGGAAGTTCCTGGGCTAGGGGTTGAATCAGAGCTGCAGCTGCTGGCCTACACCACAGCCACAGCAGCACCAAATGCGAGCCACATCTACAACCTATGCTGAAGCTTGCAGCAATGCCAGATCCTTAACCCACTGAGCAAGGCCAGGGATGGAACCTTCATCCTCGTAGACACTATGTCAGTTTCTTAACCCGCTGAGCCACAATGGGAATTCCCTAAATGTGCTTTTAAATATCAAATTCCACTTGTTTATTGCTGGTATATAGAAAAGTTATTAACTTTGGTATATTAATCTTGTGTCCTCCAAACTTGCTACAATTGCTTATTAGCTGCTGGAGTTTTTATTTGTTACTTTTGGATTTTCTACATAGATAGTCATGTCACCTGTAAACAAAGACAGTTTCATTTCTTCATCCTCAGTCTCTATACTTTTTGTTTCCTTTATATTATTGCATGAGCTGGAACTTCCCAGTATGATGTTGAAAAGGAGTGGTGATGGAGTTCCTATTGTGGCTCATCAGGATAAGGACCCAGTGTTGTCTCTGTGAGGATGCAGGTTCAATCCCTGGCTTGGCTCAGTGGAGGATCTGGCATTGTCATTAAGCTGTGGCATAGTTTGCAGATGCAGCTCAGATGTGGTATTGCCATGGCTGTGGCATAACCTGCACCTGCAGCTCCAATTGAGCCCCTGGCCTGGGAACTTCCATATGCCACAGGTGCAGCTGTAAAAAGAAAAGAAAAAGAAAGAAAAAAAGAAAAGGAGTGGCAAAAGGGGACATTGTTGCCTTGTGTCTGATTTCTAGTTTCTCACCATTAAGTATGAGGTTGGCTGTAGCCTTTTTGTAGATATTCTCTTTTTTTTGTTGTTGTTGTTGTTGTTGTTATTGTTGTTGTTGTTGTTGCTATTTCTTGGGCCGCTCCCGCGGCACATGGAGGTTCCCAGGCTAGGGGTTGAATCGGAGCTGTAGCCACCGGCCTACGCCAGAGCCACAGCAACGCGGGATCCGAGCCGCTTCTGCAACCTACACCACAGCTCATGGCAACGCCGGATCGTTAACCCACTGAGCAAGGGCAGGGACCGAACCCGCAACCTCATGGTTCCTAGTCGGATTCGTTAACCACTGCGCCACGACGGGAACTCCTTTGTAGATATTCTTTATCAAGTTGAGGAAGTTCAGCTGTATCCCTAATTTACTGAGAATTTTTGTTATGAATAAGTGTTGAATTTTGTCAAATGCTTTTTCTGCATCTATTGATATGATCATGTGATTTTTTTTTTAGCCTGTTGATGTGATGGAATACATGAATTGATTTTCATATGTTGAACCAGGAGTTGTGACTCAGTGGTAATGAACACAACTTGTGTCCATGAGGACGAGGGTTCAATCCCTGGCATCATGTAGTGGGTTAAGGATCTGGCATTACCATGAACTGTGGTATAGTTTGCAGACATGGCTCAGGTCCTGAGTTACTGTGGCTATGGCGTAGGCCAGCAGTTATAGCTTTGATTTGACCTCTAGCCTGGAAACTTCCATATGCCATGGGTGTGGCCCTAAAAAAAAAAAAAAGCAAATGTTGAACCAGCCTTGCATGCATTAGATAAATCCCCCTTGTTCATGGTGTATAATTCTTTTTATACATTGTTGGATTTGATTTGCTAATATTTTGTTGAGGACTTTTACATCTTACATCTCTTCCTAAGAGATATTGGCTTATCATTTTCTTTTCTTGTGTTGTCTTTGTCTGGTTTCAGTATTAGGGTAATGCTGGCCTCATAGAATGAGTTAGGAAATAAAATAGTGAATATCCTAATATCCATACAAGGAAGAAAGGAGAGTGAAGAAAAGGAACCTGCTATTCTCTGAAATTGCTCCAGTAAGAACCAAGAACTACAACAGGAACTAAGATGATAGTCATAAAATAAGTTAGGAAATATTCTCTTTGCTTCTAGTCTCTGAAACAGATTATAGAGAATTGGTATAATTTTTTTTTTGTCTTTTTGCCTTTTCTAGGGCCCAGGCTAGCATATGGAGGTTCCCAGGCTAGGGGTTTAATCAGAGCTGTAGCTGCTGGCCTACGCCAGAGCCACAGTAATGCGGGATCCAAGACACGTCTGCAACCTACACCACAGCTCATGGCAACGCTGGATCCTTAATCCACTGAGCGAGGCCAGGGATCAAACCCACAACCTCATGGTTCCTAGTTGGATTCGTTAACCACTGAGCCACGACGGCAACTCCAGAATTGGTATAATTTCTTCCCTTTATTTCCACTGTGCCACAATGGGAACTCCTAGATGATTGATTTTAGATCTTTCCTCTTTTCCAATATATGCATTCAATGCTATAAATTTCCCTTAAGCACTGCTTTCACTGTATCTCACAAATTTTAGTAAGTTGTATTTTCATTTTCATTTAGTTCAACACACTAAAAAATTTCTTTTGAGATTTCTTCTTTGACCTATGTGTTATTTAGAAGTGTCGTTTGGAGTTCCCGCTGTGGCACAGTGGGTTAATGATCTGGTTTGTCTCTGTGGAGGTGCCTAGTTCCATCCCAGGCCCTGTGCAGTGGGTTAAGGATCCTGTGTTGCTGTAACTGTGGTGAAGGTTGCAGCTCTGGGCTTGGATTCAATTCCTGGATTGGGGACTTCCGTGGGGGTGAAAGAAAAAGGAAAAAAAAAAGTGTGGTGTTTAATATTGACATGTTTTGGGAGTTTCCATTTTTTTTCCTTTTTGGCTGTGCTTGTGGCATGTGGAGGTTCCCAGGCCAGGGATCAAACCTGCACCATAGCAGCGACCTGAGCTGTTTCAGTGACAATGCTGGGTCCTTAACCTGCTAAGCCACAGAGGAACTCCTTCCAGTTACCTTTTTGTTATTGATTTCCAGTTTAATTTCAGTGGGATCTGAGAGCAGATATAATAGGATTTTTATTCTTTTAAAATTAAGTTGTGTTCTATGGCTGAGACTGTGGTCAATATTGGTGAATGTTCCACATGAGCCTGAGAAGAAGGTGTACTCTGTTGTTGGATGAAGTAATCTAAAGATGTCAATCATATTCAGTTAATTGGTGGTGGTGTTTAGTTCAGCTATGTCCTTACTGATTTTCTGCCTGCTGGATCTGTCCATTTCTGATAGAAGGGTGTTGAAGTCTCCAACTATGATAGTGGAATCAACTATTTTTCTTTGCAATTCTGTCATTGTTTGCCTCATGTAGTTTGGTGTTCTATTGTGAGCTGCATAAACTCTTAGGATTGTTATGTGTTCTCAGAGAATTAACCCCTTTATCATTATGTACTGCCCTTCTTCCTTAACTTTCATTGTTTTGAAGTCTGCTTTGTCTGAAATTAATACATTAGCTACTCCTGCTTCCTTTGGATCAGTGTTAGCATGGTATATTTTTTGTCATCCATTTATTATATATACATTATATATGTCTTTAAAGTGGGTTTCTTATAGACAGTATATAATTAGGTCTTAGTTTTTTGATCCATTCTGACAATCTGTGCCTTTTAATTGGTCATTTTAGACATTTATTTAGACTGTCTAAATTCAAAGTAATTATTAATACAGTTGGATTTATATCTACAGTATTTGTTACTGTTTTCTATTTGCTGCCCTTGTTCTTTCTTTCTTTTTTTTTTTTTTTTAAAGGGCAGCACCTGTGGCATTTGGACGTTCCTAGGCTAGGGTCAAATTGGAGCTGCAGTTGGCAGCCTACACCACAACCATAGCAACTCAGGATCCTTAACTCACTTCAACCTACACCACAGCTCATGGCAACTCGAGATCCTTAACTCAGTGAGCAAGGCCAGGGATTGAACCTACAGCCTCGTGGATACTAGTCGGGTTCATAACCTGCTGAGCCACAATGGGAACCCGCTTTCTTCCTATTTTTGTTTTCCATTCTTTACCTCTCTTTTGTAGTTTTGATTGAGCTTTTTTTTTTTTTTTTTTTTTTGCTTTTTAGTGCCACACCAGCAGCATATGGAGGTTCCCAGGCCAGGGGTCTAATTGGAGCTACAGCTGCCAGCCTACACCATAGCCATAGCAACGCCCGATCTGAGCCACGTCTGCGACCTACACCACAGCTCACGGCAATGCCGGATCCTTAACCCACTGAGCAAGGCCAGGGATTGAACCCGAAGCCTCATGGTTCCTAGTTGGATTCATTTCCACTGAGCCATGACAGGAACTCCCTGATTGAGCATTTTATATGATTCCATTTTCTTCCCTTTGTTAGCTTATCATATAAGATTTTTTTTTAAATCTTCTTTAAGGAGTTTATCTTTGTTTTTTTGTAGTTTGAAAAATGCTGTGGTGTGGTTATTTGGCATTTCTCTTTCTTGGTGTTCTCTGAACTTCATGGATCTCTGGTTTGGTGTCTGACATTAATTTGGGAAATTCTCAGTCATTTTTGTTTTCAATATTTCTTTGGTTCCTTTCTCTTTTTCTTCTCCTCCTGGTATTCCAGTTACATATATCTATATGTTCTGTGGTTGTCCTACAATCATTGGATATTGTGTTCATTTTTTTTCTTTTTTCAATTTTTGGGCTCTTTGATTTTCAGGTTTTTTAAAAAATTTTTTATGGCAATTTTTCCATGGCGCAAGGAAATTCTCGGGCCAGGAACTGAATCTGAGCCATAGCTGGGACCTACACTACAGATGCAGGAGTGCTAGATCCTTTAACTCACTCCACTGGGCCAGGGATCAAACTGGTGTCACCGCAGAGACAATGTCAGATCTTAATCTGTAGCACCACAGCGGGAACTCCTGATGTTCAGTTTTGAAGGTTTCTGTTGAGATACCCATTTCATGTTTAGGTTTGATACTTGCTCTGTCTCTTCAGGTTGTGTTTTTGCCTTTTGATGTGCCTTGTAGTTTTTTCTTGATTGACAGCCATGATGTACCAAGTAAAAGGAACTGCTGTAAATATATCTTTAGTAATGTGCTGGGAAGGTTTGAGGGAGGGGAAGTGTTCTAGGTCTATGTCTGTAAATGGACCTATTCCTTTAGACAGTGAACTTCCCAGTATTTGTAGTTTTTTTTCCTCCCCTTAGGTGGGACAGAATGGTTATAGTGGTTATTTCCTTACTGCCCAGACCCAAAGGCTCTGTTCACACTCTAATAGATTAGGTTCTGGTTAACTAGTTTCTCCTGAGGGCAAGCCTTGTTAAGAAGAAGAGAGTACTCTGGTGTATTTCAGAATGGTTCCCCTTCCCCTCTCCCTGCTGGAAGCATGAAGGAATTTTTCTCTGATATTTTCTGGGAGAATCTGGTTGGGCTTTCAGAGGTGTAAAACTCACAAAAGTCTGGAAGCGCCCCCCACTACCGCCCCATGACTGGGTATCTCTGTCTCTCAGACTTGTCTAAACTGAGTAATTCATTTATTACTATTGAGGTTTTCTTGTCCTGGCAATAGTTCTCCTGGTAGTTTCTGCTTTTGAGTCTGCTCTGGTAAGCCAATATATATTTGCCTCTGTATTTTCAATTTCGAGGGCAGAGGTTTGCCCTGTGTCTTTTGGATCCAAAAAAAGATGTTGATTTTGCACACTGTTTAGCCTTTTTTTTTTCCTTCTTTTTTTCTTTTTTGGCTGCCCCTCAGATTATGGAGTTCCAAGGCCAGGGATCAGATCTGAGCTGCAGTTGTGACCAAAGCTGCAGCTGCTACAATGACGGAACCCTAACTCACTGTGCCGGGCCAGGGATCAAACCTGTGTTCCAGTGCTCCCAAGACACCACCAATCCTGTTGCTTCACAGTGGGAACTCCTGTTCAGCTTAAAAAATTGTTGTTAGAACAGTTATGACTTCTCAGCTCCTTACTTGTAGGAATGGAAACTGAAAGTTCTGAAATGTATGTTTCACTTTCTCTTTTATTTTTGATTTTAGGGCTGCACCCACAGTATATGGAAGCTCTCAGGCTAGAGGTTGAATTGTGGCTATAGCTGCTGGTCTACACCACAACCTCAGCACCGCAGTATCCAAGCTGCCTCTGAGACCTACACCACAGCTCGTGGCAACGCCAGATTCCCCAACCCACTGAGCGCGGCCAGTGGATTGAACATGCATCCTCATGGATACTAGTCAGATTTGTTTCTGCTTTGCCACAATGGGAACTCCCTTTCTTTTATCTTTTAATTTGCCAGTTTTTATCATGTTTGTAGCCTAGCTTTATTTCCTTCTCTCGTGCGTAGAGCTTTGCATTGACTAATATCAAATCGAATAAGAAGGATGAACATTTTTATCTTTGCTGTCATTGTTTTAAGTTGTATTAGGCTCGCAGAACCTAATTTGACTTCCTTAAGTACACCCATCATTTCTGTACCATCCTATTCTATTACATTCAAAATTTTGTGACTTCATTTACATTTTATTTTTTTTCTCTCCTTATTTTTCTCAGGATCCAACTTTGCCTGGTCTGAAGCCAGCCAAAATTCAAACCAGAAAGCCTAAGGCAAGAGGTAAGCAAGATAAATGGGACATGTGCCCAGTTAAGGCAGGGCAGGAGAGAGTGGGAGGGGTCTGCAGATAGGTGGGCCTTACTGGCTGTCAGTTCCAGAACCTGAGAAGATGGGTAAGACTCATGCTAGTGTCATCAGGGAAGCGGGAACCTTTTCATTTCTGTGTGTTGAATTATAAAATCCTAGGTTATGAGTTCCTATTGTGGCTCAGCAGGTTAAGAACCTGACTAGTATCAATAAGAATTCGTGTTTGATCCCTGGCCTCTATCAGTGGGTTAAGGATCTGTCGTTGCCATGAGCTGTGGTGTGGGTCGCAGGTGCAGCTCGGATCTCATGTTGCTGTGGCTGTGGTGTAGGCCGGCAGCTGCAGCTCCAATTCGACCCCTGGCCCGGGAACCTCCATATGGCGCAGGTGTGGCCCTAAAAAGACAAATAAATAAATAAACAAAAAACAAAAGAAGAAGACCTAGGAAAAAAAAGGAAATATTTGGGAAAAAGAAAGGGACTGAGGGGGCTCATGAGATTGTGGATGAGCGGAAGATGGAGAGCAGAGACTAAATGTGGGAACTCTCTGGATCCTAGCTCTGCTGTCATTCAGGGAGAAGTAAACCATCGTCCTTCCTGGTTGGGGGGTGGGGGTGATGCAGGTGTAACAAATGGAGGAGATGCGACCCTGCAAAGGAAGAGAGTGAAGAGATCTCGGGGAAATGAAGCTGCAGCTCCTCCTGTACCCTTAATGAGAAGGAAGGAAGGGCCTGGGAATTCAGATCCAGAGCAGCCAGGTAAGGCTCAAGACTTGGGAAAAACTGTGGGGAAAATGAGGTTCATGTCTGCATTTCCCCTCCTTGTGTCATTTCTTAACAATTCTACAGTTTTTTTATTACTTTAAGAAAAAATGAAAATTAGGCCGAAAGGGCATCTTTCAAATTGTAGAAAGCAACATACTTTGCAGAAATGTAATGGTTGTTATTGGATTTGATTCAGGGGTAAGAGAATGGTAAGGAGGTGGGAACTAACATTTTTTGATCTTTCCATGAGCTGGCTAGATAGATACTTCTATGCTTATTCCCTTTAATTCTTTCAGTAGCTCTATGACTGAATATTAGCCGTTTTAGAGATAGGAGACTAAGGCTAAAAAGGTTTAAAATGTGCTCAAGACCCATGTCTACCATATGACTGATCCATGGCTTGAATTTGGGTCTTTCTGATTCCAAAGCCCATTTTCTTTCTGTTGAGAAAGGTCATCTTTCCCAGAGATTGCTTGGAAAAAGAAACTTAGGAGTTTGACTTGTAAAAGGTGAGAACAGATGGCCAAACAGGACTCTTAGTTTTGTCACTTTTTCATTTAGGCCCTAAGAAAAAATTTAAAGCTCCCCAAAGCAAGGTCTCACTAAGCAGCTCGTCTGAGGAAAAAGAAGCTAGAATAGCGCCTGAGGGGCTGACTCCACCAGCTCCTTGTGGGGCCTGTCCCGTGGTGGGGAAAGAGGGGCCTGAACCCCAGGAGCCACGGATTCTGGAGGCTGGAAGTGTCCCCTCTGACGATGAAGCCTCCAGGGACCTGGATCTGGAGCAGCTCATGGAGGATGTTGGAAAAGAGCCGGAGCCGAGGGAGGAGCCGCAGCGCAGAGACGCCGCAGGGGAGCTCGCCATGGCCTTCTTTGAGGAATAGCCGTGTGCTCGCACCTCCTCCCTGTGCTCTGACCCCTTCCCCGGGAGCAGGAGGGCCGGCTCTCCCAGGGTCCCCGAGAACCTGAGAAGTGTTGGGGTTGTTCGTTCACAATGAGGTTAAATGGCGAAAGGCAGAGTTGTCCAGTTGATGTGTTAATAAACCAGGTTACCAATTTAGTGGGTTTGGGTCACCTCTAACCACATGCGTTCTCTTGGCTTCTTCCCGTCCTCCTCCGTGTCACTGTAGCCCACTGCACTTTCTTGTGGGAGGCCTGTCAGTATGGGGACCTGGGAAGGTGATGACACCCGAGTCCCGGGAGAAGGACATTGAGAGGGCGGCTCTGGGGTCCCATCCTGGCTCAGCCACTTACTAGTTGTGTGGCCTTGGGAAAGGCCCTGTACCTGTTCAGGTTCTTGTTATCCTGCCTCCAAGGGCACATCCAGTGCCATATGAGGCTGTTGATGATGCTTACGTGGGGCGGTGCTTGTAAAACACAATACTTGCTGGTTGTTATCATAAGGGAAGTAGAATGGTCAGATCAGGAGGGCAGACGTGGGTTCCAGATGGGCTACTAGTACTGGGGATGTACTGGTCCCTGGCCTGAGCAGTCACTGAGCAAAAGTACAAGGGCAGGGGTCTGGGTGTGAGCTGTATATTATGGTTCCTTTTTGGACAGAGGAACAGAAGTTATGGGTGACACCACTTTCTCCTTAGATGCAATTGGTCAAATCATACAGGTACTTTTATTCGTGTGGTCAAGGGCTGGGAAGTCGAAGAGGAATTGGAGCAGGTAGGTGCTCAGGTCCTCGGTGGCCTTCGGCACCTGCTGGCTTCTGAGCGGTCTGTGTGTGGCTGTGATTATGGGGAAGTGAGATCCCCGTGCACGGCTGACCCTAAGGAGGTCATCACTCGTCCCAGTCCTTAGGTCTTCAGGGCAGAGTACAGGGTCTCTTCCTGGGGGCCCCCGTGGGCGGGAGGGCACGTAGGTGTGGCCGGTGAGGGCACGTTGTGGAGGGTGAGGGAGGCATAGAGGATGCCATCATCCTGGGTGAGAATGGAGAGGGAAGGGGGTTAGACAGGGGGTGGGGGCTGTCCCCTCTCAGAGCAGGGATCCTATGCCGAGTGCCCTGCCCACACCACAGTCCCTCTGTTCCTTCCACCCCACCTTCTCCAAACTTCCCTGTAATATTTCAGGCCAAGTCTGAGCTGCTTACATTTTGGTCCAGCTTGGGGTTTGTCTGTTGCACTAGAAAAAGTAAAAATGTCTGGGGTCAGGTGGGCTGGCAGGCAGGGTAGAGAAATGGGCAGGGGGCTCCAGGGGTGAGGTCGTCTGGGGGAAGGTGGGTGAGGCAGGGGAGAGAGGAGGATGCTGAGGGCAGGTATGTGGGGAGGGGGTGTGGGGAGGAAGGAAGGCCCAGGTGGAGAGCAGGAAGCATGGTGGCGGGACTTACCTTTGTTCCCAATGTTCTGGTATTTCTCCTCCAGGTTCTGGAAGGATCCTCTGCATGGGAACAGGAGGGTGGGCAATGGGTTAGAGGCTGGGCAGGACAGAGTTCACACCCGCCTGGGGCTGGTTCTCCTTGTGGGGGGGCTCTGTGACCTCCTGGACTGACTGAGAAGATGAGGGCAGAGGTTTGAGGCCGGGGTTGAGGGGCCATTTGCGGTGTAGCCCCGTCCCTGTGAGCTGACTGAAGGTGGATTGTTCTAGGGAAATGGCTTTATCTGAGGGGCACAGGGAGGAGAAATGGGGTGGGGGGGCTGCTGTCCTCTCTGCTGCAGCGCCTCGGTTCCAAGTGGAGGATGAAACCCAGGAAGCTAATCCGGGTCTGTGGGCGGTGCTCAGGCCAGGGTCCCTGGAGGAGGCAGCATCCTGGGAGGAGGGCAGCTGGCAAGAGTCAGGAGGGAGAGGAGGAGGGAGGGGCTGTGAGAAGGAAGAGTGTGGAGGTGGAGGGAGGGGGCGGAGAGGAGAAGGGCGGGTGGGCGAGGAGGGCGCGTGCTCGGGAAAGCAAGAGGCCCTTTGCCACGACACAGGGGAAAGGACAGGTTAGAAGAGGTGCAGGAGGGAGGAACCAGAGTGGGAGGAGTGGAAGGGGTGTGTCCAGGCGGGGTGATGTTCAAGGCTGAGAGAACCAGGATGGAAAGGGAGGAAAGCTTAGAAACGGGGACCAGAGGAGGACAAGGGGAGCCATTCCGGGACAGCACCAGTGACAGTGCTGGTGCACTGCTCCTGATTTCTTAAGGAGGTGGCAGCTCAGGAAGGGGAGGGCCTGGCCGGTCAGGGGATGGAGCGGCCAGGAGGGCAGCGGCTGCGAGAGGCTCCCGAAACCAGACCCCCCGCCCCACCCCTTGGAGGACAAGTGCTCACCTGGCGGGGGTTCTGGCTTTAGTCTGCAGACCTGCAGGGGGACGGACAGCCTGTCAGGGTGCCATCCACGGAGGCCTGTGCCCTCCCTGCCTGCCCTGCCCCGTCCCACTCTGAGTCCATCCTTGGAGGGACCAGAGCTGCTGAAACCCACCTGGGAAGGACCTGGGACTCAGAGCCGGACCCAGCTGGCACCCTAAGGCCACCCATATCTGTCCTGCCTTGTCCTCGGCAGCAATCGGGAGAGCAGCCCTCCCTGCACCCTGAGGCCCTTCACCCTGCTCTCTCCTGAGCTTTCCCGTTGCTTCCTCCCCTTCCTTGGAGTCCAGGGCATCCCCCAACCTGGTCCTTCCTCTGCTGAGACCTGCCCCTGCCCCCTTGTCACAGGCACCACTGCTCCCTCCTGTCCTCATAAGCCAGCTTCTTTGGCTGCCCTTCTGAGTGGCGGCTGTTGTGCTTATCCATTTTGTGATCCTCTGGGCTGGAATCCGCGTTGGCCCTGCAGCCCATTCCTCTGTACCCTTTGAAACCTGTGCTGTCTCCCCGCAGCCCTCTCCCTCTACATCCTTCTCAAGTCTCCGCAGCATTTCCCAAAGGTTTGGCCCCTGGTTCACACACCTCTTCTCCACCAGCCAGCACCACCCTGGGAGATCGCATCATTCATGGGAATGACCCTCTGAACACACTGGACTCTCCTGTCTCCCCACCCTGCCAACTCCAGAGACCTCCACTCCACAATTAGGCTTAAAAAAAAAAAAAATCACCGAGCCTGAGAACTCTGACTTAGTAAATACTAGCATCATTTTTAGGCTCCACTGTCTTTCCTTCCAGCTGATTTTTGTCACCATCCCTCTGTAGCTGTGCTTTGACCTCACTGAACTCTTGTCCCTTGAGGATCTACTTTCTTTCAGATGATCCACACTCCCTGCTGAGCCCTCTACTCTCCATCTGGGCCCTCTCACTGGCTCCTTGACCTTCTGTGTTCCCCTGTCCTTCTGTCACACTTACTTGACGCATCTCCAGTCCTGGATGGGAATGCGCTTTGCTTACCCAATACCCACTCACTTCTTTTTCAGTTGCGGAACCTTGACTTGACTGGGAATGTCAGAGTGCCCCTCTGTAGGGCGATGTGGGACCTATGACTAAATCTAGCCAGTAAGAAATAAGGTGAAGTTGTGGGTAGGACTTGGAGAGAGGCTCTTGAACAGGACAGACAGCTGGGGCATAGTCTTTTTGACCATGCCTCCTTCTTCCATTTTCCCACTTAGATTCTCAAATAACAGCGGGAGTCCCAGCAGCTTTTTTGAGCCGTGGGGCAACCTTCAGGGTAGAAGCCGGTATCTGGCACAGTGAGCAGAAAGGTAGGAGCCCACGTGCTTAAGTGGCCTCTACTGTCTGGCTCCAGTCCTTTTATTTTTAAGTTTTTTTGGGCCATACCCACAACATGTGGATGTTCCTGAGCCAGAGAAGGAACCCAGGCCACTGCAGTGCCAATGCTGGGTCCTTAACCTGCTGAGCCACATGAGAACTCTGTCTGGATCCTTTTCGGTGAGGAAGGAAAAGCCCTCTGTGTTGTTTACCACACTGTTAACTTCTGATGCTAGCAGCTGAATACAACCCCTGACGAACAATTTCTAAAGGTTTCTAAACCTGCATGGTGGAATACTGCTGGGAAAAAACATAACCACGTGAATGATGCCTTTACAGTTCTATGGCTTCTCATTCGTGTTGATCGTCAAATACCATTTTGTATTTCCTCAGTGCCTTTGTCACATTTTCTCTTCCTCTCTTAACCCTCATCCTCTCTCTCAGGAGACAAGCCCTGTGGTTTTTGCCCTGCAGAGCTAAAAGAACCATTTTAGACTGACTCCAGCCTGGCTCATCTTTGGCCCCTGCATTGCTGACTGGCATATATCTGCAAGGCCAAGCCAAGTTTGCCACTTTGCTTCTTCGCGTTGCCTCTGGGAGCAGAGGCTTTCAGATGTGATTCACAAGCTCTTCTGTCATCTCCTGCCTCCTACACAGCAATAAGTGACTCAAAGTTCCCAGAATGGTGCCTTCCCGTTGAAGGACAGTGACTTCTATGCCACCCATACAACCTGGCTAATTCTTTTTCATCCTTTGCGAGTTTTTGCAGATGTCTCTTCCTCTCGAAGTCCTCCTGGATTATCCTTCCTTCCTCCCAGCCTACCGTATCTCTTTCCAAGCGAGTCAGTCAGCCCTTGAGGCAGTTGTCCCCCTACTCCCACCCCACCCCCGGTCTCCCTCTGAGTTTCCTGAAAGCAGGAATAAAGCAGTGCTTTACATGCTTTTGTACCTCCAGTTATAAGCCAGGCTCTGGAAAATGGGCACCCAACCAGTGTTCTTTGAGTGTTTCCAACTTCCTATTCCCTTCTGCTCTCTCCTGCCTTTTTCCAGGGCGCAGACCCTGCCCTTCCCATGAACCAAAATGCAGGTTCCCAAGCCCAGACCTTAAGCCCAGCGGGGATCTGCATTTTTATTTAAGTGCACCTGGTTCATTCTGATGCACATAGGTTCTGAGCAACTCCCAGCTGGGAATCTCAGGGAGAGATTGGGGGTCCTGGACCACTTACCTTTCCTCTTCTCCCACCAGAGGCACAAAATCAGTCCCACAATTGCTATTATAAGCACAGCGCCTGCTATCCCCACGGTAGCTTCCGTACTCAGGGGCCAAGACCCCGAATGCCTTTGGTTCTCTGAGGTCCCGAGGCCAGCTGTGGTAGCAGTGGTGGTGGCAGCAGTGGTGGTGGCAGCAGTGGTGGTGGAGCTCAGGGTGGTTGTCTGGGCTAGGAAGACATGAGAAATAATAAAATTATCCATTTAAAGACTGGAGGTGTCTGGGTGACAGCTGTTGGCTGGTTTGGAGGGGAGCAAGTCTCTGAGGCTTTCCCATAAGGAGAAATGCTGGAAGCTTGTGATCTACTTCACTCTGTTTAAATCCTGACTCTACCGCTAGCCAGTGCTGTGACCTCAGAACCTCATTTCATCACCTACAAATAGGGAGCAGCCAATCACAGAATCAAAAAACAATTTTAATTGTAAAATCTACATAACATAAAATTTACCATTTTAATCACATTTACGTGTATAGTTCAGTGACATGACGTGCATTCACATTATTGTGCAGCCATCACCACCGTCCCATCTTCAGAACTTTTTCATCTTTCCAAACTGAAATTCTATCCCCATTAAACACTAACTCCCCGTTCCCCTTCCCAAGCCCCTGGAACCCACCATTCTTTCTGAAACTTAAAAATTTGTCTGCTCTAGGTACCTCATAGAAGTGGGTTCAAACAGTGTTTGTCCTTTACATGTTTTTATTTATTTATTTATTTATTTATTTATTTATCTTTTTGCCATTTCTTGGGCCACTCGCATGGCATATGGAGGTTCCCAGGCTAGGCGTCTAATCGGAGCTGTAGCCACTGGCCTCTGCCAGAGCCACAGCAACACGGGATCCGAGCTGCATCTGCAACCCACACCACAGCTCACGGCAACACCAGATCCTCAACCCACTGAGCAAGGCCATGGATTGAACCCACAACCTCATGATTCCTAGTCGGATTCATTAACTACTGTACCACGATGGGAACTACTACATGTTTTTTCAAAATACAGAAGTTACTTTATTATGGGTTTACATTGTAAAATAAAATTGATTTCCAGAAAATTAAAATATAAAACAGCTCGATAACAGAACATGGTATTTCATTATTTACAAACTGACTTTAAAAACTTAAAATTTAGGATTGTGCCATTTTCCCTAAATCTAATTCGCTTGGATCTTGAAATCTTTGATTATGTTGGAAGTGTTTTTTCTTGCATGAACTATTAATACAAAGTTTCCTCATTAAAATATAGTTTGTTCAGACAAGGTCACAACATAAATTTGCTTTATAACCTTAAATGTGATGAACATTTGAAAAGTACATGTTTAATGTTCTTAGCACTCAAAACTCTGTATGTAACAGGCCGTGGGAGTTCCCGTCATGGCTCAGTGGTTAACAAATCCAACTAGGAACCATGAGGTTTGGGGTTCGATCTCTGGCCTTGCTCAGTGGGTTAAGGATCCGACGTTGCGGTGAGCTGTGGTGTAGGTCACAGATGCGGCTCAGATCCTGTGTTGCTGTGGGCCAGCCACTACAGCTCCGATTCGACCCCTAACCTGGGAACCTCCATATGCTACTGGTGTGGCCCTAAAAAAGACAAAAAAATAAAAGGGTAATAGGCAGTGGTTTCCATCAGATTTACTCTGGTAGTTGTTTCTTAAAAGTCTTTTAACTTTTTTCTCTCCACACAGAGGGAGAAATGATACCCCTACTCCCTCATGTCTCTGCTTCAGAAAGACTTTGAAACTACAGCAACCAAAATGATATAGTACTGAGAAAAAAAAACCCCACTGAAATTGATAGGTTCCAAGTTCATTAAGTCTCAGCTCTTTTAAACTAATTTTAGGTGTGAATAGTTCATAAATGGTCTTCTTTCACTCAAAATAATATGTCTGTGGTTTTTTTTAAAAAACAATTGCTGTAAACAGGGAAATAGATAGCCTTTGTAACAGGCTCTAATAGAATAACTG
Organism: Phacochoerus africanus; assembly: GCF_016906955.1. NCBI lineage: Eukaryota > Metazoa > Chordata > Mammalia > Artiodactyla > Suidae > Phacochoerus > Phacochoerus africanus. The sequence goes on along the minus strand of NC_062548.1, from coordinate 9,264,359 downwards.
AGTGAATTTCCCACTTTGCCCCATTAAATTACACATTAACTTCTGCATAATATGGTGATGAATCTGGTGTTCATTTGAAAAGGAAGACTTTGGTAATCACATGAGCTTTTGTTTTGAAGACTGTTAGGGAATGGAGTAAGAAGTCAACCTAGTGGCACTTTTGGTTTCCTTTTTTTTTTTTTTTGGCCCTGCCGCAGAAAAGATGGATGTAGTGAGAAAGTTGGAGAGAGGGAGAGGGGGAGTTCATTCCAGGGACAGAGAAGGGGACCTAGTAGTCATCAACTAAAAAAGAGAAGAAAAGTGATTTTTTTAAAGGAAAAAAAATTTTTTTAATAGAATAAAAGTTCCAGATTAAAAGAGTGATTAATTCTTACTTTCAGTGGTAGGAATACAGGCACCAGTTGCAGAGCCTTTATTGTTCACTGCTTTGCGTATTTAATCTCCTCCTCCTGGGACAGTTTCTGGTAAATAGAGGCAGTAAGTTTCTCTTTCAATAAACTTCTCCATCCTGCACTATCTCTCCTTCACAGCAGCAAGTAATTTCTGGTTTGGGTTTTCCTGTTACTTTAACAGTAAATCTCACTGGCTCACTATCTACAGTCCTTGTGTGTTTTAGAGATTTCTTGAGCCACAGAGCTCCTCCTCTGGTTTGCTCGTCATCTTCGATAGTGGAGCCATTCATGGTACTACCCTCTTCTTCCTCCTCTTTTCTTTTGTAGTGCTGCAGCAGTTTCCTTTTGTTCAAACTGCATGCATAGTAACGTTTGCTCTTCAATCCTTCTTTGTTGTTCTTTCTTGCCTTAGCCATTCATTCAAGTCCAGCTGTCATCCTCACTTTATGAGTAAATGGAGCCTCACTTTTTTTTTTTTTTTTCAGGCTTAATAGCAACATCTTGGTCTTGAAATAGCAACATCTTGGTCTTGAAAGTTTTCTGCTTCTCCCCCCCCCCCCCCCGGCTTCCTTTCTTTCTTTTTTAAGGCCGCACCTGCGACATATGGAAGTACCCAGGCTAGGGGTTGAGTCAGAGCTGTGTCTACCACACAAGATCTGAGCTCAGTCTCAACTTATACCAAAGCTCTTGGCAACAATGCCGGATCCTTAACCCACTGAGCGAGATCAGGGATTGAACCTGCAACCTCATGGATACTAGTTGGGTTTGTTACAGCTGAGCCACACTGGGAACTCCACTGCTTCTCATTTTTTAATTTCAAGGTCAGTCACTCTTCTTGCTTGTTCTTCTATTGCTGTATTTCTTTTTCAGACAATGGTTTCAGTTTTTTCAAACTTGCTTTTTAGATTTTTAGATTGAATAGAGCCACTCCTTTTTAATTCTTCATATTTCCTGCTCAGTTCATAAGTTTCATTTTCTTCCTCTTTTCTCACCTATTTCTTGCCTCAGTTGTTCATACTCCTGTTTTTCCAGCACTAGTTTATGCTTCTGTTCCTACTCTGTTCAACTTCTTTCTTCTTCTTTTTTTTTTCTTTTTTTTCTTTTTAGGGCCGCACCCACAGCATATAGAGGTTCCCAGGCTAGGGGTCAAATTGGAGCTATGGCTGCCGGCCAACGCCATAGCCACAGCAACACAGGATCCAAACCACGTCTTCGACCTACACCACAGTTCTCGGCAACACCAGATCCTTAACCCACTGAGTGAGGCCAGGGATCGGACCCAAAACCTCATGGTTCCTAGTCGGATTCATTTACACTGCGCCATGATGGGAGCTGCCCATTTTTGTTTTAATAGTTTGTCAAAATTAATTTCCAGGTTTCCCGGTGGAAGAGGTTCTTGAGAGATAATGTTTTATATCTCTGGAGAGTCATCATCTACTCCATTGCTTCTCCTTGCTTCAGCAAATGCCTTCTTTTCTTCCTCTGTTCTGCTTTTGGCTTCTTCTTCTGGTTTCCTTTTTTCATTTTCCCTCCTTTGTCTATTTCTTCAGAACGGAGTCTGAGTGTACCATTGTGGTACCCTTTAAAAATGTTTTCTGTGCCTTGGTTTTCTTCCTCTTCATTTACCATTTGCCTCCCTGCTTCTTCAAAAGCACACCTCTCTTCTAAAGGTTTTCTTGCTTCCTCCTCACCTTGCTTCCTTCAGTTTTCTTATCTTTGTCTTTCTGATTCTTCAAAGTCATTTTCAATTTTTCAGGAGAAAACGATTCTTCTTCTTCTTTTTTTTTTTGCCTCCTTTTCCAGTTCTTCATCCATGACCAACGAAAGACACTTGGCTTCTTTGAGAGATCAGTGTTCTTCGTATATTATTCTTTTATCTTCTTCATACTTGACCTTTTCCTTTTCTTCTAGCTCTCTTTCTAGATCTTTGAAATTCCTTTTTGTTTTTACAGATGTTTTGTGTGACTTGACAGGTACCACTGTTAGGAGTAGTGAATCATCTCCTTCCTCTGGTGCTGAATCAGTTCCGTATCGTTCAGCTTGGTCCTTTTTGCTAATTCATGTTGAGTCTTCCTCTTTTCTAACACATCCCGCTCAATTCTGCCTTTTCTTTTCTCCTCCATTCTCTTTGTTTCTCCTGTCTTTGTTTCTCCATTTCAGCAAATTTACCTTTAACAGTTCCTGTTAGCCTTGGGACATAAGCCTTTTTTACTTTAGAAGATACCTCTTCCTCATCATCAGAAGCAAGCATTTCTTTAATCTCACTCAGCCTTTTGGGAAATAACATTCATATTTGCTCTCTGTGGCCTTGGGGTGATTATGAAGCTTTGTAATTTTTTGCACCCACCCTGAGCTGGTGACAGAGGTCTGGAGTGCGTGAGGGGAGGCTGTGTGCATTGGGTGCTGGCGTGTGGGCAGGGGTCCTGCTGCTCTGGCTGCCACTGCTCCATCCACTGCGAGCCCTCTGGCAGCTGCCACGGTCTCCAGCAGCAAGTTTCCGTAGAAGTCCTGGTGCACAGCCTGTTCCTGCATTCCAGGTGGGCCCAGTGCCAGCTGCAGCTATTCTACATGATTGTTTTAACACGTGAGAAGACATTTGTAAAGCACCTAGTATAAATTGCAAGTATATTACTAAGGTTAAATGACTATATATTGAACTTTATTTCCTGCAAGAAAAATTCTTTGTAGATGTTTAAGGCACCATTAAAAAATTGACTTAATGCTAAGCCACATACAGAAAAACCAACTCCAATAAAATCCTCAGGTTTAGTGTGGACCAAATTCTGTCCATTCTTACTAGAAATTAGTAATAGTGAATTATTATCTCTCAATCAGATAAACATTTTAAATTCTTAGTCAAAGAAATATATATAATAACATGCTATTTGGAAAATAAAACAAGGAGTTCCTATTGTGGCTCAGTGGTAACCAACCCAACTAGTATCCATGAGGATGTGGGTTCAATCTCTGGCCTTGCTTAGTGGGTTACGGATCTGGCATTGCTGTGAGCTGTGGTGTAGGTTACAGACATGGCTCAGATCCTGCGTTGCTGAGGCTGTGGCATAGGCCAGCAGTTGTAACTCTTATTCGACCGCTAGTCTGGGAACTTCCAAATGCTGTGGGTGTAGCCCTAAAAAGCCAAAAAAAGAAAAAAGAAAACAGGTGCATTGCATGTAAAAAAAAACTTGTGGAATTTGACTGAAGATACACTCTAAGCTAAATTCATAGTATTAAATGCTTTTATTATTTAAAATGGGGAGAAATTTTTTAAATGAATGAAATAGTGAATTTCCAAAAAAAAAAAAAAAAAGGCCAAACAGAGAGGAGCCAGCTTTAAATAAACCCATAGTTTGAAAGTATTGAAATCCTATGTAGGAATAAGTTTTTTAGGAAATGGAAAAGCAGAAGGAATAATAAATGCAGGAAGTGGTTATTTATAGAAAAAAAACAAGAAAGCAAAGTTCTTGTAAACCTAACAAGGATAAAGAGTCTGTTGAAATCATGAGTGTGTGCTCAGTAACACGTTGCTAACCTAAAACCTCTGTGAAATGGATGATTTTCTGATACTAACAAAAAAATTTTTAAATGGATTTAAGACATTGTAAACTTTAACCGATAGGTAGACTGAGAAGTGAGAACATTATTTTAAAGAAATACCTTTCATAAAGAGCCTAAGCTCAGGATAGTTAAAGATTAATTCTTGCAAAAATTTAAGGAACAGGTAATTCTCAGAAGATTTTAGAAGAGGAATATACAAAAAACACTGCAAATCTGATTCATTTCATAAAATGAGGACATAACTCGGATGGTAATATCTGTTCATAATTTTTAGAAATGAAGATTAAAACAACAAAAGTCTGTTTCTTTCATTGATCTGAGTGGAGAAAATACCCAGTGTTGGCACAAGGGGAGCATGTGTTGGCACAGCTTTGGGGAATGCATTTGGGAATATCTATCAAAATGTAAAAAAGTGGAGTTCCCGTCGTGGTACAGTGGTTAACGAATCCGACTAGGAACCGTGAAGTTGCGGGTTCGGTCCCTGCCCTTGCGCAGTGGGTTAACGATCTGGCGTTGCTGTGGGCTGTGGTGTAGGTTGCAGACTCTGCTCAGATCCCGCATTGCTGTGGCTCTGGTGTAGGCCGGTGGCTACAGCTCCGATTGGACCCCTAGCCTGGGAATCTCCATATGCTGTGGGAGTGGCTCAAGAAATAGCAAAAAGATAAAAAAAAAAAGTAAAAAAAGTCATCCCTGCCCTTTGACCCAGTGATTTCTGTGCTAGGAAATACTGGCCCCTATATTCAAAGGCCAGTGCCTTTTTTTTTTTTTTTTTGGTCTTTTTCCCTTTTCTAGGCCTGCTCCTGCAGCATATGGAAGTTCCCAGGCTAGGGGTCCAATCAGAGCTGCAGCCACTGGCCTATGCCAGAGCCACAGCAACGCCAGATCCAAGCCGCATCTGTGACCTACACCACAGCTCATGGCAATGCCGAATCCTTAACCCATTGAGCAAGGCCAGGGATTGAACCTCATGGTTCCTAGTCAGACTCGTTAACCACTGAGCCACGACCATGGGAACTCCCCAGTGCCTTTGAATTTAATATTTAACTGTGCTCTCTGCAGCTTTGTGATGTGGCAACAACCTAAATATTTTTTAAAAAGGAGACTGATGAAATAGACTATGATACATTGTTACAGTGGGAGACCATGCTGTCATTTAAAAAGAAAGGCATAGATATGTGTGTCCTGAAGGGGAAAGACAGTTGAAGTCTAGGAAGTAAAAATAGCAATTTGAGGAACAAAAAAGTATGCAGTTTGATTTTATGTGATCTGTGTCTGTATATCTGTATCTACATCTATATCTGTAAAGAGAACGTTTCTACAGAAAGAGATGGTGGCTGAGAGATAAAATGGAGAGAGAGGAGTGAACTTTTCATCTGACCCCCATCTGCATTTTTGACCATTTTTTGGACGATGTGCAAGAATGTATTTCCTATACCTTTATTATTTTTAAAACATAGCATGTGTTTTTAGATGAGTTGTATGGGCACAGATTCAAAGAAGTATCGAATTCCACACAGCTTAAAAAAGCAGCCTTTCAGAAGCCTCCTCACTTGGTTCTCACTCTCCAGAGGCAACTGTTTTCAGGCCCTTTGGCTGTTTTTTTGGCATTAACCTCATATTTCTTGATCACAGGCATTTACTGCTGTTCCGTGATTCTGCTGCTTTAGGTAGTACCTGGTCATTTCTCACTACGGAAATCCAGGATTTAGGTCTCTTACACCCCTTGTCTTCAACTTGCTCAGTGTCTCGGCGTTTGATACTCTCCCTTTCATGAGAGGGGCTGCTCACATGGCATCTGGACCACTGTCTCTCTTGGCTCTTGTCGTGCCTCACTAGCAGCTCCTTCTCAGTCTTCTTTGTTGATTCCTTCTCATCCTCCCACCTGTAACCATCAGGGTTCAGTCCTGGGACCTCCTCTCTCTACACTCACTTCCCAGGTAATCTTATCCGCTCCTATGGCATCAACCACCAGCGATATGCAGAAAACCCCCAAACGTACACATCTGGCCGGCTCTCCCCCAGCCCTCAGACTGTCATATGTCACTGCCTACTCACGCCTCCTTTTGTCTGTCTGGTAACCTCTCAGATGGAAGACGTCCTGAACAGAACTCTGGATTTCTTCCCAAACCTGTTCCTCCCCCATCTCCCCCTTTCAGTAAGTGGAACCCTCTCCTTCAGGATGCCCTTCTCCCATCATGTGCACATCTTGTCTGCCCTGTCTTCAGAATATAACCAGCCTCTGGTGACCTCTCACCCGCCATTGCTGTCACCCTCATCCAGCCGCACCATCTCTCACTGGTCTCCCTGCTGTGACCTGGCTCACCTGTGTGGTCTTATTTTTCACACAACAGCCAGAAGGACACAGTTAGGACATAAATCACATGACGGAGCTCCTCTGCAGGAAAGCCTCACCAGCCCCATCATCCTCAGAGGGCAAGTTCTCTCCCTGGCTGTCAAAGCCACACTGGACCTGCCTGTCCTGCCCTCACCTCCTGTCACCTGAGTTTCTTCCTCTGCTCAGCCACACCTGTCCCACCTCACGGCCTTGGCCCTTGCTGCTACCTCTTGACTGGGACTTCTTTTTCAGAACTTTCTCTCACTTCCTACACATCTGTGCCTCGGCTGGACTTTTCTGCTGGCTTTTGCAGGTCCCCTCCCAGCTCTTCTCCATCCTGCTCTGTGCCCGTGGAGGCAGGTCTTGGTGGAGTCCGGCTGTGAGCTTTCTGGCTTTGCTGGCCAGTGGGAGTCACCAGCCGGAGATGAAGGGAGATGCAGGTCAGAGCCTAGCCCTTGGATGCTTCCTTGATGGGCGTTGTATTAGTCAGGGTTCTCCAGAGAAACAAGAACCAATACCATATGTACAGATGGAGAAATAGGGTTTTCTTGTGAGGGACTGGCTCTCGTGACTCTGAGAGCTGAGCTGTCTCAACGTCTGCATCTGCAGGGGTGGAGGTGCGTGGTGTAGTTCTAGTCCAAACCCAAAGACCCGAGAACCAGGAGGGCCAGGGTGTAAATCCTTGTCTTATTCCCAAAGACCTGAGAACCAGGAGCGCTGAGGTCTGGGCCAGGCGAGGCTGGCTATCCCAGCTCAAGGGGGGAGCAGCTGTGCCCTTTCTCTCCATTATTGTTCTGTCCAGGCCCTCAAGGGACCAGATGGTGCCCACCTACTGCTCATCTCTTCTGGAAACAGTCTCACAGACCTACTCAGAAATAATGTCTTACCAGCGATCTGGGGGTCCCTTAGCTCAACTGAGTGGACACATAAAACTAGCTGTCACAGGCATGCGGACTCTCTCTCCTCAGAGGCCACGGCTCCTTTCTGGGCTCCAGGACCTACTTCTTCCCCTGCTCCTTAGGCTTGTGGCTGCTTCCAGGTGTCTCCCTGTCCCTGACTGGTTTCCTTACCCTGCATCCCCTCAAAACTCTCCTCATTTACCCTGTTTGAGCAGCTGTCCCAGAGGCCCTCCTGGTTCCATCTGAACAAAGCGGCACCCCCAGCACCTCTCTCCACTGATTCTGCTCCCCTCCTTTTCTCTTTTCACCGCCACATGACACACAGACAGATGCTCAATTAATTGACAACTTATTGATGGAAAAACTCATAGTAAATGTGATTGAAACAGAGAAATGAGAAAAGGAAGGAAGAATTAGGAAAGGAAGAAGAGGGATTTAAGGAGAACCAGAGTTGCCCAAAAAATGTTACTTAAGGAAATATGGAGGAGGTGCAGGAAATACTAATGCACGTCTGTCTTGCTTCACTTACATTGTGAGTCACTGTCTCTTTGCTCTAAAACCAGCATGGTGGTCAAGACAGGGCAGGGGTTTTCCAAGGAGGAGACAGGGAGAGGGTCTCTGCTGGCCAGGAGCAGTAATCCAGCGTGATGCTGTTTAAAATTGCCAGCACGAGTGATTATAAAAATCAAACCAACTTAATCAATTTTTAATTTTCAAAGAAATTTATCAACAGAAGACACACCTGGTTATTGCCTGTGCCTGGGAGAAACCCCCTGCCCCCTGCTCTGGAGACAGATAAACTGAGGTTCAAGTTCTGATAGCCCAGAGTGACAGAGGAAGATCTATTGATGCTACACATCCATTATCAGGTTAAAAATAGTTAAGATAAGAAGATGATCAGGTCAGTAGGTGAGGCTGAGCAGCCAGTGGTTAAGAGAGGAGGCTCTGGGGTTAAACGGGGCGGGGGGGAAGGGTCAAATCCCACCTGCACCAGGAGTGACCTTGGCAGGTGTTTGCTCTGTGAGCGTCACTTTCCCTTCCTGTAACAGGAGGGTGGCAGCAGTGCCGACTGTCACTGGGGGTCGTGGGGAAGGCTAGCTGGGGCGATGCCCCCTGTTGTCCAGCCAGGACGCAGAGCGCAGTCGGCGGGAGCTGTTGTTACTGCTGCTGCTGCCGCTTCATGACCAGGACAGAGGAGCAAGGCCAGGCTGGACGAGGGGGACAGTGTGACTAGAACAACCCAGGGAGAGGTGGGGGGAGTGAGAGGCAAGGAGGGTAGAGTGGACGGAGGCGGGGGAGAGGAGATGGGGAGGAGAGGGGGGCTGGGGGCGGAGCGCTGAGGGCCGTGTTCTGGGGGGCAGAGCGGGGGGGGGGAGGTTGGGAAGGCAGGTGATGGGGAGTGGCCAGGAGATGGGGCTCCTCGGGCCACCGGTGGGTACCCACTCTGTGTGCCAGGCTGAGCTCAGGGCTGTGGGGGAGACACAGACATGGGGTAACTGGGCCTCCACATAGGAACTCGTGACGGGGGAGGCAGCCGCATCCTGAAGGTGTCCCGTCCACTCGGAGGACTGGGGCAAGGACAGGGGCAGCAGGAGGGAGGAGAGCTGGGGGCCTGGAAGGTGCCGGGGACGGGGCGGGGGAGGGGCTGGATCTGGAGGGTTGGGGGAGGGATGGGCAAGGAAGGCAGCCCTGCTTGGGGGAAGATGCAGGGGAAAAGGGGAAGGTTGGCGGAGGCCTAGAGAGGAGCTGGAGGGGCAGGGAGAGGAGTTTGCGAGAAGAGCCAGGAAGAGGGGCCAGGCCTGGGGTTGAGGCACCCGTGGCCTCCAGGAGCCTCAGGCAGGACAGCTGGACTCACCGTGTGTGATCGTGAGCTCGGTCCCCTGGATGGACTGCCACTTCTGTGCAGCGTATTTCTCTGTGATCATCTCCACTCGGCAGAAGTACGAACCCTCGTCCTCCCTCCGTAGGTTCAAGATCTGGAGGGAGCCGTTCTTCATACCCTCTTCCCAGTTCAGGAGGAGCCGGTTCTCGAAGTTCTTATGGATGAGTCGGGGGGTCGTTTTGTAGATGAAATCCCCATGGAAGTGTTTCCATCTCCAGGATATATTCACATTGGAAACCCTGCCTGAGTCCTGGGAGTAGTCGAAGGAGAAGGGGATGCGGATGGAGCCACCCTCAGGGGCTGAGAGTTGTGTTGGCTGGTTCATCTCAAACTGAAAGTATGGTTGTGCCCAGTGATCTAGAGGAGGGAGAGGGAGAGACTCTGAAGCCACCAGGAGAGACAGTGAAGGTGACCCCAGACCATCTGGCACCTGCACCAGGGGCATTAGTGTGACAGATGGTAGGACTGGCCCTCCGGCCTGGATGCGCCCCTCTCCAGGCTTGGGGCAGGGAGGCAGGTGAGGGGTTGGGGGCCCCAGCACTGTGGGACCAGCCCTTTGTTTGCTGGGGGTGGGAGGCCTGGCCGGCTCCCCCAGGGGACCCCTTCCACAGCCAGCTGGCCACGGCCCCTCCCCAGGTCCTGGGCAGAGCAGGGCAGTTCTGGCCACTCACCACCCTGCAGAGATGCCGGTGGCAGCAGCAGCAGGGGCAGCAGCAGGGGCAGCAGCAGGGGCAGCCCCATGGCCTCACTCTCCTCCCGGGGATGAGAAGACAAGCAGAGCCCTCGAGGCCGGAGGAGAGGCCTCTGGGGTGGCTGCTGGGGAGAGTGTGGGCCCCAGGAGAGGGAGGACCAGGCTCCTTCAAAGGACCGAGGGAGGTGGCAGCCTTCCCCAAACTTGCCCACCCCCATGGCGACCGTCACTTCCTTTATCAGTCTTGCTTCTTCTTTTCTTGTATTTCAAAAGGTCCTCCCTGTGGTCAGTGCAAAGGGAGCCATGACCCAGGGCTCTCAGCCCCCATCTTCCCACTGAAGGGCAAGTCCTCTGTCACCTCAGCCCCCTGCTTCTGCCACCCCCTTGGTGTCTCTCTCCTCCCAGGGGAAGGACTGGCAGCAGGACCAGCTCAGGCTCTTTGAGGGAGGGGTTGGCAGCCATGAGTCTCTGCCCAGCTCCTGCCCCACAGAGAGGAGGAGAAGGGGGCTGCTGGTGGGCAGAGCCCCAGCCCCCAGCCCAGGCCCCAGGGGCACTCAGCCTGCTCCCAGTCCCTCTCCCTTCAGGCAGGGGCTCCCCTGAAGTCCTCCCACTGCAGTCCCCAGGCAGAACTGAGGCCTGCCAGGCCCCCTCCTGCCCTGGTATGCTCCCTGTGTGCAGTCTCACCCCCTCCCCAAGGTTAGGAGTGGGGTGGGCTCCCATGCCCACCTCCCCAGCCAGTGGGCCTTCTGGCGGCCACGCCTCCACCCCCAGATGCAAGACTGGATCTGCAGGGCCCTCTGTCCTCACAATTCTCTATTCAGAGAAGCAGTTGCCACATCTTCGGCTCTGAAGTGGCAGGACCAGGACTCGAACTCCAGGCTGCTGAGCCCACAGAGCCTTCTGGTTCTTCTGGATGCTTCCTCCAGGTTGCACCCCAGAATCTCTAAGTGCAGAGCTCTGGGGAGTGAAGTCTGTTTTTGTTTTTTTGTTTTTTGTTTTTTGTTTTTTGTTTTTTTTGGCTGCTCCTGAGGCATGTGGAAGTTCCCAGATCAGGATTAGAACCTGCACCACTGCAGTGACAGTACCAGATCCTTAACCTGCTGTGCCACAAGGGAGCTCTGGGGGATAGATATATATATGTGTGTGTGTGTGTGTGTGTATTTTTTTCTTCTTTTTTGTCGACTTGAGGCATATGAAATTCTGGGCCAGGGATCAGATCCGAGCTGCAGTTTCGACCTATGCAGTAGCTTTGTTAATGTTGGATCCTTAACTCACTGTGCTGGGTCGGGGATCAAACATATGTCCCACTGCTCCAGAGATGCTGCTGATCCCAATGGCCCACAGTGGGAACTCCGTGAGGGGCTATATTTTTATAACACAGCTCAGAGGATTCCATCCACAGCTGTGATACCCTGTCTCAACCAGAGCTTTCCCTGGACAGAGGGATATGAAGGAGCAGTAATGAGCTATCCAGATGGCAGTCCCTGGGGCCATCTCTGACAGAAGGCACTGCCAGCCTGTGACTGGTGGTAGACAGGGTGAGAGATTGAGAGACCTTTTGTGACTCACAGGGCTGGCTGCGAAGGAGGCTCTGTTCTCCCCCTCCCCAGGCTGAAGCTGGCATTGGCTTTCTGAGTAGACCAGGAGTGTGTGGGGACATGGTTTTATCAGAGGAAGTGGCCTTAGTTCTGGAAGTGGAAGTGAATTGACTGACTTGTTTTCTCCTTTTCTCAGTTTCCGCCCACCCCCCCCCCCTTTTTTTTTTTTTTTGGTCTTTTTAGGGCCGTACCTCCAGCATATGGAAGCTCCGAAGCAACATCAGATCCGAGCCGTGTCTGCGACCTACACCACAGCTCGCAGCAATGCCAGATCCTTAATGCAGTGAGTGAGGCCATGCAGACTAGTCGGATTCGTCACCGCTGAGCCCCAGTGGGAACTCCCTCCCCCCCCCAATTTTTATAGTTTTCTTCTGTGATTTTCTCACGGCCAGCTAGGCAGCCCCCAACCTCTATGTGTTTCTGCTTTTCTCATCCCTCCTCCCAGGCCTGAGAGGAGAGATTCTGCATTTTCATGGAACCCTCTTATAGAGTTCGGCCTCAACCATTTTCTCATTTTCAGCTTTACCGCATGCTGTGGTGGATGTGTGCTCATTTCCATGTTACCCAGGGGGAAACTTAGGCACGGAGCCTTAATACCATGGAGTCTTCTGGGCTGTGTAAGATGTTTGGGATGAATTGGTAACAGCTGGAACGGTGGGCAGAGGAGGACAGGGACCTACTGGGTTCTTTTCAGGGCCTCCCAAGTATGGGGTGACATCTGAGTTCCATTCCTGCCTTTTGGGCTTGGTACCTGGAAGGTCTTTTCCTTGCCAGGCCACCCACAAGGGGACGCCACAGAAGTTTTACAAAACAGGCTCTGGGTAACTTCTGCAGAGTACCTCCTATCCAGGTGCCCTCAGACCCTGCTGCTTCCCCAGTAGGTCTCCCTAGACACACATTGGACATTTCACTTCATGTTCAAATCCCTGGACCCTGTTGGACCTCCATGAGCTAGGATTTGTGAGGTGTGATTTCTGCTCAGGGATGGCACGTGGTTTTCTGGTTTGTTCATTCTCCCTTCCCGAGCAGGAATGGGAGGGCCTGGGAATCACCCCGACTGTGGCTCTACTCACAGGGGAGCTTTCTGGGGGAGGAAGCCCTGGGTTTTGTGGCTCAAGATGGGTAGAGCCTCAGTGGAGCACTTTAGCTCAGCGGGTGGCCGTGAGGGAGAGGTCAGAAGCGGTGTGACTAAGAGCAGAGGCAGAGTGAGGGCTGTGAGCCATGGACCACATTTTGAGAACCACTGCCTTAGATCTTCCCCACTTTCTACCAAGCATCCTTTTTTTCCTCCCTCATGGACCACATCCACCATTGCCCCAGCCTCTTCCTCTTCCATGGCACCTCATCCTGCTCCTGCTTTCCCCCCAAGATTAGGAATAAGGCAGAGACATGTGTTTTCCTAACCTTTATTCATGGAAGGTTCTAGCCCATGCAATCAGGCAAGAACCATAAGTAAAATTTTTCTAACTATATTTTCTTAGATGCTGTATTTAGGTTTGGCTTTCACCACTTGGCCAACTCTACTAACTATATTTTCTTATTTTCTGAATTCTTGATGCTTTGACATCAGGGGCTTCATGGGCCAGGGAGTTACCGCCTCTTCCAGATCTAGCTAATTTCTAGAGGTAGATAGCAGAGGACTTTCCTGGGAACATGCTTTTCATATACAGACGCTCTACCCCAAGGCTCATACTCTAACCTATCTCCTTTATCTAACTTCCCCATACCAAGCCAATATTTTTCCTGCCTTAAATCAACCCAGGGCCAGGTTCTAGACAGCTAGGGACAACATCTATAGCCCGAAGCCCACCGGAATTATTTTAACTAGCCAATCCTAAGTTATTTCCCTGTCCTGCCTTATTTTTCCTGCAGAAAACGTGCTTGCTTTATGCTCATTCTTGTTTCTGCCTCCAGTGCTTCCTCACCTATAAGGGTGATGTACCCCCTCCCCTTGGGAAATGTAAGTAGTAAAAATCTTCCTGTAATGGCATTAACCTCTCTGAGTCATCACTCAGTCACCTCCTTAAATTCAAATCCCGCAGGTACAATAATTGAGATAAAAGCCATCTGGATTGGAAAGGAAGAAGTAAAAACTATCTTCATTCACAGATGATCTGTTTTTTTTTGTTTGTTTGTTTGTTTTTTGTCTTTTTAGGGCTGTACCCATGGCATATGGAAGTTCCCAGGCTAGGAGTTGAATCGGAGCTGCGGCTGCCGGCAGGCACCACAGCCATAGCAATGCCAGATCTGAGCTGCATCTGTCACCTACACCAACTGAGCGAGGCCAGGGATCGAACTCATGTCCTTATGGGTACTAGTTGGGTTTGTTATCACTGAGCCACAGCAGAAACTCCGACTTGGTTGTTTATATAGAAGAAAGATCCGATGGACTCTACAAAAAAGCTACTAGAACCATTAATGAGTTAAGCAAGGTTGCAAGATACAGGATCAATATACAGAAATCAATTTTCTTTCTTTTTTTCTTTTTTATGGCCACACCCAGGGCATATGGAAGTTCCCAAGCCGGGGATTGAACCTGTGCCATAGCAGTGACCCAAGCTGCTGCAGTAACAACGATGGATCCTTGACTCACTGCACCACAAGAGAACTCCTCCATTCTGTTTCCTTATATTAACATCGAAGAATTGAAAACTGAAATGAAAACAATGCTATACACAATATTATCAGTGATATGAAGTATATAGGAGTAAATTTGATGGAAGTTGTGCAAAACCCGATTATAAAAATTACAACATTGTTGAGAGAGATTAAAAAATACAAATAAATGATTTCATACATGAGAGGACTCAATACTCTTATATGTCAGTTCTTCCCAAATAACATGTAGATTTAATATAGTCTCAATCAAAATTCCAGTAGGTTTTGGGTTCTTTTTGTAGAAACTGACAAGCCAGTTCTAAAATTCCTATAGAAAATTAAGTATCACAAGTTCCCTTGTGCGGGAGTTCCCCTTGTGGCTCAGCAGTAACAAACTTGACTGGTATCCATAAGGACACTAGTGCAACCCCTGGCCTCGCTCAGTGGATTAAGGATCTGGTGTTGCCATGAGCTGTGGTGTAGGTCACAGGCAAAGGCTTGGATCTGGCGTTGCTGTGGTTATGCCGGAGGCTGATTCAACCCCTAGCATGGGAACTTTCATATGCCACCAGTGCAGCCCTAAAAAGACAAAAAAAAAAAAAAAAGAGTTCCCAGCATGACTTAGCAGAAATGAATCTGACTAGCATCCATGAGGATGCAGGTTCGATCCTTTGCCTTGCTCAGTGGGTTAAGGATCCAGTGTCGCCGTGACCTGTGTTGTAGGTCACAGATGCAGCTCAGATCTGGCGTTGCTGTGGCTGTCTCGTAGGCCAGCAGCTACAGCTTCGATTCCACCCCTAGCCTTGGAACCTCCATATGCTATGGGTGTGGCCCCTAAAAAAAAAGAAGTTCCCTTGTGGTGCAGCAAGTTAAGGGATCCAGCATTGTTGCAGCTGGGCATAGGCCACAGCTGCAGAGTAGGTTTGACCTCTGGCCTGGGAACTTCCACGTGAGAAAAAGAAAATTTAAGTCTGAGAATAGGCAAAAACAAAACAAAACAACTTTGCAATTAAAGAACAAATTTGGAGAGTTCCTGACTTCAAGACTTATTATTATAAAGCTACTGTTATCAAGATATATTGGCATCAAAATAGACAAATAGATTAATGAACAGAACAGAGGGTACAGAAATAGGCCCACACATTTATGGTCAATTAATTTTTAGCAAATATGCAAAGGCAGTTTGGTGAAGAAATGATAGATTTTTAAACAAATGGTACTAGAACAATCTCATATTTATTTAAAAAAAAAAGAACTTGAACTATATTAAAAAATGAACTCAAAATGAATCATAGGCCTAAATGTAACTCCTATAATTATATAACTCCAGAAAAAAACATAGGAGAAAATCTGTGTGACCTTGGATTTGGCAAAGATTTCTTAGATTCAATATCAAAAGCATTACCCATGAAAGTTAAGATTGAAAAATTGGAGTTCATCAAAATTAGCAACTTCTGTTCTTCAAAAGATACTATAAAGGAAACAAAAAGATAAGATATGGACAGGGAGAAAATATTTGCAAATCACACAATGGACAATGGATTTGTATCTAGAAAATACAGTAAATGCTTAAAATTTAATAAGAAAACAAAATTCCACTTAAAAAAATGAACTAGGGAGTTCCCAGTGTGACACAGTGGAAATGAATCCGACTAGTATCCATGAGGATGTGGGCTCGATCCCTGGCCTCGCTCAGTGGGTTAAGGTTCTGGCATTGCCATGAAGTGTGGTGTGGGTCTCAGACGAAGCTCAGATCTGGCATGGCTGTGGCTGTGGCTGTGGTGGGTGTAGGCCAGCAGCTCTAACTCCAATTCAACCCCTAGCCTGGGAACTCCCATACGCCATAGGTGTGGCCCTAAAAAGCAATAAATAAAGAAATAAAAGTAAAAAATTTTAAATGGGCTAAAGATGTGAATAGATACTTTATCAAGAAGATATGCAGATAACAACCATGTGAGGAGATGTGTAGCCATAATTAGTCAATAGGGAAATGCAAATAAAAACCACAATGAGTTACCCTACCATCATCTTTCTCTCTCTCTCTTTTTTTTGTAGGGCTGAACCTTCAGCTTATGGAAGTTCCTGGGTTAGGAGTCAAATCAGAGCTGCATCTGCAACCTACACCACAGCTTGTGGCAACTTCAGATCCTTAACCCATTGAACAAGGCCAGGGATTGAACCTGGGTTCTTAACCTGCTGAGCCACAATGGTAACTCCTTTGTATCTATTAAATGGCTAAAATCAATAGACGGACCATAAGAACTTTAGGCAAGGATGTGGAGCAGCTGGAGCTCTCATACACAACTGGTAGGAATGTGAAATGGTCATTCTTTAAACAATTGACCACATACCTACCATATGACCTAGTCACACCACTCAGAGGTTATCACAGCATTGACCAGCAGCATCAATTTGTGACTTGTGGGAAATGCCAGTTCTCAGGCCCCAGCCCAACCTGCTGAAGTTTGAGAGCCCCTGCCCAGGGCAAGGACACACACTGAGAACCAGCCATGTGTGTTACTTTACTTTTCACAGCCATCATGTGAGATAAAGGAATCTGATTCCCACTTGTCAGAGGAAGAAGAGCTTACCTCACTTTTTCTAGTTCCCTCCACTGCCTGGCTCTGGATTTGGACCACATTCAGGTCTGTCTGCCTTGGGAACTTGGTGCTTACCCAAATGATTGCCCCTCCCTACCAACAGTTAACCTCCCACACTTCCCCTTCCTTCCACAGCCCATCCTAGAGGGTGTCACTTGTCATGCTTCATTCAGCTGGCCACTTATCAGGGTCTGGGCAACCAAGGCAGGAGGGGTGTGAGTGTGGCCCCTAGGATGAGGCAGGATACATGAGGTGTGGAAAGATGTCAAGGGGTTCTCTGAGGGACAGGAAAGGAGAGACAAGGGCCAAGGTCTTGGTTTCCACTCTTTTCCCAGGGACTAGGGGCCTCTGCTGACATTAGCCCTCTGTTTACTTCCTCTTATTTTCCAAGGGAGAAGGGGCCCAGAGAGAGCTTGCCCTGCCCTGGTTGGGTAGCAGGCTTGCAGTGAGCCCCCCAGGAATTAGAGTCCAGCTGGGAAGGGAAGACTCACCATGTGAAAGAAGTAGAAGGAGACCCAGGCCCCACAATATTAGTATTGAAACAAGCCCGATGACATCCCCCACGAAATGTGTGCCAGGTGCTTTGCATTCATATTAACTATGATTTCTTATTTGCTGTATTCTTAATTTTTTTTTGTCTACACCCACAGCATGTGGAAGTTCCATGGTCAGGGATTGAACCCACACCACAGCAGTGACCCAAGCCACACCAGTGATGATGTCAGATCCCTAACCTGTTAGGCCACCAGGGCCCTCCTTACTTGCTGTATTCTTGATGCTCAAGAATCAAGGCCTCACTGAAAAGGGAGAGACTGTCCTTCCCAGGGTTGTCAATTCTTAGAGAAATGGACTTGCCCAGAAGCTCCCTTTTTAATATGCAAACCAATCAGTCCAGAGCCCACACTCCCAACCACCTAGGTCTTGTGCTTTGGGAGGCCCATGTTCCTTTTCACCCCAGGGCCAGGAACCAGGCAACTAAGGACAGCCCCTGATCTGCAGAACCTGCAGATATTATTCAAACCATCCAACCCTGCCTGCTCTCCCTTGCCTTGCTTTTCTTTCTTTCTTTCTTTTTTTTTAAATTCAAGTATAGTTGATTTTATAGTTGATTTAATTCAAGTATAGTTGTGTCAGTTTCTGCTGTACAGCAAAGTGACTCAATCATACATACAAATATATGTGTATACATTCTTTTTCTCATATTATCTTCCATCATGTTCTATCCCAAGAGGTTGGATATTGTTCTCTGTGCTGTACAGCAGGACCTCATTGCTTATCCATTCTAAAGGTAATAGCTTGTATCTACTAACCCCAACCTCACAGTCTAGCATACTCTCCTGCCCCTTGGCAACCACAAGTCTGCTGTCCATGTCTGTGAGTCTGTTTAAATTTTGTAGATACGTTCATTTTTATTTTAGATTTCACATGTAAATCATCTCATGTGATATTTTTATTTCAGACTTACTTCACTTAGTATGAGAATCTCTAGTTGTATCTATGTTGTTGCAAATGCCATTATTCCATTCCTTTTTATGGCTGAGTAGTAGTCCATTGTATACATGTACCACATCTTCTTAATCCCATCTGTCAATAATGATCAAAGGGTCAATCCAAGAAGAAGATATAACAATTGTAAATATATATGCACACAACAAAGGAGCACCACAACATATAATGCAACTAACAGCCATAAAAGAGACAGTAGTACAATAATAGTGGGGGACTTTAACACCCTACTTATATCAATGGACGTATTATCCAGACAGAAAACAAGGAAACACAGACCTTAAATGACACCCTAGACCAGAGAGACTTAACTATTTATAGAACATTCCAGTGCAAAGCAGCAGAATATACTTCTTCTCAAGTGAACATGGAACAGTCTCCAGGATAGATCACATCTTGGGCCACAGATCAAGCCTTGGTAAATGCAAAACAATTTAAATTATATAAAGCATTGTTTCTAACCACAATAAGAAGCCAACTACAAGAACAAAAGAATAGCTAAACCCAGAAACTCCTGGAAGCTAAACAATATGCTACTGAACAACCAATGGATCACAGAAGAAATTAAAGAGGAAATCAAAAGATGCTTGGAGACAAATGACAACAAATATGAAACAATCCAAACCCTATGGGACACAGCAAAAGTAGTTCTGAGAGAAAAGTTTATAGCAATACAATCTTATCTCAGGAAACAAGAGAAAGCTCAAATCAACTTACACCTAAAGCAATTAGAGGAGGAAGAACAGACAAAGCCCCAAGTTAATAGAAGGAAAGAAATCATAAAGATCAGAGCAGAAATAAATGAAACAGAGACAAAGAAAAACAATAGAGAAGATGAGTGAAACCAAAGGAAATGGAGAAGGAGAAGTTACAACTGGCACCACAGAAATGCAAAAGATCATTAGAGACGACTCTCATAAGCAGCTCTGTGCTGATGAAATGGACAACATTGAAGAAACTGACAGATTCTTAGCAAGGGACAATCTTTCAAGACTGAATGAGGAAGAAATAGAGAATGTGAACAGACTAAACACAAGTACTAAAATAGAAAATGTGATTTTAAAACTTCCAAAAAATAAAAGTCCAGGACCTGAAGGCTTACAGGCAAATGCTGTCAAACATTCAGAGAAGAGTTAACACTTATTCTTCTGAAACTCTTGCAAAAACTTGCTGAGGAAGGAAAACTCCCAAGATCATTCTATGAGGCCACCATCAGCCTGACAATCACCAAAATCAAAGATATCATGAAAAGATTATAGGCCAATATCACTGATGAACATAGATGCATAAATCCTCAACAAAATATTAGCCTTACTTTTGTTATGGAGACTACGAGAGAGGCAGGCTCCTGCCCGCATTTCCCCCTCCCTCCCTCTGCCTCCTGACTGATCCTGGTGCCTCTGTGCATGGCCCTGTGTGGAGTGCTGTGCCCTCTTTTTTTATGGATTCATGAATATAAACTGCTGCCTTCATAACAATCATTTTCATGTCTGTGTGTCTTACCATGCATAATTAAAACAAATCCAGGTTATATTTTAAAATAGCTCTTAACTCTCCCAGCAACCCCAGAAAGTAGGCAGGGTCTGCGAAGCTCCCTTATCTTATGCAAGAAGAGACTCAGGCCCCAAGTGAGTTTATGAGACTAGACAAGTTCACATTATATGCAAATGTTTGCTGTGGTGTTGGGTCTCAGCCCAGGGCCCGTGCTCCTGACCACTTCCCCATGCAGTGAAAATGGTCAACACCCTCTGACCACAGTAACACCAAGGCTTCCCTTTCCTGTGTTGTCTTCCTGATACACAGGGAGATGCTTGAGGAGTGACTAGGGCACTGACTTATGGAGATTTGAGTCCCTGTCATGTGGCAGAGTGCGTTAGGCAGTCAGTGCTCACTGAATGTTTACAGAAGGAAGGAGAGATCTTTAAAGGACAGGTATCAGGGTGAAGATCCAGGTAGTTTTCCAGGCTATGTTCAGGATAATCTGTGTTACCTTATTCTATCCGTACTCAGACCCTCCAAGGGAGGTACTGGTCTTACCCCCACTTTACAGATGAGAAACCTGAGGCTTAGGGAAGGGAAGTCATTGTCCCAACAGTCTGACTCCAAAATCTGGAAAAGGTACCAAATCTCAAAGCATTACTCAGCTGTGCTTCCTGGAGCCAAACAGGGTAAAGGCCTGCAGCTGCAGGCCTACACCACAGCCACAGCAATGCCAAATCTGAGCTGCATCTGCAACCTATATGCCACAGCTTGTGGCAAGACCAGACCCTTAACCCAGTAAGCGAGGCCAGGGATTGAACCCACATCTTAACGGAGACAGGTGTCAGGTTGTTAATCCGCTGAGCTCCAATGGGAACTCCCTGGATAATTAGCATTTTTGTGGCTTATCCTGCATCCCAGAAGTTCCAAGTTTCCATGTGGTATCATTTCTCTTCCCTGTGAAGAGCTTCCTCTAGCATGTCTCTCTCTCTCTCTTTTGGCTGCCTTTGCAGCATGTAGAGTTCCAGGGCCAGAGATCAAACCTGCGCCATAGCAGAGACCTGAGCCACAGCAGTGACAATGCCATTTTCTTAGTCCCCTGTGCCACCAGGGAACTCCTAACATTCCTTTTAGAGCAGATTTACTGACCGTGAATTCATTTAGTTGTCCTTCGTTTGAGAATGTTTATTTAATCTTCATTACTGAAGGATGTTTTTGCTGGATGTCAAATCTGGGTGGACAGTTCTTTCCTTGCAGCACTTTAAACCGGTAGTTCTGCTACCTTCTGGCCTCCAGGGTTTCTGGTGAGAAATCTGCTGTCATTCGAATCATTGTTCCCTGTGTGGAATGCTTTGTGATTCTTTTTCAAGCTCTCTCTCTTCATCTTTGATTTTCATTACTTTGATTATGACGTGTCAGGACATGGTTTTCTTTGAGTTTAAGAACTTCACTGAGCTTCTTAAATCTTTATCACTTTCAAGCATTTGAGAAATTTGTAGCCATTGTTTTTTTTTTTTTGGTCTTTTTGTTGTTGTTGTTATTGTTGTTGTTGTTTTTGTTGTTGTTGTTGTTGTTGTTGTTGCTATTTCTTGGGCTGCTCCCGCAGCATATGGAGGTTCCCAGGCTAGGAGTTGAATCGGAGCTGTAGCCACCGGCCTACACCAGAGCCACAGCAACGCAGGATCTGAGCCGCGTCTGCAACCTACACCACAGCTCATGGCAACGCCGGATCGTTAACCCACTGAGCAAGGGCAGGGACCGAACCCACAACCTCATGGTTCCTAGTCGGATTCGTTAACCACTGCGCCACGACGGGAACTCCTGTAGCCATTGTTTGATCAAATATTTCTGGATGGATCTCTATCTCCTCTTCTTCCAGAATTCCAGGGACGCATATGTTAAACCTTTTCATATCACTTCCTGGGTGTCTAAGGCTCTGTTCATTTTTATAAATCTTATTTTTCCTGGCTGTTCAGGTTGGATAATTTCTTTTGATCTCTTTTTAAGTTTACTGACTCTTTCCTCTGTCATCTCAATTCTGCTACTGAACTCTTCCAGTTAACCTTTTCTTTCAGCAATTTCATGTTTTCTCAGCTCTAAAATTTTTATTTGGTTCTTTCTTATGGGTTTTATTTTCTGCTGAGAATGTCTATCTTTCCGTTTATTTCAAGACTGTTCACCTTTATTTTATGGAGCATGTTTGTAATTGCTGTGTTAAGTCTTTGCCTAACAATTCCAACCTTTGTGTCGTCTCACGGCAGGTGTCTTTTGCCTTGTGGGTTGTTGAGATTTTCTCATTTCTTTCTATGTCAATTAATTTTAGATCATATCCTGGACCTTTTAATTATTGTTCTATGCCAGGCTGGACCCTATTAAAATATTTTGGAGAGTGTTCATTTTTTTGTTTCTCTTAGTTCAGACCCCAAGTCCCAACATACCTTTCATGGGCTGTGATTCCAAAGCCATTTCCATTTTCAGAAACTTGGCTGTGGAGTTTGCATCTGTCCTGTGTGTGTACTCCTCCCTTCTTCTCCTTCACCCCACCCCCCACGCTTCCCTGAGTCATCCTGGGACTGAGTGGGGTGCTACATCACAATTTAGTTGTCAAAGCCTTTAGTGTGTTTTTAGGATCAAGTCCATGTACATGTATCTTGGATGTGGCCTCCAAATGCAGCTGAAGGACTCCCTCTTGGTCACTTTTTCCTCTTAAAGATAGAAAGCCGAGGTTTTAGCTTCCTCATCACTTCTTGCATATACTTCCTACGACTGAGTTCTGCCTCTTAGGGGGAGCAGTGAGAGCAAGGGGAGAGAGAAAAGCAAGGAGATTTTCCCCAGGCTCTTTCAACCACAAGGGTTCCCTTTCTTAGTCTGCGGTCAGCAAGACGGTTTTTTCCTTTCCCCTAGCTGCTCCATCAGGCTGATCATGGTTGGTTGCCACTACTGCCATGACGGGGCATCTGTGGGTCTGGCTTCAGGGCAGAGTTGGGTGGGATTACAAATAAAGCCGGAATTCTCCTCTTACTCTGTCCTAGGCTTCTGAGAAGAAAAGAGGGTTTCTGTTGGAGCTTTTACTTCCTGAGCCTCCTGGGCAGTTCTGGGATTCAGGAAGCTCTGAGTCGGAGCCGAGAGAGGTGGGAGGGTAAAAAAACAAAATAAAGCCATAAACTTGTTGCCATACCTTTCACCGAGGTTTTGTTTGTTTGTTTGCTTGTTTAGGGTCGCACCCGCAGCATATGGAATTTCCCAGGCTAGGGGTCGAATCGAGCCGTAGATGCTGGCCTATGCCACAGCCACAGCAACACCAGATTTGAGCTGCATCTTCGACCTATGCCACAGCTTGCAGCAATGCCAGATGCTTAACCCACTGAGTGGGGCCGGGGATCGAACCCATTTCTTCACTGATACTAGTCGGGTTTTTTACCCCTGAGCCACAACAAGGACTCCCCTTTCACTGAATTGTTTTTTTTGTTTGTTTGTTCTGTTTTTTTTTTTGTCTTTTCTAGGGCCACACCTGCAGCACATGGAGGTTCCCAGGCTAGGGGTCTAATCAGAGCTGTAGCTGCCGGCCTACACCACAGCTACAGCAATGCCAGATCCGAGCCACGTCTTTGACCCACACCACAGCTCATGGCAACGCCGGATCGTTAACCCACTGAGTGAGGCCAGGAATTGAATCTGCCACCCCATGGTTCCTAGTCGGATTCATTAGCCACTGAGCCACAATGGGAACTCCATTTTGGTTTTTTTTGTTTGTTTGTTTTCCTTTTCACTGAGTTTTGATTTCTCTCTCCAACCTCTCTGCTCTTATTTTCAGAGTCCTGAAATGGTTGATTCGTGTGTTGTATCCAGGGTTTTGGTTCTCATCTGTGGGGGAGAGATAGGATGGAGTGTGTGTATTCATTTTAATCAGAACTGGGACTCCTACCTTGATATTTTCAATCCTACAAATTAGGCATCATTGTTACTGTTTTATAAGTTCAGTATTGGTGTTGATTTACCTACCTGCTTCTTTTTTCCCCCTCACCATTCCATTTTGCATCTCAGACCTTACTTCTTTCTCTTACTTTTATTTTGTCTGGAAATGTCTGTATTTTGCTAGAGTTCTTGAAAATAACTTGGCTGGGTACATAATTCTAGGCTGATATAGTATTTTTCTTAATGCTTCAAAGATAGCATTGCACTGTGTTTTTTAAAAGATTTCTATTTTTTCTATTATAGTTGATTTACAATGTTCTCTCCATTTCTGCTGTACAGCAAAGTGACTGAGCTATACACATATATACATTCTTTTTTTTCACATTATCCTCCATCATGTTCTATCACAAGTGACTAGATATAGTTCCCCGTGCTGTACAGCAGGATCTCATTGCTTATCCACTCCAAGTGCAATAGTTTGCATCTACTAACTCCAAACTCCTAGTCCATCCCACTCCCTCCCCTTCCCCCGTGCACTGTCTTTTGAGTTCTATTGAGAGATTAGCTGTCTATTTGCGGCTCTTCTGTATATACTGGTTTTTCATTTCGCCTACTATTAGCATTTCTTTGTCTTTGGTATTTTACAGTTAGACTAGAATGTTTCCAGCTGTGGACTTATTTTTATTTATTATGCTTGGAATTTGGGGACATCCTGAATCAATACTAGAAAATTCATCATCTCATCAAATAATGTTTATTTCCCAGTTTCTCTAGTCTCTCTTTCTGAAGTCCAATTATTAGACAGGTCGATTTTTTACTGTCTTTTTTATTTTATTTTTATTTTTATTTCTTATTTTTTTTGTCTTTTGCCTTTTCTAGGGCCGCTCCCGTGGCATATGGAGATTCCCAGGCTAGAAGTCTAATTGGAGCCATAGCCACCGGCCTATGCCAGAGCCACAGCAATGCGGGGTCTGAGCCATGTCTGCAACCTACACCATAGCTCAGCCTACACCACAGCTCACGGCAATGCCGGATCCTCGACCCCACTGACCAAGGCCAGGGATCAAACCTGCAACCTCATGGTTCCTAGTCAGATTCATTAACCACTGTACCACGACGGGAACTCCTACTCTTTTATGTTTGACTTTTTTTCTTTATATTTTTCCTTCTATGGATTCATGCTTCATTCTGACACTATCTTTGGACCTCTCTTAAGCAAACCCACTACTTCTATCTTCAGCTGTATTAACTTCCTATTTATTTTATTCATTTACTTTTTTTTTTGTCTTTTTGCTATTTCTTGGGCCGCTCCTGAGGCATATGGAGGTTCCCAGGCTAGGGGTTGAATCGGAGCTGTGGCCGCCAGCCTACGCCAGAGCCACAGCAACTCGGGATCCGAGCCGAGTCTGCAACCTACACCACAGCTCACGGCAACGCCGGAACGTTAACCCACTGAGCAAGGGCAGGGACCGAACCCGCAACCTCATGGTTCCTAGTCAGATTCGTTAACCACTGCGCCACGACAGGAACTCCTCATTTACTTTTTTATTTGAATTTTTATATTTTACATTTGTTCAGTTTCTATTTGTGTTTCCCCCCCCCCCAAATCTGCCAGATCAGTTCTTTTTTTCTTTTTTCTTTTTTTTTTTCCCCCTCGCCTCGTCCATGGTGTGCAGAAGTTTCAGGGCCAAGGATGGAACCCAAGCCAGAGCAGTGACAATGCTAACCACTAGGCCACCAAAGTACCTCTCTGCCTGGTCAGTTTTACATTCTCTTGTTACATCATACTTCCAATATCTTCTTTTATTTCTGTAAACATACTGTTTTCTGATCTATGTGAAATAACTCTAATAGCAGTCGCCTTTGAAGATCTAACTTTGCAGTTAATTATTTCTGCAGTTCTTTGTCTCATGCTCGCTTGTTTTGTTGTGTTTGATGTTTTTTTTAAAACTGAGATATCTTATTTGGAAGTTAATTTGTGGGGATTCCTTGGGGCCTCAGTGTAAGTGCCTTCCTGCAGAGGGGATGTGTGTTCACATCTGCTGGGTGCAGGGATACTCCTCATGGAGAGTCACCTCAGTGAAAGTGTGGGGTATTCTTCAAGCCTCATAGGCAATGTGAATCCTGGCCTAAACCCTCGAGAGTGTGCGTGAGGGTGAGGGATGCTCCGGAAGCTATTTTTCCTTCTTTTCTCTGCAGCTGTGGCTGAAGAATCAGTGTCCCTCCCTCCCCCTTCATGGTGGCTCTTTCCCTTCGAACTCAGTATATGAGGGTCAGTGTTTTAGGGGCCTGGCTTTCTGCAGAGGTCTCATCCGATTTCTCTCTCCTGCTCTGGACCAGACTTTGTCTCTTGTCGCCGGGGATGCTGGTTGACATCCTTTGGATGACTAATGATTGATGATTGATGCAAGGTATCTTCCAGGGTACATTCATTTGCAATTTGCCTTTACTCTAGCAGTATTTTGATTGGTAAGAAAGACATTTTGTCATTCACATGACTAAGATATATTTCTTATATATATCTGGCCTTCATCCACAGTTCCTGAATCACAGCTCCTAAAACCTTGGGAATTTCCTGAGCCCTAAGAGTCATGACAGCATCTTTTCTTATAATATTTGATCTCTTGTTCTCAGTTCTTGACATTGTTTCAGAGCCATAAAGGTGAAATGGGCGTCTTGTTATTTATAACAAGCCCCTTTTCACCAAGCTGGGTTTATGTTAATGAGGTTACGTTTAGGAATCACCTGAGGAGTTCCCGTCATGGCTCAGTGGTTAACAAATCCGACTAGGAACCATGAGGTTGCGGGTTTGATCCCTGCCCTTGCTCAGTGGGTTAAGGATCCGGCGTTGCCGTGAGCTGTGGTATAGGTCGCAGACGCGGCTCGGATCCCGGATCCCGCGTGGCTGTGGCTGTGGCGTAGGCTGGTGGCTACAGCTCCGATTCGACCCCTAGCCTGGGAACTTCCATATGCCTCAGGAGCGGCCCAAGAAATGGCAAAAAGACCAAAAAAAAAAAAAAAGAAAAAAGAAATCACCTGAGGATGGGGGCTAGTTGCCAGGGGAACCAACCGTGAATGGGAACTGGCTGTTGAATTAATCACCAAGAACCAATCCTATTTACATAATAAACGTTCCAGGAATTCCCATTGTGGCTCAGTGATAATGAACCCATCTAGTATCCATAAGGATGCAGGTTCAATCCCTGACCCTGCTCAGTGGGTTAAGGATCTGGCATTGCCATGAGCTGCAGCGTAGGTTGAAGATTTAGGTCAGATCTGGTGTTGCTGTGACTGTGGCATAGGCCGACAGCTACAGCTCTGATTCGACCCCCTAGCCTGGGAACTTTCACATGCCACAGGTGTGGCCCTAAAGAAAATAAGCAGTCCATGACACCCCAAAAGTTTGAGGTTTGTAAGGCATCTGGGATGATGAATATGAAGAGGTGGCTGGAACAGCACTCCGAGAGAGCATGGAAAATTCTTGCCCTTCCCCCATATCTTGCCCCAGCAGCTTTTTCTATCTGATGCTTCCTCAGTTATATATCCTTTCATGCTAACCTGGTGATCCAGGAAGTAAAATGTTTCTCTGAGCTGCTCTAGCAAATTAACCAAAACTGAATCACTGAAACCTTCGGTCCATAGCTGAAGGGTCAGAAGCCCAGGAGACAATCTGAACTTGGAATTGGCACCTGAAGTGGGGTATGGTGGGAGGAGGTCTTACAGGACTGAGCCCTTAACTTGTGGAATCTGACCCTGTCTTAAGTGGATTGTGTCAGAATTAAGTTGAATTGTAGGATATTCAGCTGGTGTCAGAGCATGGCTTGGTGTGTAGGGAAAACCCACTCACACTCAGAACCCTTTTTAAGCTTACACTATGATTTTGAGATGTTTATCCCATGTTGACAGATGAACTGGAGTTCATGTTAAATGCTGCTAAGTACTTCATTGGGAATATTTACCATGATCCATTTATCCGTTCTCCTGTTGATGGGCATTTAGTTTATTCTGTTTTTGACTATTGTAAATAATGCTGCAAGAAACATTTTTTATATGTTTCTTTGGATACATGTGCAAGAGTTTCTCTAGTGTATATACCTAATTGTGGACTTTCTGGATCAGACTATGTGCATTTGAACTTTTTGAGATTAATTGTTCTCCAAGCAGTACTAAGACATGCTCCCACCACTGTTCACATTGCCTCCAACATCTAACAAGCCAGACACTTAAATTTTTACCAATCCAATGTGTGTTAAAAT
This sequence comes from Phacochoerus africanus, assembly GCF_016906955.1. Taxonomy (NCBI): domain Eukaryota; kingdom Metazoa; phylum Chordata; class Mammalia; order Artiodactyla; family Suidae; genus Phacochoerus; species Phacochoerus africanus. The sequence goes on along the minus strand of NC_062548.1, from coordinate 9,236,650 downwards.
GGCTGTTTTTGGTGGCATGTCCTTGGTGGTGAGGGAGAAGAGCCTTTCTCAGGTTTTCACCCATTTTGGTTTCCTCCTCTGTGAATTGCCTCTTTGTATTTATCTTTTGTGGATTTGAAGCTGATTATAATTCGATCCATTACGCCTGTAACCTGCCTTCACTGCTCACGCTCCCTTCAATTGTTGCTCCTTTAAAAGGGTTGCATGTCCTCCAAGCCTCAAGCCGCCTCGACAATAGAGATATTTGCCCACGTTGTTTTTAAGGAACCCGGGGTTGGCTGTGTCCAGTTTGAGCTTGAGCCAGTTAAGATGGCTAAGAGCACTGACCCTCCAGTGGGCATGCGTGAGTGTCCACTCCGGGGCCTTCAGACCCCCGAAGGCCCAGAACTGCCCCCTCAGGGCATGGCAACACCCATAGCCCCACCATTTTCTGAGCACCTGTCGGGTGAAGAAGCTTAGGAGCTTATCGCACCTGTGGCAGGAAGCCAATCGCCTCACCTTTTCCTTCTTCCCAATCACCTTTCCGAGCTCCACGTGCCTCAGCTTCATCCCATCCCTCCCCTGAGCCCCTCCCCTTTCGGGAGGCATACTTGAGGGCCCTTCTCCCCTCTCTCCTTGCTGCTGGGCTGCCTGGGGAAGAAGCGTCTTCTGGGCTGCAGATCTCGGCGCCTCCATGTTTGGCCTGCTGCCTTCCAGCAAACGAACCAGGTTTGGAAACATTTTTTTCTATCTTTCAATTGGTTTGCTGTCCATTTGCTATTTTGAATTCTACTTCTTTGTCAATGACATATGTTACAAATGTCCTCTTTCTGTTGGTGATTTGTTATTTTACTTGAGTGTATTTTGAACCATAGAAATTTCTTTGTCATTTTAAGAAATCCTGTCCTACTCTTTTTTTTCTTTTTTTTTTTTTGGTGTTTTTAAGGCCAGGCCCATGGCATATGGAGGTTCCCAGGCTAGAGGTCGAATCAGAGCTGCAGCCACTGGCCTACACCACAGCCAAGATGCATCTGCTACTTACACCACAGCTCATGGCAATGTCGGATCCTTAACCCACTGAGCGAGGCCAGGGATGGAACCCACATCCTCATGGATACCAGTGGAATTTGTTTCCGCTGAGCCACGCCAGGAACTCCCTGTCCTGCTCTTAAGGTCATGAAGGCAGTCTCCTGTATTTTATGCTAAAGACAAAGTTTGCTTTTCATATTCAATTTTTTAGCTAATTGGAATTCATTTTAGGGTGTGAAGTTGGAATTTAATTTTTCAGGATGGATAGTCAATTATCCTGGCCATCCTTTGTCTGTAGAATTGTAATGACATCTCTCTAATATGCACAGGTTCCCCATGTGCATTGATCTATTTCCAGGCTCCCTTCTCATTGCTCTGTTTGTGCCAAAGCACATTGTCTTAATTTCAATAACTCTAATTAGTACCAATATGTGAGACCTGGTATATAAGACCCTTAGCTAATTTTGGTTCTTCAAAATCTCACTTAGGATGTTCCCTCATGGGTCAGCAGGTTAAGGATCCGTCATGGTTGCAGCTGTGGTTCGTGTCCAGCTAAAGTGCTGGTTCGGCTCCTGGCCCCAGGGATCTTACATGTGCTGCGGATATGGCCAAAAAAAAAAAAAAAAAATCTCATTTAGTCTAGGTGTTTTGCTCTTCCATTTGCATTTTAAAATCCGCTTGAGGTTTGCATGATAAAAACTTGTGGTTTTTATTGGAATGGTTTACATTTCTGGACTAAATTTCAGTAGTTTTTGAAACAAAAGTTCCCCATATCTTTTACATTTATTCATTTCATTCCTATTAGCACTTTTCTTGTTGTTTTATATAGTTGTCTTTTATAAATTGAGGCCTATTGTGGTATAATTTATATACAGTAAAATTTCTGCCTTTTAGGTATTACAGCTCAGTGAGTTTGAAAAGGCATAAAGTTGTGTGGCCACCATCACAAGACACAGTATATTTCTCTATCCTGAGTTGCCTTGTGCCCCCTTGTAGTGATTCCTCTCACATTTCTAGCCCTAGGTAATCCTTGCTCCAAATTCTGTCCCTATAATTTTGCCTTTTCCAGGGTGTGATATAATTGGAATCATACTGTAAGTAGCCTTTTGAGTATGGTTTGTTTTTTACTTAGCAAAATAACTTCTGCCGTTGTTGTTCAGGAGGCCAAAATTTAATAGATTTGATTACAAATGGTTGTTCTGTTCAACAAACAGCACCATGAACAAAATTAATAGACGATGGGGTTCCCATCATGGCTCAGCAAAAACGAATCTGACTAGTGCCCATGAAGACGTAGGTTCAATCCCTGGCCTTGCTCAGTGGGTTAAGGATCCAGCATTGCCGTGAGCTGTGATGTAGGTTGCAGATGTGGCTGGGATCTGGCATGGCTGTGGCTGTGGCGTAGGCTGGAGGCTATAGCTCCAATTAGACCTCTATCCTGGGAATCTCAATATGCCCTAAAAAGGTGCAGCCCTAAAAAGACAAAAATAAAGAAATTAATAGATGAATGACAAATTGGGGGTATATATCTGCAATATATGCAAGACAGGAGACTAATAACTAGAATACGGAAACTCTTGAAAATCAAAAAGAAAAATCTGTCCAGAAACCCCAGTCCATCTACATCAAAATATATCCAGAATCAGAACACTTCTCACTCCCTTCACTCTGTCAGGGTGGTCTGAGCTGCTGTCATTTCCTACCTGGATTAATCAAATTCCCTTGATCACTTTTTTTTGGTGAATGTCATCAGTAGTCTTTTTATTGAAGCATGATCTTTGAGATAGTCGGTGAGAAGGCATAGGAATTTGGAATTAGGAACTATAAGAATCCAAGTTTGTCTCATTTTTGTGAGAAAGGAAAATTGCATAACCCTCTGTATGTGTATATTTTAAGGAGTAAAGCAGCAGTGATGTTTAAAGTGGTCGAGAGGATTACTTGAGGTAAAGCTTTATGTGTAGCGTGCACGCACGTGTTTCTTTGACTTTCTTCTCTTGACGCCTGCATATAATTAAAGCATTCCCATGGTGTGTAAATATTTGCACTAAATTCTTGTGCTTTCCTTCTGCCCATTTTTTAGTTCTTTTTGTATGTTTGATTTTCAAAATTGGTGTATTAAAGCAGCACCTGAATGCATGCTCTTGGAAGAGATTCAAAACAAGACAGTTTAGAAGCATGTGGAGTAAAAGTAAAAGATCCTTTTTAGCCCGAATTTAGCATCTTATTCCCACCACTTCCTCTCTTTCGAGATAACCATGATTATAAATTTGGAATATTGTTTTCAGACTTCTTTTTTTGGTCTTTATTTATGCGTGTATGGCATTTACCGGATGGAATTCAGTCAAGCATATTACTGTGTACTTTTTAAAAAAATTAACTGTAACTGTATATTTTGGCGAGCATTCTATGTGACTATACGTGAATTTACTGTTTTATTTAAGCACTATATAGTATTCTATACCTTGGAATTTATTTGACCTTCTTCATATTGCTGTCCATAAGCTCAGAAGTAATAAGTGAAATAGGAAAGTAATTTTTCAAATACCAAATTAACATGTTTTAAATTTCAATATGCCATATTTTTTAAGAAAGTATAATAACTTCTTACACATTGATTATGAGAGTATAACTTGGTACACTGATTTTGAAGGGGAATTTGTTGGTACTAATCAAAATTCTGAAATGCATAATTTTTAATATAATTTTTATTTTTTTCCATTTTAGCTGGTTTACAGTGTTCTGTCAATTGTCTACTGTATAGCATGGTGACCCAGTTACACATACGTGTATACATTCTTTTTTCTCATATTACCATGCTCCGTCATAAGTGACAAGACATAGTTCTCAGTGCTACACAGCAGGATCTGTTGCTAATCCCTTCCAAAGGCAATAGTCTGCATCTATTAACCCCAAGCTCCCCCTCCATCCCACTCCCTCCCCCTCCCCCTTGGCAACCACAAGTCTATTCTCCAAGTCCATGATTTTCTTTTCTCTGGAAAGGTTCATTTGTGCTGTATATTAGATTCCAGATATAAGTGATATCATAGGGTATAAAATGGTTAATTTTTAGATTCAGCAATTCTACTAGTATGTTACATAGAAATTATACTTCTAGATATTTGTGATACAGAAATACTTGCACATGTGTAAAAAGATCATCACTGAAGCATTATTTGAAATAGTGAAGTGTAAGCACCTTAAATGTTGATGTATATCATACTTTCTACTAACTGTACATATTTTTTCTGGATTCTTTTAAGATTTTTAAAAAATTGAAGTATAGCTGATTTATAATGTGCTAATTTCTGCTGTACAACAAAGTGACCCAGTGATACCATATGTATACATTCTTTTTCTCATTATCTTCCATGATGTTCTAGCCCAAGAGATTGGATATAACTCCAATCCAATTGCATAACTCCCTGTGTGAAACAGTAGGACTTCATTGCCCAGATAACTTTATTTATTTATTTATTTTGCTTTTTAGGGCTGCATTGACAGAATGTGGAAGTTCCTAGGCTAGTGGTCCAATTGGAGCTGTGGCTGTTGTCCTATACCACAGCCACAGCAATGTGGGACCACAGCTCACGGCAATGCCAGATCTTAACCCACTGAGCAAGGCCAGGGATTGAATCTACAACCTCATGGTTCCTAGTCGGATTTGTTGACCACTGAGCCACGACAGGAACTCCTACACCACAGCCACAGCAATGTGAGATCTGAGCCATGTCTGTGACCTATACTACAGCTCAAGGCAACGCTGGATCCTTAATCCACTGAGCGAGGCCAGGGATCAAACCTGTATCCTCATGGATACTAGTCAGATTCATTTCTGCTGCGCCACAATGGGAACTCCCCAAAATAACTTTCGAGGTTTGTCCATATCATCGTGAGTATTGGTAGTTGACTGCTTTTACTACTAAGGAATATTTGTTGTATGGTTGTACCACGGCTTGTTTACACACTCACCAGATGACGGAAAAATTTTTCCTCCATTTCAGATGACTATGAAGAAAGTTGCTGTGAATATTAGCATACAAATTTGCGTGAGAACATGTTTTGATTTTTCCTGTGGTTCGTTGGGTCAATATAGTCATTGTATTTACATTTATAAGAAATTGTTGAAGTGTTTTTTGATGTGGTCATCCTATTTTGAATCCCCATCAACAAAATGAGAGTTTCATATTCACCACTTCTCAGTATTGTTGTGGTAGGTCATTGTGGCTTTAATTTGCATTTCCCAATTGAATAATAACAAAGTTGCCAAGTTTGAGCTTTGTTTTGTGTGATTGTCATCTGTATCTCTTTTTTTTTAATTATTATGATACTATGAGACATTTAGACATGAGAAAGAGCTGGGGGGAGGAATGTGGGAATAGGATGAGTTAATATAACAATGCACACTGTTGACCAACAATTAGCCATTTTTTGAATAAATGCTCCCTAGATGGCTGGTAGCCGTTGGTTGATTTTCAGAGCTCTGAACAGATGGGTTCTGACAATTTCTGCCAGGGTTCTCGCTGTCTTGATGGAGGAGAGGGTTTCTGACATCCTTATTGTTTCATTTTCACTGATATTACCGCCTCGTTTTTGTTTCTGTATTTCTTGTAGTGCGGTTTTGCTGGTAATGAATTATCAAATTTTACATGTCTGAAATTTGCCTATCTTTATTTTGCCTTCATTTTTGGGATATATTTCACTGGACATAGAATTCTAGTTTGATTTCCCTGTCCTAGTATTTATTTATTTATTAAAGAATAGTTAATTACAATGTTGTGCCAATTTCTGCTGTATAGCAAAGTGACTCAGTCATACATACGTGTGTGTATATATATACATATATATTATTAAAAATATTATTTTCTTAAGTATTCCTTTAAAAATATTATCATGGTCTATCACGGAAGATTATAGTTTCCTGACTGATACAGTAGGATCTTACTGCTTACCCATTCTAAATGTAATCGTTTGCATCTATTAACCCCAAACTCCCAGTCCATCCACTCCCCCACCCCCTTGGAAATCACAAGTCTGTTCTCTGTCTGTGAGTCTATTTCTGTTCTCTAGATAGGTTCATCTGTGCCATAGTTGAGATTACACATATAAGGGATATCGTATAGTATTTGTCCTTCTCTTTCTGACCTACTTCACTTAATCTGAGAATCTCTAGTTCCATCCATGTTGCTGCAAATGGCATTATTTTGTTCTTTTTTTATTTTTTTATTTACTTATTTTTCTTTTTTTATAGCTGAGTAGTATTCCATGGTGTATATATACATCACATCTTCTTAATCCAATCATCTGTCATGGACATTTAGGTTGTTTCCATGTCTTGGCTGTTGTGAATAGTGCTGCAATGAACATATGGGTGCATGTGTCCTTTTCAAGGAAAGTTTTGTCTGGGTAGGATTGCTGGGTCATATGGTAGTTCTATGTATAGTTTTCTAAGGTACCTCCATACTGTTTTCCATAGTGGTTGTACCAATTTACATTCCCACCAACAGTGTAGGAGGGTTCCCTTTTCTCCACACCCTCTCCAGCATTTGTTATTTGTGGACTTACTAATGATGGCCATTCTGACGGGTGTGAGGTGGTACCTCATAGTAGTTTTGATTTGCACTTCTCTAATAATCAGTGATGTTGAGCATTTTTTCATGTGCTTGTTGGCCATCTGTATATATTTGGAGAAATGTCTATTCAGGTCTTCTGCCCATTTTTTCAATTGGGTTGTTGGCTTTTTTGCTGTTGAGTTGTATGAGTTTTTATATTTTAGAGATAAAGCTCTTGTCCATTGCATTGTTTGAAACTATTTTCTGCCATTCTCTAAGTTGTCTTTTTTTTTATGGTTTTCTTTGCTGTGCAAAAGATTGTAAATTTGATTAGGTCCCATTGGTTTGTTTTTGCTTTTATT